>NC_044040.1:99445822-99772368 GCF_901765095.1 Microcaecilia unicolor | reverse complement strand
AGTCTAAGAAATAAGATGGAAGAGTTGGAATATATTGCACTAAATGAAAAATTGGACATAATAGGCATTACTGAGACCTGGTGGAAGGAGGATAACGAGTGGGACACTGTCATACCGGGGTACAAAGTATATCTTAGTGATAGGCTGGACCAGACGGGTGGAGGGGTAGCATTGTATATTAATGAGAGCCTTGACTCAGATAGATTACAAATTCAGCAGGACACAAATCACACCTTTGAATCATTGTGGGTTGAAATTCCATGTATAAAAGGAAAAATGATGGTGATAGGAGTGTACTACCGTCCGCCTTGCCAGGATGAGCAGGTAGACGCAGAAATGATAAAAGAAATCAGAGACGCAAACAAAATGGGCAATGCGATAATTATGGGTGACTTCAATTACCCAAATATAGACTGGGTAAATTTAACATCGGGACACACTAGAGAGGTACAATTCCTTGATGAAATCAAGGATAGCTTTATGGAGCAGCTGGTGCAGGAGCCAACGAGAGAAGGAAAAAGTCTAGACTTGGTCTAGACTAGGCATGATCTAGTAAGGGATGTTATGGTACTGGGGCCGCTTGATAACAGTGATCATAATATGATCAGTTTTGATATCAACCTTGAAGTAACTATACATAGGACATCAAATACGTTAGCGTTTAACTTTAAAAAAGGAGACTATGATAGAATGAGAAGAATGGTAAAAAAAACTTAGAGGGGCAACTGAGAGGGTAAAAACTGTACAACAGGCGTGGATGCTGTTCAAAAGTACCATCCTAGAGGCCCAGGCCAAACATATTCCTCGAATTAGAAAAGAAGGAAGTCCAAGAGACAGCTGGCGTGGTTGAAAAGTGAGGTGAAGGAAGCTATTAGGGCTAAAAGGAGAGCCTATTCCGATCTGATGGGCTTCACATTAACCAGGGTGTGACCAGGCTGCTGGTGTCAACTTTTAAAAAAGAAATAGAGCAGCTTTTAAACTAGAAACGGGGGGAAGGCCGACAGTCGCTCAAAAGCGCATGGTTCAGGATAAGGTATCTTTTGAGGATATCACCCAGACAGGGAAGAAAAGGTTACTTGTAAGTAAGGATGTCAAAGAAATCGTAGTAGATCAGATGGCCTTAAATAAAATTAATAATGACCAGACAGAAGATAACACATTAATAATGCCATGTATTAAACGTAATATAAAACGGAACAACAAGCATGCATTGAAATGTTTATACGCAAATGCCAGGAGCCTGAGACATAAGATTGGAGAGCTGGAGTACATTGCACACAATGAAAAATTGGATATTATTGGCATCTCTGAGACCTGGTGGAAGGAAGATAACCAATGGGACACAGTCATATCGGGCTACAAATTATATCATAGCGATAGGGTGGATAGGATAGGAGGAGGGGTAGCACTGTATGTAAATGAGAACCTTGACTTAGATAGGCTGCAAATATTGCAGGAGACAAAACCCCTATTGGAATCTTTGTGGATTGAAATTCCACTTGAAAAGGGGAAAAGGACAGTGATAGGAGTGTACTACCGTCCGCCTGGCCAGGATGAGCGGACGGACGCAGTAATGTCAAAGGAAATTAGGGAAGCGAATAAATTGGGCAATGTAATATTAATGGGTTATTTCAATTATCCACATACAGACTGGGTTAATGTAACATCGGTACACGCTAGGGAGGTGAAATTTCTTGATGAAATCAAGGACAGTTTCATGGAACAGCTGGTTCAGGAGCCCACAAGAGAAGGAAAAATACTAGACTTAGTCATTACTGGAGCTCATGATCTGGTGTGGGGGGTAACGGTGCGAGGGCCACTTGATAACAGTGATCATAATATGATCAGTTTTGATATTGGCATTGAAGTAAGTGAACTTAGGAAATCAAATACACTAGCGTTTAACTTTAGAAAAGGTGATTACAACAAAATGAGAAAAACAGTGAAAAAAAGACTGAAAAGTGCAGCTTGCAGGGTAAAAAACTTGCATCAGGCGTGGATGCTGTTTAAAAACACCATCCTGGAGGTACAGGACAAATATATTCCGCGTATTAGAAATGGGGAAAAAAGACCAAACGTCAGCCGGCATGGCTAAACAGTAAGGTAAAGGAAGTAATTAGAACCAAAAAACAATCATTCAGAAAGTGGAGAAGAGAACCGACTGAAAGTAACAAGATAAAACATAAGGAATGCCAAGCCAAATGCAAAGCAGAGATAAGGAGGGCAAAAAAGGACTTTGAAAAAAAAGTTAGCGTTAGAAGCGAAAATACATAGAGGGGCATAATCGAACGAAAACGTCTATCTCCATGGGCGTTTATCTCCGAGAACAGGTCCGTGAAGGGGCGGACCGAACCATATTTTCGAAAAAAATAGACGTCCATGTTTTATTCGACAATTTGTGAGCTGGGCGTTTTTGTTTTTCAGTGATAATGGAAAATGAAAGCGCCCAGCTCAAAAACGAATAAATGCAAGGCATTTGTTCGTGAGAGGGGCCAAGAGTTGTAGTGCACTGGTCCCCCTCACATGCCAGGACACCAACCGGGCACCCTAGGGAGCACTTTTACAAAAACAAAAAAAAAGGTAAAAGAGCTCCCAGGTGCATAGCACTCTTCCCTTGTGTGTTGAGCCCCCCAAATCCCCCTCAAAACCCACTGCCCACAAGTCTACACCATTACTATAGCCCTATGGGGTGAAGGGGGGCACCTACATGTGGGTACAGTGGGTTTGGGGGGTTGGACGACTAAGCATTAAGCAGCACAATTGTAACAGGAAGGGGGGGATGGGCCTGGGTCCACCTGCCTGAAGTCCACTGCACCCCCTAACAACTGCTCCAGGGACCTGCATACTGCTGCCAGGGAGGTGGGTATGACATTTGAGGGTGAAATAAAAGTTGTGAAACATCATTTTTTGTGGTGGGAGGGGGTTAGTGACCACTGGGGGAGTCAGGTGAGGTCATCCCCGATTCCATCTGGTGGTAATCTGGTCATTTAGGGCACTTTTTGGGGCCTTATTCGTGAAAAAACAGGGTCCAGGAAAAGTGCCCTAAATTCTAGCTACAAACGCTTACTTTTTTCCATTATCGGCGAAAGGCGCCCATCTCTGTTCGGGTGATAACCACGCCCCAGTCCCGCCTTCACCACGCCTCCGACACGCCCCCGTCAACTTTGTACGCTTCCGCGATGGAGTGCAGTTGAAGACGTCCAAATTCGGCTTTCGATTATACCGCGTTATTCGTTTTTGGGAGATAAACGCCTATCTCCTGATTTAGGTCGCAATATAGGTGTTTTTGTCTTTCGATTATAAGCTGGATAGTAAACATTTTTTTAAATACATTAAAAGCAGGAAGTCAGCTAAAGAACCAGTTGGGCTGCTAGATGAAAATGGTGTTAAAGGGGTGATCAGGGAAGACCGAGCCGTAGCGGAGAAATTAAATGAATTCTTTGCTTTGGTCTTCACCGAGGAGGATTTGGGAGGGACACCTGTGCTGGAAAACATATTTGAAGAGGGCGAGTTGGAGAAACTAAACGAATTCTCTGTAAACTTGGAGGATGTAATGGGTCAGTTCTGCAAACTGAAGAGTAGTAAATCACCAGGACCCGATGGTATTCATCCCAGAGTATTAATAGAACTGAAAAATGAACTTGTAGAGCTACTGTTAGTACTATGCAATCTATAGTACTGGGCAGACTTATATGGTCTGTGCCCTGAAAAAGACAGGTATAAATCAAGGTAAGGTATACACAAAAACTAGCACATATGAGTTTATCTTGTTGGGCAGACTGGATGGACCGTGCAGGTCTTTTTCTGCCGTCATCTACTATGTTACTATCCCTAAAATCGAGTGTGGTACTGGAAGACTGGAGGGTAGCCAATGTTACCGGGAGATCCAGGAAATTATAGACTGTATATAATTCTGCGTGTTCCCCCACCTATTCTGACCTCATCCTCCCCCAGACTGCTCTTACACAGTTCAGGAATTAACGGACTCCATAATCAGAAGGACTCACTGGGATATAAGGAGATAGTTTATTTCAATCTTACCAATAGCAATACAGGCAGTCATATGATTTGAACAGCAGTCCACGACACATCCTATCTCTGTCTGACCTTCTGGAGTCTTCTGCTCTCTTCTTCTTCTCATCTAATTCCCTTCTGACTCCCATTTTTATACTATTTTCACCCTATTCATTTCAATGGACCCTAGCTTTGTCACCAGGGTTCTTGGACCTTATCAGTTGATCAAAATGACTTCACATACTCTCAAGCTCTAAGTATTGTTGAGAATTGGGGGGTCCCGAGCCCCCCCCAAGAAGGCTAGAGTGACCTTAATCTGACTCCATCTCTAAATAACACTAGTACTGGTCTAAGGAAAAGATACCAGCCTTATGACAAACTGGATTTAGGTTACAAGTTATACAATGCCGCGAAAGATAGCCTGATGTAGCAAAAGCATTTATACTTACAGCCTTTCATCATTAAGTGAAGCCCACAAATCATCATTTGGAATGAGGAGTTTATTTGCTAAGGTATAAGTCAAATCAGTGATTGACAATAGGCACGTACAATCAATTAATTATAGGAATTTAATAAGCTGCAAACAGGTGTTAATTATTTGCTAATCTTTTATAATTTCTTTTACCAATTAGAGGTTTTACAAGGGAAAGCAATTAGGTAATTTGTCAATTTTGCTGGACACATTGGTTTCCCTTGGAGAGAGAGTACCAACCCTTGTCTCTCTAACTCAAACCAGGAAATACCCTGATTTTTATAAGTGCCCTCAGGATATGGATAATATGACAGTAGATATACCTGATTGGATCTATGCTAATGTCATGGTTGTCACTGATTGGCTCATGCTAATGAGTAGCTTCTATCTTGCTAACATGGTTTTGTCTTTAGCTCGCTTCTTAAGCAAGACCCTGCTCACAGGAAAGTCTCCCTCCTCTCTTGGACAGCTCCCTTTTTGTAAACACTTCCCTAGATACGGACATCCAAACATCCAAACATGGACATCTCTGTCTTATATCATCTTGTGATCTGACTTAGGATTTTAGCCATCAATTCCTTGATCTTGGCTTTTGCACTGCTTTTGAATGTCACACTAAATTCTAATGAGGCCTAGTCAGTGCCTTTTAGCAGTTTAAGCTGTTTAAGGTATGTAATTTGACCCACCACTATTCCAGTGGATGGATCCCAAGCGGGGACACATATTAACTTACAGGAAAAGCACGTCCTTGCTCAGCCAGTCATAGATTTTTAAACCAAGCTGGTATTTTTACAGCCTGAGTCCTAAAATCTGGCCTTCCACCCTTCCGGTGGGCATCCAGTGAGGGCCTCTTGCTGTAGTATAATTATACATTCCCCACTTGTCACCCCCTCTGAGGAGGGGTGACACAAAACTAGTTTGTCACTATCTATTCCAGAAGGTGCCAAACTATCAAACGAGAGGGGGAGTTTTGGTCTTACAAATTGCTAGAAGGTATGGTGCAAGACAGGAAACTTCATTCTCAGATGATATATTATTTGGGCATATGGAATTCCCTTTATATTACCCAACCCCTTGGGCCTTAATCCTGATGTCATCTCTCTTGAGACTTACTCAAACCTGTAGTGAGAAAGGTTTTATGAATGGGACAAATCTATGAGTTCATCTACAAAATCTCATGAAGTATAGGTGTGCGGGTAATAGCAATTTCAGGTGGATCATACTAATAAATACTTTCAGGTCTTTCTATGGCTTCCATCATATCTGTTGCATAGTGCATGGGGAGATAATCTAATGTATGTATCTCAGTGGTCCTCGGAAGGAATAGTGGTTTTGATTAAGCATTGTTATGGTGGCTCAACAAATATATGGTTAGTACTCTGTTTGTAGGCTTGTTTTAGGTTGTAGGTATTCAGAATCCTTAAACAGGTCGGAATTCTTGGACCTTACTATTACTCATCATTAGCATCCAATCATGAGCACTAAAAAGTGGATAGCAAGTATGAGGTTGCCTCATACAGCAAAAATGGTCAATCCTAGGAAAATTTATATTAACAAAGGTCATGCATGGATCTTGACATATGCATAATGACCTGGAAGTATGGGAAGCATTTCATATATCCGTTACCCCACTTGGAGCTTAGTCAAACCTACAGAAAGACATGCAGCTTAAGTAAGCCTACACCAAAGTTAAACAATTGCATAACTGGTTGATACTAACAGGGTTTACACCTACATTATGATATCATAGCCAGTATTAGGGTTTGATGTTACCCTTGTATCTGAGCAATATCAACTTCAATTTAAATTACATAAACAGAAATAACGGGGAAACTCTTAGAAAAACATTTAGAACAATAAAGGAAATAATAGGAAAATAAAAATAAAACCTTTTCAATATATAGACAGTATTACTGCTAAACTGAAAATAAAACAAAATATGAATCTATAATGTCCATAAACAGCAACAGTAATTCTCAAATTAAGTATCAGTTCTGAATTCTCTTTCATCGATCATGGTTGAGGCGGTGGAAGCGCTGAAGAATCTGGACGGAGATCTGGGTTTTCAGGCTGGCCTGCTGAAGGAAGTGGCCGGTCTTGAGATGGTTAGGCTGGTAACATCTGGTTCTACGGCTGAGTAAACCCGTATATCTTTCACATGGACCCAAGACTTGTGGTCCAGTAGTTTGCAAGGTGTAAAGATTATTGCCACAACCTTGGGGGATCTAACATCATTTGGGCCTGGATAGATCTTGAAGACGTACTTGTGGTGTACAAACTTGGATTTTTCCATGTCTTTATTCTAGGCATGCACCATCATTATTAGTCCATCAAGAGTCAAATAATATATAGATGTCAAGAGAAATGAAAGACAATGTAAACGTGGAGAAAACAGTGCTAATTAAGTGCAAAAGCAAAAGCGAAACCATAAGGGTTCAATAATGAAGAGCCAATTTACATAAATAGCAATAGTATATGAAATTATATCTCCTGATTGGTAGGGGTCAACTGCAACCCTCTTAATACTAGGAATTGGGATTTGCATAATATATCCCCACTTCTGGCTTGCATAATGTGCAAGACAGATAGGTAATTATTATGAAGAGATGATCAAATAACAATGGTAAAGTATATGGGACAAAAGAAAAGAGTACAAAAAAAAACAATATAAATTAAAAATTAAGAGATGATGTTGATTGTTCAAGTTCTTTAGGTATGGAGGGTCAGGAATATGGTGCACAAAAATAGTCAAAAGACACAGGCAATGCGTTGCAATCTATGGCCAATAGGTATGGAATTTTCACCTGCGATGACTAACATTCACCAAGGGTTGGGCCCTCAGCTGCAGGAGGCCAGCAGGACTTACGAGCTAGATGATTCAGAAAGAAGGGTAGCTTAGGAAATAGTCATAATCAAAGCATAAGACTAATATGCAGAAATTTAAAATTCATAACCAGTCCAGGTGATGGAAGTATCTTCTGGAATCACAGTCGCTGTCTGTTGTAATAGAGAGGTCATACGTAAAGTGTCATGTAAGTTCTGGAAAAGATGAGCTTGCAAAAATATTTAATACCGCAGAACATTTAAAAGCATAACCAAGAAGGTCTAAATTAATGACATCATTTGGACAAAAGAAAATTCTCATTGGAGGAGGTGGCGCTTCTTTTTCTGGCCAGAGGTCAGTTGCAGTAGATGTACTAAACTGGAATAGAGGCGGTAGATCAGGAATTGGATTTGCAGTCTTCACTCATCCTACAGGACTTAATAAATAGAGATGAGATACGAGTAATGCCTAGTAGTTAAATCTTAGTATAGGATCATTAGAAAGAAAAGATCAAAGAATGCATTGTTAGTTCCTTTGTGCACCAGTAGGTGGAGCATAGTGTCAATATATAATATCACAAATTACCAGTAGGAATAAAAAAAATGTTCTCTATATATTAGGTGTTGCTGGCACAGGAAGTCAGCAGAGTCTGAGGAAACATTGTGGTCAGGAAAATGCAGCCTTTAACATGATATTTTAAAAGATAGAGAAAAGCCAATATCAGAAATGTAAAAACTATATATTTCTATGAGGCCTCCTCATGTGACCTTTACAAGGTTTAAATAGGTCAAATGAGAAGGACAATAACCTATAGTCCTCTGTAATAGTTCACAGCCAATTTGGAAAATGAAAATTATATTAAATTTTAAACTGATCCTTTCTATGCTTTCACAATTTGGGCCCTAAATTATGACAGCATATCAAGATTCACATTCAGAGGGATAGCTAAAAATAAGCTTATATATTCCCAGGAATCAATTTACAATTTAGAGTATATTTTAAATACAGAGGATAAGCAGCTTTATAAGCAGGAAACAAATAGAAGCAGTTCTTTAAACATTTTAGTAAAATTCAAAAATCAAGGATATAATAACAATTTTTATTAATGCAATAAATGCATAAATTGACCAGTATGATATGTTCATATAGACCAGTATGATAAATGGAACAGCTTACATTGTAAATTGAATTCAAAACAAAGAGTAGCAAGGATAACACAGAATCATAGAAAAACCAATTAAGTTTTTTTTTTTTTTTTAAATCTGAAAATGTAATGAATTCCTGTAATATATACTGAGTTCAAAGCATTTGTAAAGAAAATAAGAACTACAAGGGTTAATCTCTGTCATTCGGTCTTAAGGAAATCACGAAATAACGGTGCTTCCTGTGTCTAATTTAAGTTTACTGCTCACTGTAAGCATTGGATATTATGGTGACTGAAAATAGGTCTATACATCAGACAAAAACTGTAAGTTGAAATTTTTATATTAATACTTCATGCTGGTGTAATTAGTCTTCATAGAATTAATACTTAAGGAGAGGAAAAAAAAGGAAAAGAAGGTTATTACTTTATCTGCTTCCAGAGGTACGGTTCTCAATAAAAAGGAAATTGGCAATTGCAGCTAGTCTTATCTGAACATAACTTTAAAATAATAGCAACCTGAAAGTCTTTAGTTCTGATTTACCAGTCAGCTATGTTATGCAAGGGTTAATCTCTAAACCCTATTGCATAGATTATAAAGCAGGCACTGTAGTATTATGGAATCCGGAAATGAAATTTAACCGCGCCATTTGGGGTTTGAGAACCAAAAATGCTGAAACTCTATACAATAATATATCTTAAAACTATAAATCTTTAAGAGACAGGGAAGGAAGTTTGAAAGTACTAGATAAGACGTGAAAAGCAAAATTAAAACAATTAATTCATTCTTACGGAACACATCCCCAATAAAAAGCCAGGGAGTGAACATCAGCACTAGTTATTTTAAACAACGTCACAAATAAACAGTGTTTTAGATGGCATATAATATAGAACCTTTCATAGTAAATATCTGAAATAATTATGCAATTTTCAATGAACACATACACAGACACACACCTATAAAATTAAAACTGTAAGTGGATCTCTTTTACTTAAAAGTCTGTCATATGAGACCTGAATAAGTATCATGTCCGGTATATCTGTCTTATTCAGATTTAGAATCCGGATGTGAGTACCGGAGCTAACAAAGATAAATTATCGAAAACCTTTAATCTATTTATAGCTTCTATAACAAAAAAGTAGTTGCATTTCTAGTAAAAGCAATTTACCAGAAGTACATAACAACAATCTATTTAATATCATGTCACAAATTAAACAAACATTGCTTAAATGAAATAATATACAATCCTGAAAGAAAAAACACTCCTTTGAGATTTACTACCACTGCAGTTGATAGGCAATCTCGCAGAGTAACCTTAAAGCACTAATTTAAAACTAAAGAAATGATTCCTTAATAATTAGCTGGTTTAATATATGCCATTTATCACAGGACACACAGGAACATACAGACATAAAATTAAAACTGTAACTTAATCCTGATAAGTAGAAAACTTAAAGTTCAGAAGAGGAAGCAAGATATTTCTAAATGTAGTTCAAAACCAATCATTGGAATTGTGCACAGTTAAGGAATTGTTTAGGGTTTCAAAACAAAAAATATGAAAATAAATATTCCAGTAGCCAATCACAAGTCACACCACACAGACAGAAAAGGAAAACCACGTTCATACACATACAAAGTTATTGTCCCACATACAGAGGTGTCCCTGTGTATAGAGGACAAAATCTTAATCCCAAATTTGGTAAAATAAAACATTTACATTACAGCTAATCCAACAGGCCATGAAAGTATACAACGGCAAGCTTAATAGTAACACATACAATAAATGAAAATATACTCACGATTCGTGCAATGTAATCTCCAGTGCAGAAAATCAATTGAGAAAGAGAACAGTTGGCGGGATCACTATGCCCTTCCAAACTCTCGGTGGCATAGGGAGGTCAACCGCAAAATAGAAAGGTTTGTTTCGGACGGAAAGTCCTTACCAGAGATCTGAATAGATGTCAGATCACCAGTATCTGGTGTTGGGTGCGGAGAGGAAGATATGATATAATGGGTAGTGAACAACATCACCCAATATATATAATAACGGAACCTAGTGAGCAAGTGGTCTACAAATAAGCTTCAGACCTGTAATTTGCTATAGAAAAAATGAACTAGATTAGTAATATATATATATTGACCAGACCTAGAACCTGGTACAAGGTTAGTGGTTCAAAAGGCAGCTTCAGGGATAACAAGGAGATCTAGAAATGATAATGTGCTAACAGTTTACAAAAACATGCAATGATTATCCTAATAGTAAAACATGCAGAGACATAACACATTCATACTCACGCATCTGCTAATGTACTCCAACATAGGGACCCAAAATAAAAATTACTAATTGGCGGAAAGCTCAACGCTTTTACCGCAGATTAAATTAACTGACAAATGACAGTCACAAAGAGGAAAGGAGAAAAGGAAAGGAGAGTTTAAGAAAAAAGTACAAAAAGTGAATGGTGTCAGCTATTATGTATCCTACTTTAAAATCGAGAAAACTGTTCCCCAGGGTAGGCTTCTACAACTAGGATTCTGCTCTACTAGCTGCCAAGATTCAGCTCCATTGGCCATGATTCACTCCAATGGTAGAACCCTCAAAGGAGGGGAGACTACTACCCCTGAAAGTGTCCAGGAAGCTGCGAAACTAGTTCCCTGAACTCAGAGAACAGATACCCTATGGATTTTCGCTGGTTAGGAAGATTCTGCTCTATTCAATGAAGATTCCGCTCAATTCAACTAACCTCCACAGGATATTTTTAATATACAACTAACAATTTTGAAGGAAGATTCTGCTCAATTCAACTGAAGATTCCGCTCTATTCAACAAACCAAAATACACGTAAGAATTTAGAATCGCCCGAGTCAACCTGTACACAATCACAACCAAAGTCTTAGACGTCTCTGTATTGCCTCCAGCGGTCATATGTACAAGCAACTCCTATGTGGGCAATAATGCCGAATCCGCAGGCCACTCCGAAAATGGAATGGAAGTCTGCTCAAAATCTAGTAATTGCGATACCGTCATCCATCGAAGGGTCACCTTCGATGGGTGTAAGCCCCAGACATCGGTATCCAAGCCAATGATTACAATGTGACACTAGTAAAAGAAATAATAAATAAAAAAGGAAAGGGAAAAAGAAAGAAAGAAATACAAAAAATATATGGCAGGTTCCTAGAAAGAATCCCTGAAACCCATTGCAAAGATAGCGAGTAAAAAGAAATAAGAAAAAAATGTAAGCTCTTCGGGTAAGGTACATTCACTAGACAATAGATTTTCCACTCAACAAATCACAAGAAAGAAACTCAAAAGCATTAGAACGGAATAGCTGACAGTAAAGAAGCCTATAATGCAAAAGCAAACAGTACAAATTCATTCGTTCAGTTATGTCAGGAGTGAAAAAGACAATTTAATTAGAAATAAACAAGTAAAAAGTTGTGCAGTTTCAGCCACAAATCAAAATACAAAAATGAGCACTGCAATTAAAGCACGAAAGTCTGAAAGAAAAGTATCATGCCTAAAGAGGGAACTGGGTGGGATTAAAAATATTGACAGACAACCATAGCGAACCAATAAGTAAGCAGTTGTATAAGACGGAGCTAAACTTAACGCTGGCAGATAGCTCAGAGAAATGGATTTAACATATCAATCAATAAGCAATCCATGCTGGAGGAGAGTAAGTAAGAGAAGAAAGTGTTAATATGAAGGACGGCTAGGCACCTGCTGAAAAAAACTGCTAAAACAATCACCAGCTAAGGGATAAATGCAGAAACCATAAAATACATGCAGCAATAGCAGGGGCTCTACCCACTTGAAAAATAGAATGTAAGGGAGAAATTGAAATCAGGCTGACAGACTGGCAATAGATTCAGTGAAACAGGAAATAAGCACCGGAAACTGTTGCCAAGTAATAATGAGCATCTTAGAAACAGTCTGTACAGGAGTACAACAGGAAAAAAGTTTACGCCCAAGCGAGAAAAGGGGAAGTGAAAAAAATGTCGCAGTAAAAAAAGGAAAGGGACTACGCAGGAGAAATAGAGATAAGATTTAGTATCGAGAACTCCTGTATTAAGCAAACTTTTAAAACTTCATAACCACATTGTGGAACACGATAAGATCTACCAAGCTGTCTCTTGCAGCATAAAAACAAAAAAAACCTGTCTCTGAGTTTTAACGAAACTGGGCAACAGATTAGATTGCCAAATAAAGCATCTTAATTCTGAAAGTCTCAGAAACAGTTTTAGAAAGCAAAAATAAAACAGCAGTTTATAAATTCAGCCAAAAATTATGCTATGAAAGCTGTATGACAGGAAGGAAGGGGGGGCGGAGAAAGAGTGCCCATAAAGTCTGGCAGTAACAGAAAGATAAGGAAGCAAGACTTACTACGCAGTTTTAAATGTGAAGCCAACGCACAACTAGAAAGAAGATTTAAACAATAAATCGTGCACAACAACACATCAGGACAGTTTCTAACAGGGATGGGGAGAAATCAACAGTGGCCAGAAACAGAATAGGCGAGAGTGAGCATCTGAGGGAGCAGGAACAGAGGTGGGGGCAAGCCTGTCAGTGTTGAAGCATAAGACAGATACCACACAAACCAGAATGACTGGAAGGGAGAGATAGAAGATTATAGAGAACTACCTTGAGTATCACAGACCAGAGTAGAACCACAATCAAAACGGCCAGGGATGGAGAAGAACATAACGAGAATGAACATAAGAGGAAGAGGGACAGGAGAACAGGGAGAAAAGAACTGAGTATACGAAAGGACGGACAGAATTCACTGACTGCGATAGGAAAGTATAACGGAAGGGAAATTTATAGTGGCTTAACCACAGGAAGGAGTGAAAGCTTAGAGAGAGAAAGCAGAATGCTGTAATAAGGGGTATGAAACACCGGGGAGGAAATTCTGGATCTCTATGAGGGACAGCAATCAATTGGAAGATAAAACAACAGAATTTTAGTCAAGAACTATAAGTAACCCCACTTTGACAAAAATTCTGGTGGCGTGTTCAAATCGAACGGAGGGTCACCAATGTTGAGAATTGGGGGGTCCCGAGCCCCCCCCAAGAAGGCTAGAGTGACCTTAATCTGACTCCATCTCTAAATAACACTAGTACTGGTCTAAGGAAAAGATACCAGCCTTATGACAAACTGGATTTAGGTTACAAGTTATACAATGCCGCGAAAGATAGCCTGATGTAGCAAAAGCATTTATACTTACAGCCTTTCATCATTAAGTGAAGCCCACAAATCATCATTTGGAATGAGGAGTTTATTTGCTAAGGTATAAGTCAAATCAGTGATTGACAATAGGCACGTACAATCAATTAATTATAGGAATTTAATAAGCTGCAAACAGGTGTTAATTATTTGCTAATCTTTTATAATTTCTTTTACCAATTAGAGGTTTTACAAGGGAAAGCAATTAGGTAATTTGTCAATTTTGCTGGACACATTGGTTTCCCTTGGAGAGAGAGTACCAACCCTTGTCTCTCTAACTCAAACCAGGAAATACCCTGATTTTTATAAGTGCCCTCAGGATATGGATAATATGACAGTAGATATACCTGATTGGATCTATGCTAATGTCATGGTTGTCACTGATTGGCTCATGCTAATGAGTAGCTTCTATCTTGCTAACATGGTTTTGTCTTTAGCTCGCTTCTTAAGCAAGACCCTGCTCACAGGAAAGTCTCCCTCCTCTCTTGGACAGCTCCCTTTTTGTAAACACTTCCCTAGATACGGACATCCAAACATCCAAACATGGACATCTCTGTCTTATATCATCTTGTGATCTGACTTAGGATTTTAGCCATCAATTCCTTGATCTTGGCTTTTGCACTGCTTTTGAATGTCACACTAAATTCTAATGAGGCCTAGTCAGTGCCTTTTAGCAGTTTAAGCTGTTTAAGGTATGTAATTTGACCCACCACTATTCCAGTGGATGGATCCCAAGCGGGGACACATATTAACTTACAGGAAAAGCACGTCCTTGCTCAGCCAGTCATAGATTTTTAAACCAAGCTGGTATTTTTACAGCCTGAGTCCTAAAATCTGGCCTTCCACCCTTCCGGTGGGCATCCAGTGAGGGCCTCTTGCTGTAGTATAATTATACAGTATAAACAAGATATGCTCAGAGCGCATCTTATTAGATGACTTTGCATTTTCCCCAAACTTTCCCTAGCCCCCTCCTTTGGATGTTCTCACCCGGGGTGCAGCTGACCCAGTACTATCTCTACTTAACCATGGCAATCTTGCTCATGACGTCTTGCAGGTGCCAGTCTCAGAGCAAATGCCCCCCTCCCTTGCCAGCTCTCAATTACCTCATTTCAGCACTTGCTACAGTGAAATGTGATCACTGATTCTTACAAGCTAGCTCTCTTTTATATCAGAGATTATTTTTGATTTTAAGAAGCCTAGCTCTTATTATGAGCCATTGGCCTGTATTTTACTGAGAGCAAAGGCTAGCATAACTCTTCAAGACCAGTGAGTTTGACGTCGGTACCGGGCAAAATGGTAGAGGCTATTATCAAGAATAAAATTACAGAGCACGTACAAAAGCATGGGCTGACGAGACAAAGTCAGCACGGATTTAGTGAAGGGAAGTCTTGCCTCACCAATCTACTGCATTTTTTGAGGGGGTGAACAAACATGTGGACAATGGGGAGCTGGTGGATATTGTGTATCTGGATTTTCAAAAGGCATTTGACAAAGTGCCTCATGAAAGACTCCTGAGGAAACTGGAGAGTCATGGGATCGGAGGTAGGGTATTACTATGGATTAAGAGCTGGTTGAAAGATAGGAAGCAAAGAGTAGGGTTGAATGGTCAGTATTCTCAGTGGAGAAGGGTAGTTAGTGGTGTCCCGCAGGGGTCTGTGTTGGGACCACTGCTTTTTAACATATTTATAAATGACCTAGAAATGGGAGTAACTAGTGAGGTAATTAAATTCGCAGATGACACAAAACTATTCAGGGTCGTCAAGTCGCAGGAGGAGTGTGAAAGGTTACAGGAGGACCTCGCGAGACTGGGGGATTGGGCATCTAACTGGCAGATGAAGTTCAATGTTGACAAGTGCAAAGTGATGCATGTGGGTAAGAGGAACCCGAATTACAGCTATCCTGCTTATAATCAAAACTTTTCACCAGCGAAATAGCGACATAAAACGGACATAGCCGGCTCCGTTACAGAACGCCGGCCAAATCGAATAATCGATTGCGGGCCAGCCATCTGTGGCCGGGGACATGCGGGGCGTGTTAGGGGCAGTGTAATGAGATGGCCGGCTGCAACGTATAACGGATTGCGAATGAGTTTCACATGGCTGGTAATAGGGGCAGCACTAGTTAGAGCACAAATAAAAGCGACCAGAGTAAGGGGGAAATTGTCTTTAGACCCATTAGCGATTGTGTTGAGTTGGAGCGTGGCAAAATCGTTGTTGGGAGAGCTGAATTGGTGTTTACAGAGAAAGCTGAGAGTGTGTTGAGTACCTGTTACCTTTGTCTGTGTCCCAACGTTTTCACCCTCACCTGCCTCATTTGTGGTTTACCTTTTCAGCTTTACCCCTTCTAGTCCCCAAACCCAGACACCCCTACACCTTCCTCTATCTCCCCCATCCCCTCTCCCTCTCCTGTCAGTGTCTCCACGTTCATAATTCATTCCCTTACCTGTTTGTAGTCTCTGTTTCTGTCTTTGTCCTGTGTACTGCTGCAGCTGTGTGTGAAGACTGTCAGTTGCTGTTTGGAGAGTGAGTGGCTAGAGGGTGTGGCAGGAGAGATTGTAGTGGGTGTTTGTGGTTGGTGTGAGAGTGAGTGGCAGCTTCTGTTTGTTCCTGGTGTCTTTCACTGGTGCATTGCACCTGTAGTGTGGGGAAATGGAGGCACTAAATGCACAGGTGGCTTGCATGTTGGAGGAAGAGGGGAGGCACCGCAGGAGGTACGCACGCCCCAGAGTGTTCAGGCCCTGTAGCATTTTCCTAGACCTCACTGACCTGCAGTGCCTCACTAGGTTCCGGTTTGATAGAGCTGCCATTCAGTACCTTTGTGACCAGCTCCAACCCTGCAGGCCAGGACCCGTAGGAACAACCCCATCCCTATGCACCTAAAGATCACTGCTTCTCTCTCTTTTCTGGCCACTGGGAGTTTCCAGTCTGTCCTAGCTGTCAACACGGGTCTCACCCAGCCTTCCATTTCTAAGTGCCTCACCCAGTTCCTTGATGCCTTCCTTACCCACACCTCTGAGTACATCACCTTCCCCACCACCCCCCAGGCCCTGCACAACAACATGGCTGCCTTCTACGCTGTAGCTCACTTCCCCTCAATCATAGGTGTGATAGACTGCACACATGTCGCACTGAGACACCCCCCCCCCCCCCCCCCCCGGGCACCAGAGGCCACCTACAGAAACCGCAAAGCATTTCACTCCATGAAAATGCAAGTGGTGTGTGATGCCCAGGGGGAGATCACAGATGTGTGTGCCCGATACCCAGGGTCCACTCACGATGCGTATATCCTGCAGCACTCGGGCATCTTCCAGAGGTTTGAGCGAGGGGAGTTCTCTGGTGGATGGCTACTAGGTAAGTGCAGCATGGCTCTGGCCAAACGATACCTCCTGCTCAACCCACTATAACCCCCCCCCCCCCACCATCACCACCACCACCACCACCACCCCACTACCACAAGGTACCTGCTCCAAACAACACACACTCATCCTTCTCATTCTGCTTCTTCCCAAAGGTGATAGAGGCTACCCACAGAGGACGTGGCTCATGACCCCCATAGTGCACCCACAAAGAAGGTCAGAGGAGAACTACAACAGTAGGCATAGGACCACCCGTGTCATCATAGAGCGCACCTTCGGACTACTAAAGAACAGGTTCCGATGCCTGGACCATTCTGGAGGGGAGCTCCTCTACAGTCCCCAAAAGGTGGCAAAGATATTCCTGGCCTGCTGCATGCTACATAATTTGGCAAAGTGCCGAGGACTGGCCCTCCCAGAAGAGGTACAGCCACCAGAGCAGCAGGCCCCAGAGGAACAGGATGAGGAGCCCCCTCCACCTCCCGCCCACAGAGCAGAGCAGAGTGCATACCAGCTGGGGGGTCAGAGCCAGGCAAAGACTCATTGACACAAGTTTTCAGTGAAGTAAGTGTACATTTATTGATATCACACAGTATTTACACACCAACACCCCTGCCCCACCCACTCTGTGCATATACCCCTCCCTCCACCCCTCACCCCCCAGCATGTCCCATCATTTTCCCCTCCCCCTCCCCCGTCCCCTCCCACCGTGTTCCTTTGCAGCTGGTGCTGCATGGGAACTCTGTTGAGAGTGCTCCTCTGATGATGAGCTCCCACTCTCTTCCTCTGTGTCAGTGTGCACAAGGCAGCCCGCTGCCTCAGCTGCCCTGGTGAAGTCTGGCCACTTTGTGCTTCGTCCCTTGGCCTGCAACCTTGGCACAGGACCCAGAATGGGAGCTGGTGTGGTGGCTGCTGGACCAGTGGCTGGGGAACGTGAGGATCTCAAGCTCCACTTCTTTGCAGGTGGTTCATGTGCAGTGGAAGAGGTCGATGCCAGTTGTTGTGGTGGTGGCTGCTGCACAGCTGGAGTAGGTGCTCTGAAGTCATGGTGTAGGCCCTCAATGCTGTGCTCCAGCCGTTGGAGCTGCTGGGTCACAGCACGTTGGGCATCTACCGCTTCCCCTTGCACCTGGAGCACTTCCCGGTGCACCTGGAGCGCTTCCCCTTGCACCTGGAGCATTTCCCGGTGCACCTGGAGCGCTTCCTGGTGCACCTGGAGTGCTTGCCAGTGCAGCTCCAATTTCTGGCGCCGGTACTCTTCCATCTGCACATTGTGGCCCAGCAATTGTGTGGCCAGGCGCAGTAGCTGCCTCCTCTGGCTGCCTGGCCTCTGCTGAGCAGGTGCCCCCCCTTCTGCATCTTCGGTTTCTTCTTCGCTGCCACCATCAGCACAGTCTGTAGGTGGTGGAGGGATAGCCGGTGCAGCAGGTGGTGGAGGGATAGCCGGCAGGGTGGGATAGCCGGTGCTGCTGCTGTTGGGTCGTGTGGTTCCAAACCATGGTCCTGTGTGTTTTGTTGTGCAGGCCTACTGGTTTGCTGCTGTATGTGGTGGGGCTGGTGGCCACTAGGGCCAGCTTCTTCCTCCCACTGGCTGTCATCACCTGCATAGCAAAAGGGGAAGAAGTGTGTTGGTCAAAATAATCTGCATTTGTTTTTCAGCATTCATACACATAGCCCCACCGGCAAAGACCCAGCAAAGAGATGGTGAGGAATGGGATTGGCAGGCAAGCCACAGAAGTCATTGTACAGAGCTGGAGACAAGGAGTGCAGTGTACTGCAGAGACTGATGTGTAAGACAGCCACACAGGCAGGTGGATAGACATAGAACTGTGGAAGGAGTGCAGAGGACACAGTGGCTATAGCACAGAGGTGTGGGAAGGAGATATGCAGAGTTTGGTGATGGGGAAGGGAGCCAAAGATGTGAAACAGTGCAAAGCTACACACAGTGTATGTATTTTATTTACATTGTATATATATCATAGGAGCCAACGTTTCAATATTATTGGGGGTGCTAAGCCCAGTGGAAATAACCCCTCCCTGGACACATTCAATGAATATTCTCTATATTGGGGGTGCTCAAGCACCCACAGCGTTGGCTCCTATGGTATATATTATATTGTAAATATATTTACATCTATTATATACATTGCTGGAAACCCTCCCCCTCCCCCTCCTGCTCCCCCCTCCTCCCCCTCTGTCATGGCTTGTAATGAATACTGATATGCATTGCAGGCTGTTCTTTTCCCCCTTTCCCTACTGCTGAGGAGCACCACACTGTCCCTGACTTGTGTGAAACAGAGTTTAGTACAGGAGAACACATCCCCCAGCTCCCTAATGGTGAACCTACCTGAGCCCTCAGCCTGTGCTGATGTGTCCAGGGACCCAATGCCATGGATCCCCTCCTGGGGCAAGAGCCCATGGATGATGCATTCAATGGGGGTGAGGTTAGCAGTGTCATCTGCTGGGGGGTTGGCACCAGCTTTCCTGTGGACATCTTGCCTCTACCGACGCCACTTTCGCTTGAAGTCTTCCACATCCTGGCCACAGTGGAAGACCGCATTCAGCCTGTCCCTGACTGCTTCCCACTCCCGCTGCTTTGTGGTTGCAGCTAGCCTCTGGCCCGTGGGAGCGAACAGATGCATGTGCCTCCTGTCAATTTCTTCCACCAGCAGTTGAACTTCTGCATCAGTAAAATTACCCTTGCGGGTTGGTGGTAGCTTGGGTCCCATTGTAGCACTGTAATGCAGAAGGTTCGAAAATGCCGAGAATGCCGCTTAAATACGCTGTTATGGCCGGCGATTGGAGAATGATATGGGCGGGTCTCACATAGCCGGCGTAATTTTGATTATAGTCAAAAGCCCTAACCGGCCGCAGCTGATTTCCCCAGATGGCCGGCCTATTTTCGATAATTAGCAAACCAAATGGCCGCCGTACTTTTGATTATCGATAAGTATGGGTGCTTTCACCTGCACTGTGTTTTCGCTCTGCTCATTTTGATGAAGGGTCATGAACTCACCAGCTGCTGTTCCCATTTGGGAGCTTACATTTCCTTTATTCGACCCTCTTTAAAAGGACTTTCTGTGTGCTGCACTTTAGAGGTTTTGTTTATATTATGGGGTGGTATTTCAAAGCGTTTTTGCTCCACTTATATTACACCTTCTTTTGGCCACTGTATACTTTTGTATAGGTGTTTGTTGTTTTTGGTTCTTGGTGGGGGGGGGGGGGGGGGGTGAGTTTGTGGCCAGTGTTTGAAGGGGGGGAGGTTGTGGGCACTTTTTCAAAGAAAACTGATGTGTGGACTTTGTTTCATACTGGGTGTTAGCTGGTAGCTTAGCATATACTCTGAATTTTCTACATGGGACCAACTCTCCATTCTGTACCCTCCAGGAGCTCCTTGCTGTGTGTGATGTGCTCCCTCACTGCCCCCCATTCTCTCTCTCCTTTGTTGAAGCCGCCAGCCTCTGGTCCCTTGGAGCCAACAGATTCTTGCACCACAAGTTCAAGGTAAGCTCATACCTCTCAGCCACCTCTTCCCTTTCTGCTATATAGTTGCTAAACAAACACTTCTTGCATCTTGCAGGACAGCTGATCAAGAGGATTGCAAGAGACAGCAGTGGACTGTAATACAGTGAACTCTGAGAGCCATGATTTGTTCAACCCAATTCATTGTACAGATGTCTTGTTCTCTTTTGGACACTACTACTACTACTACTACTACTATTTAGCATTTCTATAGCGCTACAAGGTGTACGCAGCGCTGCACAAACATAGAAGAAAGACAGTCCCTGCTCAAAGAGCTTACAATCTAATAGACAAAAAATAAAGTAAGCAAATCAAATCAATTAATGTGTACAGGAAAGAGGAGAGGAGGGTAGGTGGAGGCGAGTGGTTACAAGTGGTTACGAGTCAAAAGCAATGTTAAAGAGATGGGCTTTCAGTCTAGATTTAAAGGTGGCCAAGGATGGGGCAAGATGTAGGGGCTCAGGAAGTTTATTCCAGGCGTAGGGTGCAGCGAGACAGAAGGCGCGAAGTCTGGAGTTGGCAGTAGTGGAGAAGGGAACAGATAAGAAGGATTTATCCATGGAGCGGAGTGCACGGGAAGGGGTGTAGGGAAGGACGAGTGTGGAGAGATACTGGGGAGCAGCAGAGTGAGTACATTTATAGGTTAGTAGAAGAAGTTTGAACAGGATACGAAAACGGATAGGGAGCCAGTGAAGCGACTTGAGGAGAGGGGTAGTATGAGTAAAACGACCCTGGCGGAAGACGAGACGGGCAGCAGAGTTTTGAACCGATTGGAGAGGGGTCACTGCCCTATGGTGCTGCTCATTAGCCTGCCACATTGCCCCCATCTGCTGCCTCATTGCTGTCACCTCCTGCAGCCACTTGTTTACCCCATCCACCAGTTGCTGCAGGAGGCGCAGTGCTGGGGCAGGGGATGGGGGTGGGGGTGGTGATGGGGATGCGGCTAGGGATGGGGGTGGGGGTGGGGCTGCAGCTAGGGATGGGGGTGGGGATGGTGATGGGGCTGCGGCTAGGGATGGGAGTGGGGATGGGGTGGAAAGGGCAGGGGGTGTGGGCCCTTCATCATCCCCCTCAAGGGGAGGCATATCTGGCCAGGCCTCCTCCTGCTGGGTCTCCTCCTGCTGGGCCTCCTCCTCCTCCTGGGCCACCGCCACCTCCTCCTGGGCTGCCTGCTCCTCCTCCTGGGCCATCTCCTCCTCCTCCTGGCCCATCTCCTTCTCCGCCTCCTCCTGGGCCATCTCCTCCTCCTCCTCCTCCTCCTCCTGGCTGGCCTCCTCCTCCTCCTCCTGGGCCGCCTCCTCCTGCCGCTGGTGCTCTGTGTATGTAACAGGATTGTGGTTGAGATCAGCACATCCAACATAGCTTACATAGAGGCAGATGCAGCAACCAAACGTAAAAAAATCTAAATCGTTAAAGTCCCTAACGATTTTAAAATAACGAAAAATGCACCAAAAAAAAAAGTCACACATGCTGAGATCGGTATTGAAACGTACAATGTACCAAAGAATCACAATACACATCGTTAATCGGCCCCCAAATCATGCGCAGAGCAGCCAAGCGTTATGTTAGCTGCTCTGCGCATGCCACAAACAGTCAAAACACAGTCAAATCACAAGCACATGGCTCCCAAATCAAATCAAAACAAAAATAAAAAAAAAGGGTCGGGAGGGGGCAAGGGCGCTCATCAGGAGCGTCCTGTACGGACGGCCTTGCCCCCCCCCCCCCGCTGCTTGCCACTTTCCGCCGCTCCCCCACCCCGAAAAAGCAAAATTCGAGCAGCCCCTGCCCCCCTCCCTTCCTCACTACTCTCTCACCTCAGCTCCGCCTCCCGACATCCTCCGTCCTGTGCCCCGCCCCCTTTTGGGGTCGTCGCCGCCATTCAGACAGGGGCGGGCCCAGCAGGAGAAAGACGCGCCATCGAAGCTGGGCGAAGGCAGCCATCAGCTTTCTTCTTGCCCGTGCAGCGCCTTCGGACAGAGGAGAGAGGCGCTGCACGGGCCCGGTAAGAGGGAGGGGGGCCCGATGGAAGAGGGGAATGGCGGCGACGACCCCAAAAGGGGGCGGGGCACAGGACGGAGGATGTCGGGAGGCGGAGCTGAGGTGAGAGAGTAGTGAGGAAGGGAGGGGGGCAGGGGCTGCTCGAATTTTGCTTTTTCGGGGTGGGGGGAGCGGCGGAAAGTGGCGAGCAGCGGGGGGGGGGGGGGGGCAAGGCCGTCCGTACAGGACGCTCCTGATGAGCGCCCTTGCCCCCTCCCGATCCTTTTTTTATTTTTATTTATTTTTGTTTTTCTGACGTCCTTTGGACCAATCACAGCGCTTTTAGCTCTGCTAATGCGCTGGGATTGGCTCAAAGTTTGTTTATTTTTTCTCTTAATGATTTTTCCTGCCACAGAGCTGACCTAACGAGTGGTCCAGACCTCTCGTTAGTTTTCCTGCCTTTTTCCTGCGTAAAGGCAATCGGAAAAGGTTAGTGTATGTCGTTTCAATGGGGTTTTCACACTAATTGCTCATCTCCATTCCGTTTTCGTTAGCTGCTGGCTTCCTCGGTAAAAGCCCTTTGATGCATGCAACGGATCAAATTTTCCTCGTTGGAGAGTCATTAAAGGCTCATTTAGCTTTAGTGCATCTGCCTCATAGTGCAGGAGCTGGCTGGCCTGAGGCGGGGGATGGGGTGTGAGATGCATGAGATGAGATGACAGGGAACTGTGAATGCTGGTGTGACTCTGAGTACACAGGCAGACCACACTCATTGCTCAGCAGCATGTTTGCATTATAATTTGTGACTATGGTTGGCTGACTATTTTGGCTTTCTGTTGAATTATTTTGTTTTTTTTTTTTGGGGGGGGGGGACACACATAAGTTTAATATGAGGCAATGACATCCACTAAGAGTAGGACCACAGGCAGGAATACCATGAAACAGTATCCACCCCAGAAAGAGGGATAGAGAAATGAGGCATGCCATCTCATTCATCTCACAGGAGGTTAGTTGGAAGTTGCAGCCATACCTCAGGCCTTGATCTGGGATAGAGGTGTTATGACTGAACTAGTTGCTTATTAGTCACATGGAAACTGATATTGTACAGAACATTTGTAGTATGAAATACATATACAAAGGAGTACAGGTGCCCTGTTTATAATACTTACGTTGATCCCTGAGGCGCCGTCTTGCCGCCCTAATCATGTGAGGGCTCTGTAGGCGGATGCGGCGGTACCTCCGCTGGAGGGACTCTAAGTCCCTCCTGATGCCAAATCTTCTGCAAGATATAAGTTTGACCACCAGGAGTCAGGGGATGGGCCTTCTTGCCTTCAGCACACAAGTTCATTTGTAAATCAAGTAGAAGAGATTCAGAACACAGGGGGGGGGGGGGGGGGGGGGAATGTGAGGACAGAGAGAACCGTTTGTCTGCAGTATTGTAGGGCTGTGGCAATGGTTTTAATTTCTACTACCTACATTATATTAATGAATGTGCATGTACACATATCATTGATTACCCTTGAATGCAGACTCCAGTTTGTGCTTACACTACTGAGGGAGCTGTTATATATGTAGCTACAGGAGGGGGGGCTGAAACACTTACCTCTGTAACCTGTCCCTGATCTCAGCCCAGGTTCTGATGCAGATAGCCCTGGGAGGCAGGTGGTGGTGGTAGGGGAAGAGTGCATGCCTGAGCTTGACGCACAGGTGAACTTGGAGCAAGTTCTCTGCAAAAGAGAAGTTGGGCTCCTTTCGCATCGACATATTTGTAAGTGAAAATGGGAACATGTGCGTTGCCTTATATGGCCGGCCATGCGTGATGGCCGCCCTTACACGCAAGGCTCCATATATGGGTCGCCATTCCATATATGGATAGGTCAGCACGTGCACGTCTCGCCATATACAATGGCTCCACACGTGGCCGACTATGACGCATGGCTGTCTGTGACGCATTCCCGTCATGCGTGTGCAGGGCCTACGTGCGGAGTTGCCCTTATATGGGAGTTTTCATATATGGATCATTATCAGAAATGCGAACTTCATACACAATATATTTCCCGTAGCTGCATGTTCCGCAAGTACAGTGCAGTTGCGGACATCCAGATACAGGGAAAATTTACGGAACAATGAAAAATATCAAGTACAGTAACGTATTTCTCAAGTACCGTATTCTTAGTATACTTTGGCCGGCCCTGATTTGGCTGGTTTGAACCGCGAAAATTGAATGTTTCATGGCGGTGTTTTTACTATGCTTTGCCCGCATCAAATTTGGCCGGCCTCAATTGTGATAATGGTAAGTTTATGGCTGGCCATATTATTTTCAATTATTCCTGCCTGTTTTCGCCCGCCTATATGAAGCCGGCCAAATTCTGAGTTCGCCGGCGTTTCGATTATGGCCCTCTATGTCATGCAAGGATCTGTGTTAGGAGTTACGGACCTAGAAAGGGATCTGGGAGTCATCGCTGATAAGACGTTAAAAACGTCTGCCCAGTGTGCTGCCATGGCTAAGAAAGCACACAGAATGTTGAGTATTATTAGGAAAGGGATGGAAAACAAACACGAGGATGTTATAATGCCGTTGTATTGCTCCATGGTGCGACCGCACCTTGAGTATTGTGTCCAATTCTGGTCGCCGCACCTCAAAAAAGATATAAAGGAATTAGAAAAGGTGCAGAGAAGGGCGACAAAAATTATAAAGGGAATGGAACGACTTCCCTATGAGGAAAGGCTGAGAAGGTTAGGGCTCTTCAGCTTGGAGAAAAGGCGGCTGAGGGGTGATATGATAGAAGTCTACAAGATAATGAGCGGAGTAGAGCGGACAGATGTGAAGCGTTTGTTTACACTTTCAAACAACAAGAAAACCAGGGGACACAAGATGAAGCTAGAATTTGGTAGATTTAAAACAAATAGGAGAAAGTTTTTCTTTACTCAGCGTGTAGTTAGACTCTGGAACTCGTTGCCTGAGAATGTAGTGACGCAGCTGGCCTTACGGAATTTAAAGGGGATTTGGACAGATTCCTGAGGGAAAAGTCCATTGCACATTATTAATTTTTTTTTTTTTGGGGGGGGGGGGGGGGTTTGCCGGGTTCTTGAAGCCTGGATTGGCCGCTATCGGAGACAGGATACTGGGCTTGATGGACCCTTGGTCTTTTCCCAGTATGGCGGTGCTTATGTGCTAAAAGAAACGCCTTCAGAAAATGGAAGAAGGAACCGTCTGAAAATAACAAGAAGCAGCATAAGGAGTGTCAAAGAAAATGCAAGGCGCAGATAAAGAAGGCCAAGAGGGATTACGAAAAAAAGATAGCATTAGAGGCAAAAAAACATAGTAAAAATTTTTTTCGGTATATCAAATGCAGGAAGCTGGTAAAAGAATCAGTTGGGCCGCTAGATGACCGAGGGGTAAAAGGGGCGATCAAGGAAGACAAAGACGTAGCGGAGAGATTAAATGAATTCTTTGCTTCGGTCTTCACCGAGGAAGATTTGGGTGGGATACCGGTGTCGGATATAGTATTTCAAGTGGACAAGTCTGAGAAACTTACTGAATTCACAGTAAACCTAGAGGACATAATGGGGCAGTTCAGCAAACTGAAGAGTAGCAAATCTCCTGGACCGGATGGTATTCATCCTAGAGTACTGATAGAACTGAAAAATGAGCTTGCGGAGCTACTGTTAGTGATATGCAATTTGTCCTTAAAATCAAACGTGGTACCGGAAGATTGGAGGGTGGCCAATGTGACGCCGATTTTTTAAAAAAAGTTCCAGAGGAGATCCGGGAAATTATAGACCGGTGAGTCTGACATCAGTGCTAGGGAAAATGGACTAACTTCGAGATATTATCGATCTCATCTCCCAAACGCTCAAAAGATTCGCAAAATCTCACTGCAAATTAGACATATGCCCAAACAATCTAATGACATCTGCTCCCCAACAATTTATAACAGACCTCACGAATCATGTGAATTATATGTTACAAATTGGACTCTTCCCGAAGGAGAAAGGAAACATTTTACTCACCCCCATACCCAAAGATGCAGAGTGCTAATGAACTAACCAACTACAGGCCAGTAGCATCCATTCCCTTAATAACCAAACTAACAGAAGGGATGGTAACCAAACAACTCACAAACTATTTAAACAAATTCTCAATACTACACGACTCCCAGTCAGGATTCCGGGCTAACCACAGCACGGAAACGGTACTAGTTACTCTCATGAATAAATTTAAACAAATGATTGCAACTGGCAAGAACATACTAATTCTACAATTTGATATGTCTAGCGCCTTCGATATGGTTGATCATGGAATACTACTACATATCTTTGAGTACTTCGGAATTGGAGGTAACATTCTTAACTGGTTCAAGGGGTTCCTAACCACACGATCATACCAAGTGACATCTAATTTGACCACATCAGCCGCATGGACACCTGAATGCGGAGTCCCACAGGGTTCCCCCCTCTCACCGACCTTATTCAACTTAATGATGATATCCCTGGCCAAACTACTATCAAACCAAAACCTCAACCCATATATATATATGCAGACGACATAACAATCTACATCCCATTTAAACATGATTTAAAGGAAATCTCCAACGACATCAACCAAAGCCTACAGACCATGCATACATGGGTGGATGCATTTCAGCTGAAACTCAATGCAGAAAAAAACAAATGCCTAATACTCATCTCGCAACATAACACGAACAAATTCACCACCATTAACACACCAAAACTGAATCTTCCAATCTCGGACACTCTAAAAATTCTTGGAGTTACAATTGATAGACACCTAACACTTGAGAATCACGCGAAAAATACAACCAAGAAGATGTTCCACTCAATGTGGAAACTAAAAAGGATAAGACCTTTCTTCCCAAGGACTGTCTTCCGCAACCTGGTACCATCAATGGTACGCAGTCATCTAGACTACTGCAACACACTCTACGCTGGTTGCAAAGAGCAAATAATCAAGAAACTTCAGACAGCTCAGAACACTGCAGCCAGACTCATATTCGGTAAAACAAAATATGAAAGTGCTAAACCCCTACGTGAAAAGCTACACTGGCTCCCACTTAAAAGAACACATCACGTTCAAAATATGCACCTTAGTTCTCAAAATCATTCACGGAGACGCCCCAGCCTATATGATAGAGCCTGATAGACTTACCACCCAGGAATGCTAAAAAATCATCCCACACATTCCTTAATCTTCATTTCCCTAACTGTAAAGGTCTAAAATACAAACTAATGCATGTATCAACCTTCTCTTACCTGAGCACACAATTCTGGAAGGCGCTTCTGCACAACTTAAAAACGCTCTATGAACTAACTGACTTCCGCAAACTACTGAAGACCCATCTCTTTAACAAGGCATACCACAAAGATCAATAAATGTGAACTCCTTTACATATATCCAGAACTGACCTACAATAATTGCTTGTTAAAATACTATCATGTTTTTATTATCATGTTACCCAAAATCCATCTGTAATACTAAATGTATGTTTTCTCATGTTGTCACCATTCATGATGTATTGTAAGCCACATTGAGCCTGCAAAGAGGTGGGAAAATGTGGGATACAAATGCAATAAATAAATTAAAAACAAAATTACAGAGCACATCCAAGGACATGGATTACTGAGACCAAGTCAGCATGGCTTTAGTGTGAGGAAATCTTGTCTGACCAATTTATTTCAGTTCTTTGAAGGAGTAAACAAACATGTGAACAAAGGGGAGCCGGTTGACATTGTGTATCTGGATTTTCAAAAGGCTTTTAACAAGGTACCTCATGAAAGGCTACAGAGGAAATTGGAGGGTCATGGGATAGGAGGAAATGTCCTATCGTGGATTAAAAACTGGTTGAAGGATAGGAAACAGAGAGTGGGGTTAAATGGGCAGTATTCACAATGGAGAAGGGTAGTTAGTGGGGTTCTAAGGGGTTAGTGCTAGGACCGCTGCTTTTTAATATATTTATAAATGATTTAAAGATGGGAGTAACCAGCGAGGTAATTAAATTTGCTGATGACACAAAGTTATTCAAAGTCGTTAACTCGCGAAAGGATTGTGAAAAATTACAGAAGGACCTTACGAGACTGGGAAACTGGGCGGCTAAATGGCAGATGACGTTTAATGTGGACAAGTGCAAGGTGATGCATGTGGGGAAAAAGAAACCCGAATTATAGCTACGTCATGCAAGGTTCCACGTTAGGAGTTACGGACCAAGAAAGGGATCTGGGTGTCGAGGTTGATAATACACTGAAACCTTCTGCTCAGTATGCTGCTGCGGCTAGGAAAGCAAATATAATGTTGGGTATTATTAGGAAAGGTATGGAGAACAGGTGTGAGGATGTCATAATGCCGTTGTATCACTCCATGGTGCGGCCGCAACTTGAGTATTGTGTTCAGTTCTGGTCGCCGCATCTCAAGAAAGATATAGTAGAATTGGAAAAGGTGCAGCGAAGGGCGACGAAAATGATAGCGGGGATTGGTCGACTTCCCTATGAAGAAAGACTAAGGAGGTTAGGGCTTTTCAGCTTGGAGAAGAGACGGCTGAGGCATAGGCGGTCGGTGGCCCAACTGTTTGGGGAGGCTAAAGGGGGCGGAGTTAGGGGTGGGGCCAGGGGTGGAGCTTAAATCCATAATTGTCTGATAACACACAGAAAAAATAAATAAAAATAAAAGTCACAATTAATATCTTTTATTAAATTTAGATATTAGCTATGTATCATATGTCAAAGAATAAAGTGGTTGCTCAAAGCATATACTAACCACAATCCCTCAACTGCAAAACACTTATGCACAACTTTGTGCAAAAACACACTCAGAACCTTACTGTACCATAAATATTACACTGGGCAGAACCTAATACACCAATATACCACCCATACGGAAAATGCAGACCGTCAACAATATGAAACAAGGGATCATAATATCACAATTCTCATGTAGAGCCACAAAACACCCTAATTCATGTTTAATGTGGGATAAAATGCCATAAATAAGTAAAAAATATAAACTTTTAATGTTGAGAACCTGATTCTCAAAGTGGACATATTCCAAACACTATAATGAAAATAAAACGATCTTTTCTACCTTTGTTGTCTGGTGACTGTTTTTCTGATCATGCTGGCCAAGTATCCGATTCTTCTGCTATCTGTCCTCTTAACTCCGTTTCCAGGGCTTCCTTTCCATTTATTTCTTTACTTTCCGCCTTTCTTCTTCATTACTTGCCATACATCCGTAAGTAAAAGCTGGGTCCTCTGCAGACTTGACTGTCCAGTGGATCCAGCTTCTGCCTATTTTCTCCATCGATGTGCAGGTTTTCTCCCTTTTCCCTCATCTTATCTCCTTCCTCTCTCTTCCCTCCCCTCCATCCATGCCCAGCATTTTTTCTCTCTCCCTTCCCTTCCATCCATGTGCATCTCCTTCCTCTGTCTTCCCTCCTCTCCATGCATGTCCAGAATTTCTCCCCTTCATTCATGTGCATCTCCTTCCTGTCTTCCCTTCCATCCATCCATGTCCAGCAACCCTTCTCTCTCCCCTGTCCTCCATCCATCCAAGTCCACCAACCCTCTTCTCCCCTCTATCCACCCATGTCCAGCAACCCTCCTCTCTCTCCCCTGCCTCCCCTCCATCCACCCATGTCCAGCAACCCTCCTCTCCCCTCTAGCCACCCACCCATATCCAGCAAATCTTCTCTCCCCTGACCTCCCCTCCACCCATGTCCAGCAACCCTCCTCTGTCCCCTGCCATCCCCTCTATCCACCCATTCCAGCAACCCTGTTCTCTCCCCTACCCTCCATCCACCCATGTCCAGCAACCCTGCTCTCCCCTCTAGCCACCCACCCATGTCCAGCAACCCTCCTCTCTCCCCTGCCATCCCCTCTGTCCATCCACCCATGTCCAGCAACCCTCCTCTCTCCCCTGCTTCCCCTCTATCCACCCATTCCAGCAACCCTCCTCTCTCCCCTGCCATCCCCTCTGTCCATCCACCCATGTCCAGCAACCCTCCTCTCTCCCCTGCTTCCCCTCTATCCACCCATTCCAGCAACCCTCCTCTCTCCCCTGCCATCCCCTCTATTCACCCATTCCAGCAACCCTCCTCTCTCCCCTGCCCTCCCCTCCATCCATGTCCAGCAACCCTGTTCTCTCCCCTGCCCTCCATCCACCCATGTCCAGCAACCCTGCTCTCCCCTCTAGCCACCCACCCATGTCCAGCAACCCTCCTCTCTCCCCTGCCATCCCCTCTATCCACCCACCCATGTCCAGCAACCCTCCTCTCTCCCCTGCCATCTCCTCTATCCACCCATTCCAGCAACCCTCCTCTCTCCCCTGCCATCCCCTCTATCCACCCATTCCAGCAACCCTCCTCTCCCCTGCCATCCATGCACATCCAGCAATTCCCTTCTGTCCCCTGCCCCCCTCTATCCATACCCAGCCCGATTCTCCTCTCCCCTGCCTCCATCCATCTGGCCCAGCGGCACCCTGGGTCTCCCCTTTCCCTCTCCTTGCTTACTATCTGCCCCGTGCCATCTTTAATTTACCTCCGCTCCGTCCCCAGCGTCGACTCGGCTGCATCATTTCAAAACCCACCCTGCTGCCCGTCTCTATTCTCCCCTCGCTCCCTTCGCGACGTGATTCGTGCGGCAGACAGAGTCCCGCCTTCTGACATCATTTCCTCGAGGGCGGGACTCTGTCTGCAGAACGAATCACGTCGCGAAGGGAGTGAGGGGAGAATAGAGACGGGCAGCAGGGCGGGCTTTGAAATGATGCGGCCAACGCTGGGGACGGAGTGGAGGTAAATTAAAGATGGCGCGGGGCAGATAGTAATTAACGGAAAGAGAGGGAAGGGGACACTCACAGCACCACTCACCCGGCTGGGGAGGCTTAGCCTCCCCAAGCCTCTTATACCGGGCGCCTATGGGCTGAGGGGAGACATGATAGAGGTATATAAAATAATGAGTGGAATGGAACAGGTGGATGTGAAGCATCTGTTCACACTTTCCAAAAATACTAGGACTAGGGGGCATGCGATGAAACTACAGTATAGTAAATTTAAAACAAATAGGAGAAAGGTTTTCTTCACCCAACGCGTAATTAAACTCTGGAATTCGTTGCCGAAGAATGTAGTGAAGGCGATTAGCTTGGCAAAGTTTAAAAAGGACAAGTCCATAGACTGCTACTAAATGGACTTGGGAAAAATCCACAATTTCGGGAATAACATGTATAAAATGTTTGTATGTTTGGGTAGCTTACCAGGTGCCCTTGACCTGGATTGGCTGTAGTCAGGGACAGGATGCTGTGCTCGATGGACCTTTGGTCTTTTCCCAGTATGGCATTACTTTTGTACTTACGTACTTATGTGTTGCCCAGTTTGTTCGCGTCCCTAATTTCCTTTAACATTTCTGCATCCGTCTGTTTATCCTGGCCAGGCGGACGATAGTACACTCCTATCACTGTCCTTTTCCCCTTTACACATGGAATTTCAATCCACAGTGATTCCAAGACGTGTTTTGTTTCCTGCAGAATTATAAATCTATAGGTTCCTCAGTTCTGTTCCAGACTTCAGGCCCATGACAGACTAGCATCAGATGCCTTTCTCCTTCATTGGGGGGCCTTCTGTATGCATATCCTCCCATACCTCTGGTGGGGAAGACTTTGCTGAAACTCAAGCAAGACCGCGGGACCATGATTCTGATTGCTCCTTTCTGGCTGCATCAGATTTGGTTCCCTCTTCTTCTGGAGTTGTCCTCCAAAGAATCCTGGAGATTGGACTGTTTTCCAACCCTCATAACTCAGAACGAGGGGGCGCTTCTGCATCCCAACCTCCGGTCCCTGGCTCTCACAGCCTGGATGTTGAGAGTGTAGAATTTGCTTCCTTGGGTCTCTCTGAGGGTGTCTCCCGGGTTTTGCTTGCTTCCAGGAAAGATTTCACGAAGAGATGCTACTTTTTCAAATGAAGGAGGTTTGCCATCTGGTGTGATAGCAAGGCCCTAGATCCTCGCTCTTATCCTACACAGACCCTGATTGAATACCTTCTACACTTGTCAGAGTCTGGTCTCAAGACCAGCTCCATAAGAGTTCATCTTAGCGCAATTAGTGCTTATCATCTCTGGACAGCCTTTAGTTGTTCACTTCATGAGAGGTTTGCTTTTGTCAAAGCCCCCTGTCAAACCTCCACCAGTGTCATGGGATCTCAACGTCTTTCTCACCCAGCTGATGAAGCCTCCTTTTGAGCCACTGAATTCTTGCCATCTGAAGTATTTGACCTGGAAGGTCATTTTCTTGGTGGCTGTTACTTCAGCTCATAGGGTCAGTGAGCTTCAGGCCATAGTAGTGCATGCTCCTTATCTCAAGTTTTATCACAATAGAGTAGTCCTCCACACGCACCCTAAGTTCTTGCCGAGGGTGGTGTCGGAGTTTCATGTGAACCAGTCAATTGTCTTACCAACATTTTTTCCCCGTCCTCATACCCTCCCTGCTGAACGTCAGTTGCACACCTTGGACTGCAAGAGAGCATTGGCCTTTTACATGGAGCGGACAAGCCCCTTCAGACAGTCCGCCCAAATGTTTGTTTCATTTGATCCCAACAGAAGGGGAGTCGCAGTCGGGAAACGCACCATTTCCAACTGGCTAGCAGATTGCATTTCCTTCACTTATGCCCAAGCTGGGCTGAATCTTGAGGGTCATGTCACTGCTAATAGTGTTAGAGCCATGGCAGCGTCGGTGGCCCACTTGAAGTCAGCCATTATAGAAGAGATTTGCAAGGCTGCAACGTGGTCATCAATCCACACATTCACATCTCACTACTGCCTTCAGCAGGATACCCGACGCGACAGTCGGTTCAGGCAGTCGGTGCTGCAGAATCTGTTCGAGGTTTAAGATCCAACTCCACCCCCCTAGGCCCATTTTTATTCTGTTCCAGGCTGCACTCTCAGTTGTTTCTGCTTTAGGTCAATCTCAGTTATGTCCTCGCTGTTGCAAGGCCCAATTGACCTTTTTTGTTGTTTTGAGTGAGCCTAGGTGCTAGGGATACCCCATCAGTGAGAACAAGCAGCCTGCTTGTCCTCGGAGAAAGCAAAGATACATACCTGTAGCAGGTATTCTCCGAGGACAGCAGGCTGATTGTTCTCACAAACCCGCCCACCTCCCCTTTGGAGTTGTTGTCCTTTAATTCTTGCTTTTGGATATAACTGAGCGGGACTCTCACACGATGGGCAGGAAGATGGCTGTGCATGCGCAGTATGCGCGCCCCACGTGCTGGAAGGCTATGGCAAAGTTTTTGTTATTTTGCTCTGGAAAATTGCTGTTCCTGGGCCGCCGTGGACGCCAACCCAATCAGTGAGAACAATCAGCCTGCTGTCCTCGGAGAATACCTGCTACAGGTATGTATCTTCGCTTTATCACCTGGTTACCATGTGAGGCTTTACTGCTAGGTCAATGGCTGGCGGTAAAATCTCAGATCCAAAATGGACACGTAGCAATTTTCATTTTGCTGCACGTCCATTTTCGGCAAAAATTTTAAAAAGGCATTTTTTACCGGTGTGCTGAAAAATGATTCTCCACGTGCCCAAAACACACATCTATACTACCGCAGACCATTTTTCAGCATGCCTTTGTAAAAGGGCCCTTCAACTAATAGTTAAGCTCTGGAACTCTTTGTAGGAGGATGTGGTAACAGTGGTTAGCATATCTGGCCTTAAAAAAGTTTTGGACAAATTCCTGGAGAAGTCCATAGTCAGCTATTGAGACAGACATGGGAAGCAACTGCTTACCATGGGATTTGTAATATGGAGTATTGGCACGATTTGGGTTTCTGCCAGGTGACCTGGCTTGGCCACTGTTTGGAAAACAGGATGCTAGACTAGATGAACCATTGGTCTTACCCAGTATGGCTACTCTTATGTTCTTATGATATGTTCTTATCTAAAGGTCAAATGAACCAACAAACCAACAAACACTCCCTACCTTAAAAGTCAGTTCTTACAACCATAGGCATCCCCAGACTTTTGGAAACCAGAAACATATGACCTTGGTGGTAATCAGTCATTCATATGGGTGGCTGGCTCTGCAGCAGGTGCTGATATTGTTGTTCTCAGTGAGTTTGTGATCCATGATCAGGATATCAGCACTGAGTGAGATCAGGGAAAGCTGTCTCTCTCATGCATCTCACATTTGCCTTTTTATTTTGTCTTATCAGTAGTGATTGATAATTTCATAAGTACATAAGTATTGCCATACTGGGACAGACTGAGGGTCCATCAAGCCCAGCATCCTGTTTCCAACAGTGGCCAATCCAGGTCACAAATACCTGGCAAGATCCCAAAACAGTAACATAGTAACATAGTAGATGACGGCAGAAAAAGACCTGCACGGTCCATCCAGTCTGCCCCACAAGATAAACTCATATGTGCTATTTTTTGTGTATACCTTACCTTGATTTGTATCTGTCATTTTCAGGGCACAGACCGTATAAGTCTGCCCAGCACTATCCCTGCCTCCCAACCACCGGCTCTGGGACAGACCGTATAAGTCCGCCCAGCAATATTCTCGCCTCCCAACCACCAGCCCTGCCTCCCACCACCACCGGCTCTGCCACCTAATCTCAGCTAAGCTTCTGAGGATCCATTCCCTCGGAACAGGATTCCTTTATGTTTATCCCACGCATGCTTGAATTCCGTTACCGTTTTCACCACCTCCCGTGGGAAAGCATTCCAAGCATTCACCACTCTCTCCGTGAAAAATACTTCCTGACATTTTTCTTGAGTCTGCCCCCCTTCAATCTCATATCGTGCCCTCTAGTTCTACCGCCTTCCCATCTCCGGAAAAGGTTCGTTTGCAGATTAATACCTTTCAGATATTTGAACGTCTGTATCATATCACCCCTGTTTCTCCTTTCCTCCAGGGTATACATGTTCAGGTCAGCAAGTCTCTCCTCATACATCTTGTAACGCAAATCCCGTACCATTCTCCTAGCTTTTCTTTGCACCGCTTCAATTCTTTTTACAACCTTAGCAAGATACGGCCTCCAGAACTGAACACAATACTCCAGGTGGGGCCTCACCAACGACTTATACAGGGGCATTACAACCTCTTTTCTTCTGCTGGTCACTCCCCTCTTTATACAGCCTAGCAACCTTCTACTTACGGCCACCGCCTTGTCACACTGTTTCGTCGCCTTCAGATCCTCAGATACTATCACCCCAAGATCCCTCTCCCCGTCGGTACCTATCAGACTCTCCCCGCCTAACACATACGTCTCCAGTGGATTTCTACTCCCTAAGTGCATCACTTTGCATTTCTTCGCATTGAATTTTAATTGGCAAACCTTAGACCATTCTTCTAGCTTCTGCAGATCCTTTTTCATGTTTTTCACCCCCTCCCGGGTGTCCACTCTGTTACAAATCTTAATATCATCCGCAAAAAGCCAGACTTTACCTTCTAACCCTTCAGCAATGTCACTCACAAATATATTGAACAGAATCGGCCCCAGCACCGATCCCTGAGGCACTCCACTACTCACCTTTCCCTCCTCCGAGCGAATTCCATTCACCACCACCCTCTGGCGTCTGTCCATCAACCAGTTCCTAATCCAGTTCACCACTTCGGGTCCTATCTTCAGCCCGTCCAGTTTGTTCAAGAGCCTCCTGTGGGGAACCGTGTCAAAAGCCTTGCTGAAATCTAGGTAGATTACATCTATATCACATCCCTGATTTAATTCTCCAGTCACCCAGTCAAAGAATTCAATGAGATTCGTTTGGCACGATTTCCCTTTGGTAAAACCATGTTGTCTCGGATCTTGCAACTTATTGGCTTCCAGGAAATTCACTATCCTTTCCTTCAGCATCGCTTCCATTACTTTTCCAATAATCAAAGTGAGGCTTACCGGCCTGTAGTTTCCAGCTTCTTCCCTAACACCACTTTTGTGAAGAGGGACCACATCCACCGTTCTCCAATCCCACGGAACCTCTCCCGTTTCCAATGATTTATTAAACAAATCTTTAAGAGGACCCGCCAGAACCTCTCTGAGCTCCTTTAATATCCTGGGGTGGATCCCGTCTGGTCCCACGGCTTTGTCCACCTTTAGCTTTTCAAGTTGTTTATACACACTCTCTTTCATGAACGGTGCTATATCTACTCCATTTTCATTTGCACTTTTGCCAGTCCATCGCGGTCCTACAAAAGTATCTATTTAGCAAATTTGCTTTTTCTTCATCAATATCTACATAGCGGTTCTCAGCGTCTTTCAGTCTCACAATTCCCTTATTTGTCTTCCTCCTTTCACTAATATACCTGAAGAAATTTTTATCACCCTTCCTTACATTTCTAGCCATTTTTTCTTCCGCTTGCGCTTTCGCCAGACATATCTCTCTCTTGGCTTCTTTCAGTTTCCTATGGTATTCCTCTCTGTGTTCGGCTTCTTGAGTTTTGGTGTATTTCAGGAACGCCAACTCTTTAGCCTTTATTTTCTCGGCCACTTGCTTGGAGAACCATATCGGTTTCCTTTTTCTCTTGCTTTTATTTACTCTCCTTACATAAATGCTTGTGGCTCTATTTATAGCTTCTTTCAGCCTGGACCACTGTCCTTCCACTTCTTGTTCGTTCTCCCAGCCCATCAGCTCCTTCCTCAGGTATTTCTCCATTTTACTAAAATCAGCACGCTTGAAATCTAAGACTTTGAGTTTTGAGTGGCCGCCCTCCACTTCAGCCGTCATATTGAACCAAACCGTTTGATGGTCACTGCTGCCCAGGTGGGCACCCACTCGGACATTTGATACACTATCCCCATTTGTGAGCACTAGATCCAGCGTCGCTCCCTCCCTCGTGGGTTCCGTCACCATTTGTCTGAGCAGAGCACTTTGTAAAGCATCCACTATCTCTCTACTTCTTTCCGATTTCGCAGACGGAACCTTCCAATCTACGTCCGGCAGATTGAAATCTCCCATCAACAGAACCTCTTTTTTCTTTCCTAATTTTTGAATATCTGCAATCAGATCTTTATCTAGTTCCTCTAATTGTGTTGGGGGTCTGTAGACACCACCCACGTGGACAGAGGTTCTATCCTCTCTTTTTAAGGTGATCCATATCTCTTCTTCCTTTCCCCAGGTCCCTGTCATTTCAGTGGCCATGATATCATTCCTCACATACAGAGCTACTCCTCCAGCTTTACGACCCTCTCTATCCTTCCTAAATAGATTATAGCCTGGTATGTTTGCATCCCATTCATGGGAACCATTGAGCCACGTCTCCGTGATTGCAACAACATCCAAGTCTGCCTCCAACATCAGGGCCTGAAGGTCATGAACTTTATTGCTTAGACTGCGAGCATTTGTGGTCATCGCTTTCCATCTACATTTTCTGGTATGTGTTTCAACATTAGTGATTTGCAGGGCCGTGCCAAGGGTCTGTGGCGCCCCCCTGCAGAAGATCAGTTGGTGCCCCTGGTGCCCCCAGCGCCCCCCCCCCCCCGCAGACGAACAGTTGGCGCGCACGCCCCTCCCCCCCGTGAAAATGATCGCTGCCCTCCCATCCACGCTCCGCTGTCCCCTGCCCTCCCGCTCCCATGTCCCAACTGCCCGCCCTCTTCTCCCCCCCCCAAAGATCCTTTTTAAATTTACCTCCGTCCGGCAGCAAAGGCGCAGCGTCAGTGAAGGAGGCGGCGCTCCCGACTTCAGAAGAAGGCGGAACACTGAGCGAAGGAAAGACTAGTAGAGACATCGGGAGCGCTGCCTCCTTCACTGACGCTGCGTCTTCGCTGCCGGACGGAGGTAAATTTAAAAGGGATCTTGTTGGGGGGGGAGAAGAGGGCGGGCAGTTGGGACATGGGAGCAGGAGGGGAACGTAAGCATGGTGCGGCGGGGCGCCCCCCAGAGGACGGCGCCCTCCTGCCGTGCTTACCTCGCTTACCGTGTTGGCACGGCCCTGGTGATTTGGGGGTTTCTTTTCTCTTTGGGTACCTTCATATCTTTTTGTTCCACTTTTATTGTTTTTTCTTTGGCTTCCGTTCTGGTTTCAAGATCACAGTGCTGTAATGGAGTAAAAGAATTTTGTAGAGGCAACACTTGTGAGGTCGGATGCTTTCTTGTCACATAATGAAGTCTGCCTGAACCTACCGTGATCCATCTATTCTTAGGTGGTTTTACTATACATTTTATGCTGCTTATCCTAGAAATACTCACAAAACTGTCAAATGGTAGAGCATAAGACTCACAGTGCCAATAATTATTAAGTTATATTGGAGAAGTCTCATTCAGTCACTTAGGCTACTGCTTTTACCACCAATCAGGTGAGCCCATATACCGTGACGATTTATATTCATCGACAACCTCCAACCTTCCGTGATATAGTGTAACGTGCAACTGTATCCCGTGTTCCTTACTTTGATATTATTCTTTCAATTCTTTTTGTCTTTTTTTCAATATTTTTTAAGTACTTTGTTAATTTTTACAATTTCTGTGTATCTTGCACGTCTTCATATGACTGCAGTCATATTGTCTTTTTTCGTTTTACTTTCCAATGCCGGAGGCAACTTCTTACAACTATAGATATGACTGCAATAATTTTTACATAGTTTCATGTTGGAGACAATGGAGACGAGTTAATGTCACTTAGTTTTGCGCAATCTCAGGTATAGCTGTGGTCCCTGAATGTATGAGAGATATATAGACGTGCAAATTATTGTGGGGACTATAGTTGTAAGAAGTTGCCTCTGGCATTGGAAAGTATAACGAAAAAAGACAATATGAGTGCAGTCATGTGAAGACGTGCAAGATACACAGAAATTGTAAAAATTAACAAAGTATTTAAAAGATATTGAAAAAAAGACAAAAAGTATTGAAAGAATAATAGCAAAGTAAGGAACACGGGATACAGTTGCACGTTACACTATATCACGGAAGGTTGGAGGCTGTCGATGATTATAAATCCTCACAGTATATGGACTCACCTGATTGGTGGTAAAAGCAGTAGCCTAAGTGACTGAATGAGACTTCTCCAATATCACTTAATAATTATTGGCACTGTGAGTCTTATGCTCTACCATTTGAAAGTTTTGTGAGTATTATCGTTCCATTGGTAGACTATTGCCATATTTATTTTGACAGTTATCCTAGAAATAAGCAGTGGATTTTCCCCAAGTCATTTTAATAATGGCTTATGGACTATTCTTTTAAGAAGCTATCCAAACCTTTTTAAACCCCGCTAAGCTAACTGCTTTTACTACATTTTCTGGCAATGAATTCCAGAGTTTAATTACATATTGAATGAAGAAACATTTTCTCTGATTTGTTTGAAATTTACTACTTTGTAGCTTCATTGTGTGCCTCCTAGTCCTAGTATTTTTGGAAAGGATAAACGAGCAATTCATGTCTACCTGTTCCACTCCACTCATTATTTTTTAGACCTTTATCATATCTCCCCTCAGTCGTCTCTTCTTCAAGCTGAAGAGCCCAGCTGCTTTAGCATACCCTCATAGGGAAATCGTCCCATCCCCTTTATCATTTTTGTCGTCCTTCTCTGTAACTTTTCTAATTCCACTATATCTTTTTTGAGATGCAGTGACCAGAATTGCACATAATATTCAAGGTGTGGTCACACCATAGAGCGATGCAAAGGCATTATAACATTCTCATTTTTGTTTTCCGTTCCTTTCCTAATAATACCTAACATTCTATTTGCTTTCTTAGCTGCCGCCGCACACTGAGCAGAGGGTTTCAACGTATTATCAATGATGACGCCTAGATCCCTTTCCTGGTCAGTGACTCCTAATGTGGAACCTTGCATTACATAACTATAATTCGATTTCCTTTTTCCCACATGCATCACTTTGCACTTGCTCACATTAAATGTCATCTGCCATTTGAATACCCAGTCTCTTAAGGTCCTCTTGTAATTTTTCACAATCCTCTTGCAATTTAACAACTTTGAATAACTTTGTGTCATCAGCAAATTTAATTACCTCTCTAGCTTAATTACCTCTCTAGTTACTTCCATCTCTTTCCCCCTAAAGCAACCTCTCCTCTTCCCCGATTCTCTATTTCTGTGGATAACACTCTCATCCTCCCTGTCTCATCAGCTCGTAACCTTGGGGTCATCTTTCACTCCTCTCTCTCCTTCTCTGAACATATTCAGCAGACTGCTAAAACCTGTCGTTTCTTTCTCTACAAGATCAGCAAAATTTGCCCTTTCCTTTCTGAGCACACTACCAGAACCCTTATCCACATTCTTATCACCGCTTGCTTAGACAATTGCAACTTGCTTCTCACAGGTCTCCCAGTTAGCCATCTCTCGCCTCTTCAATCTGTTCAAAATTCTGCCGCATGACTTATAATCCGCCAGTGTCGCTATGCTCATATTAGCCCTCTCCTCAAGTCACTTCACTGGCTTCCTATCCGTTTTCGCATACAGTTCAAACTCCTCTTGTTGACTTATAAGTGCATTCACTCTGCAGCTCCTCAGTACCTCTCCACTCTCATCTCTCCCTACACTGCTCCCCGGAAGCTCCGTTGATTGGGTAAATCTTTCTTATCTGCACCCATCTCCTCCACAGCTAACTCCAGACTCCGTTCCTTTTATCTTGCCGCACCATATGCCTGGAATAAACTTCCTGAGCTGGTCCGTCAAGCTCCATCTCTGGCCGTCTTCAAATCTAGGCTAAAAGCCCACCTTTTTGATGCTGCTTTTAACTCCTAACCCTTACTCATTTGTTCAGTACCCTTATTTTATCATCCCCACCTTAGTAATTCCCTTGCCTCTTATTTGTCCTGTTTGTCTGTCCTAATTAGATTGTAAGCTCTGTCGAGCAGGGACTGTCTCTTCATATTCAAGTGTACAGCACTGTATACATCTAGTAGCACTATAGAAATGATAAGTAGTAGTAGTAGATCATTTATAAATATGTTAAAAAGCAGCGGTCCCAGGACAGACTCCTTTGGATCCGTACTATCTGCCCTTCTCCATTGAGAATACTGACCATTTAACCCTACTCTCTGTTTTATATATTTTAACCATTTTTGAATCCACAATAGCACACTACCTCCTATCCCTCTTTCATGAGGTACTTTATCAAATGCCTTTTGAAAATCCAGATACACAACATCGACTGGCTCACAAATTACATATAACTAACAATAGTTCCGCATGTTCATTTTTCAATTCTGTCAGTACTCGGGGATGAATACCATCCAGTCCAGGAGATTTGCTACTCTTCAATTTGTCAAATTGTGCTATTACATCCTCTAGGTTTATAGAGTTTTTGTTCAGTTTGTATGACTCGTCAGCTTTGAATACCATTTCTGGCACCGGTATCTCTCCAAAATCTTCCTCGGTGAAGACCGAAGCAAAGAATTCATTTAATCTGTTCACTATGGCTTTGTCTTCCCTGAGTGCCCCTTTTACCCCTCGGTCATCTTGCAGTCCAACTGATTCTTTTGCCATCTTCTTCCTTTTAATATACCTAAAAAAAATGTTTACTATGTGTTTTTGCCTCCTACACAATCTTTTTTTTTAAAGTTCCTCTTTGCCTTCCTTATCAGTGCTTTGCATTTGACTTGCCATTCCTTATGTAATTTCTTATTATTTTCAGTCTGATCCTTTTTCCATTTTCTGAAGGATTTTCTTTTAGCTCTAACAGCTTCCTTCACTTTTTAACCATGCTGGCCGTTGTTTGGTCTTCCTTCCTCCTTTTTTAATACATGAAATATATTTGGCCTGGTCTTTCAGGATAGCATTTTTGAACAGCATCCACGCCTGATGTAAGTTTTTGACCTTCGCAGCTGCCCCTCTAATTTTCTTTTCACAATTCTTCTCATTTTATCATAGGCTCCTTTTTGAAAGTTAAATGCTAACGTATTGGATTTCCTGTGTGTACTTACGCCAAAGCCGATATCAAATCTGATCATATTATGATCACTGTTACCAAGCGGCCCCAGCACCATTACCTCCTGCACCAGAACATATGCTCCACTGAGGACTAGGTCTACAATTTTTCCTTCTCATGTTGGCTCCTATACCAGCTGCTCCATAAAGCAATCCTTGATTTCGTCAAGGAATTTTACTTCCCTAGCATGCCCTGATGTTACATTTACCTAGTCAATATCGGGGTAATTGAAATCACCCATTATTATTGTGTTGCCATTTGTTAGCCTCCCTAATTTCTGATAACATTTCTGCATCCATCTGTTCATCTTGGTCAGGTGGACGATAGCACGCTTCTATCACTATCTTTTTCCCCTTTACACATGGAATTTTAATCCATAGGGATTCCAAGATGTGTTTTGTTTCCTGTAGACTTTTCAATCTATTTGATTCAAAGCCCTCCTTAATATACAATGCTACTCTTCCACCAATTTGATGCTCCCTATCACTACAATATAATTGATACCTTGGTATAACAGTGTCCCACTGGTTATCCTCCTTCCACCAGGTCTCAGAGATGCCTATTACATCTAATTTTTCATTTAGTGCAATACTTTCCAATCTTATTTCTTATAAGTACATAAGTATTGCCATACTGGGAAAGACCAAAGGTCCATCGAGCCCAGCATCCTGTTTCCAACAGTGGCAAATCCAGGTCACAAATACCCGGCAAGATCCCAAAAATGTACAAAACATTTTATTCTGCTTATCCCAGAAATAGTGGATGTTCCCCAAGTTTATTTAATAACGGTCTATGGACTTTTCCTTTAGGAAGCCGTCCCAACCTTTTTAAAACTCCGCTAAGCTAACCGCCTTTACCACATTCTCTGGCAACGAATTCCAGAGTTTAATTACACGTTGATTGAAGAAAACTTTTCTCCTATTCATTTTAAATTTGCTACATTGTAGCTTCATCGCATTCCCCCTAATCCTAGTATTTTTGGAAAGCGTGAACAGACGCTTCACATCTACCCGTTCAACTCCACTCATTATTTTATAGACCTCTATCATATCTCCCCTCAGCCACCTTTTCTCCAAGCTGAAGAGCCCTAGCCGCTTTAGCCTTTCCTCATAGGGAAATCGTCCCATCCCCTTTATTATTTTTGTCGCCCTTCTCTGCACCTTTTCCAATTCCACTATATCTTTTTTGAGATGCGGCGCCCAGAACTGAACACAATATTCGAGGTGCGGTCGCACCATGGAGCGATACAAAGGCATTATAATATCCTCATTTTTGTTTTCCATTCCTTTCCTAATAATACCTAACATTTTATTTCCTTTCTTAGCCGCAGCAGCACACTCAGCAGAAGGGTTCAATGTATCATCAACGACAACACCTAGATCCCTTTCTTGGTCCGTAACTCCTAACGTGGAACCTTGCATGATGTAGCTATAATTCGGGTTCTTCTTTCCCACATGCATCACTTTGCACTTGCTCACATTAAACGTCATCTCCCATTTAGACGCCCAGTCTCCCAGTCTCGTAAGGTCCTCTTGTAATTTTTCACAATCCTCCTGCGATTTAATGACTTTGAATAACTTTGTGTCATCAGCAAATTTAATTACCTCACTAGTTACTCCCATCTCTAGGTCATTTATAAATATGTTAAAAAGCAGCGGTACCAGCACAGAGCCCTGGGGAACCCCACTAACTACCCTTCTCCATTGAGAATACTGTCCATTTAACCCTACTCTCTGTTTTCTATCTTTTAACCAGTTTTTAATCCACAATAGAACACTACCTCCTATCCCATGACTCCCAAATTTCCTCTGGAGTCTTTCACGAGGTACTTTGTCAAATGCGTTCTGAAAATCCAGATACACAATATCAACCGGCTCCCCTTTATCCACATGTTTGTTCACCCCTTCAAAGAAATGTAGTAGATTAGTGAGGCAAGATTTCCCTTCACTAAATCCATGTTGACTTTCCAGCTCATTTTCGAAAGTGATCGTCGGCCATTTCCCGACATAAATCGGGAGATGGCCGGCGATTCCTTAAAAGCGGCAAAATCGGTATAATCGAAAGCGGCATTTTTGACAGCATCGCCGCTTTCCCGTCACTTCGCCGGCGAAAGTTCAAGGGGGCGTGTCGGTAGCTTAGCGAAGGCGGGACATGGGCGGGCATGGGCATGGCTACCAGATGGCAGGCTTTCGCCGATAATGTGAAAAAAAGCGGCGTTAAGCAGTATTTCGCCGGGTTTACTTGGTCCTTTTATTTTCATGACCAAGCCTCAAAAAGGTGCCCCAACTGACCAGATGACCACCGGAAGGAATCGGGGATGACCTCCCCGTACTCCCCCAGTGGTCACCAACCCCCTCCCACACTAAAACAATAAAACTAAAAACCTTTTTTGCCAGCCTGTATGCCAGCCTCAAATGCCGTACCCACCTCCATGACAGCAAAACGTGTTCTATCCTCTGGCAGCTTTTCCTTGGTTGTGATGTGGCTCTCGGGTGAGTGAGACACCTTTTCTGTTAGGTGCACTGCAGAATCACATCAGCAATGCATTGTGGTGGGTGTAGGATAGTGGGCTCTACTCCCATGGTGCTTTTCCCTCTGCTAACTGGGTCAGAGTGTGTCCAGTTTTGTTTCCGGTAGTCCATGAGATGGTGGCCATTTTTGTCAGCCACTTTTAGATCCCTTTCATGTGTTACCCACGTTAGAGAACTTAGTTATTACCTTGAATGTAGCTGAAAGAGGGCATTGTACACCATTCTGCCAGCTCTGACCTACTGCTAATCTCAGTACCAGGGAGACTCTTTACCAGTGGGGTACAACCTCCGAGTAAACGTGCTTATTCAAATAAAGGACTTTTTCAAAGAGATTAGTCTTCAGGTGTCAACTGGTGTGCCAAGGTTATACAGCAGCAACAAGTCCTAGAGGCCTGCGTGTATGCAGGTCCCTGGAGCACTTTTAGTGGGTACCGCAGTGCACTTAAGGCAGGTGGACCCAGGCCCATCCCCCCTACCTGTAACACTTGTGCTGGTAATGGGAGCCCTCCAAAACCCACTGTACCCACATGTAGTTGCCCCCTTCACCCCTAAGAGCTACGGTAGTGTTGTACATGTGTGGGTAGTGGGTTTTGAGATGGGGTTGGGGGGCTCAGCACCCAAAGCAAGGGAGCTATGCATATGGGAGCCTTTTCTGAAGTCCACCGCACTGACCCCTAGGGTGCCCAGTTGGTGTCCTGGCATGTTGGTGTCCTAGACCAGTGCACTACAAATGCTGACTCCTCGCATGACCAAATGCCTTGGATGTCGCCGGGTTGGAGATCGCTGGCATTTTTTTCCATTATCGCTGAAAAACAAAACCGGCGATCTCAACCCTGGCGAACTCTGGCATTTGGCCGGGCTAAACCGTATTATCGAAAAAAAGATGGCCGGTCATCTTTTTCGATAATACTGTTCCGGCCAGCTGAAGCGCTGCCGCCAAAATAGATCGCCGGCGATCTATTTGGCTGGCGACGTTCGATTATACCCCTCCACGTCTCATTAATCCATGCTTTTGAATATGTTCTGTAATTTTGTTCTTAATAATAGTCTCTACCATTTTTCCTGGCACCGACGTTAGACTCACCAGGTCTATAATTTCCCGGATCTCCTCTGGAACCTTTTTAAAAATCGGCATTACATTGGCCACCCTCCAATCTTCTGGTACCATGCTCAATTTTAAGGATAAATTGCATATTTCTAACAATAGCTCCGCAAGCTCATTTTTCAGTTCTATCAGTACTCTGGGATGAATACCATCTGGTCCAGGAGATTTGCTACTCTTCAGTTTGTAGAACTGCCCCATTACATCCTCCAGGTTTACAGAGAATTCATTAAGTTTCTCCGACTCGTCAGCTTCGAATACCATTTCCGGCACCGGTATCCCACCCAAATCTTCCTCGGTGAAGACCGAAGCAAAGAATTCATTTAATCTCTCCGCTACGGCTTTGTCTTCCATGATTGTCCTTTTTTACTCCTCGGTCATCTAGCGGTCCAACCGATTCTTTTGCCGGCTTCCTGCTTTTAATATACCTAAAAAAATTTTTACTATGTGTTTTTGCCTCCAACGCAATCTTTTTTTTTTTAAATCCCTTCCTTATCAGCCCTTTGCATTTGACTTGACACTCCTTATGCCGTTTCTTATTATTTTCAGTCGGTTCCTTCTTCCGTTTTCTGAAGTATTTTCTTTTAGCTCTAATAGCTTCCTTCACCTCACTTTTTAACCACACCGGCTGTCGTTTGGTCTTCCGTCCTCTTTTTTTAATACGCGGAATATATTTGGCCTGGGCTTCCAGGATGGTGTTTTTGAACAGCATCCACGCCTGATGTAAATTTTTGACCCTCGCAGTCGCTCCTCTAAGTTTTCTTTTCACCGTTCTTCTCATAAACGCTAATGTATTTGATTTCCTATGTATACTTACTTCAAAGCTAATATCAAATCCGATCATATTATGATCACTGTTATCAAGCGGCCCCAGCACCATTACCTCCCGCACCAGATCATGCGCTCCACTTAGGACTAGGCCTAGAATTTTTCCTTCTCTCGTTGGTTCCTGTACCAGCTGCTCCATAAAGCTGTCCTTGATTTCATCAAGGAATTTTACCTCCCTAGCGTGTCCCAATGTTACATTTACCCAGTCAATATCGGGGTAATTGAAATCACCCATTATTATTGTGTTGCCCAGTTTGTTTGCGTCCCTAATTTCCTTTACCATTTCTGCATCCGTCTGTTCATCCTGGCCAGGCAGACGGTAGTACACTCCTATCATTATCCTTTTCCCCTTTACACATGGAATTTCAGTCCACACTGATTCCAAGAAGTGTTTTGTTTCCTGCAGAATTTTCTATTTGATTCAAGGCTCTCGTTAATATACAATCGGGCTTATTTTCGAAAGTGATCGCCGGCCATCTTCCGACATAAATTGGGAGATGGCCGGCGATCTCTCAAAAGCGATGAAATCGGTATAATCGAAATCTGCTTTTTTGACACCATCGCCGCTTTCCCGTCGCCGAGCTGGCAAAAGTTCAAGGGGGCGTGTCAGTGGCGTAGTGAAGGTGGGACATGGGCGGGCATGGGCGTGGCTACCAGATGGCCGACTTCAGCGCATAATGAAAAAAAAAACGATGTTAATCAGTATTTTGCCGGATTTACTTGGTCCTTTTATTTTCACGACCAAGCCTCAAAAAGGTGCCCCAACTGACCAGATGATCACTGGAGGGAATGGGGGATGACCTCCCCGTACTCCCCCAGTGGTCACCAACCCCCTCCCACACTAAAAAAATAAAAATAAAAACCTTTTTTGCCAGCCTGTATGTCAGCCTCAAATGTCATACCCAGCTCCCTGACAGCAGTATGCAGGTCCCTGGAACAGTTTTTGTTGGTTGCAGTGGACTTCAGGCAGGCGGACCCAGGCCCACCCCCCCTACCTGTTACACTTGTGGTGGTAAGTGTTGAGCCCTCCAAACCCCCCCAAAACCTACTCTATCCACATGTAGGTGCCCACCTTCACCCATAAGGGCTATGGTAGTGGTGTAGAGTTGTGAGGAGTGGGTTTTGGGGGGGGGATTTGGGGGGCTCAGCACCCAAGGTAAGGGAGCTATGCATCTGGGAGATATTTGTATATATTTTTAAAATTTTTAGAAGTGCCCCCTAGGGTGCCCGGTTGGTGTCCTGGCATGTCAGGGGGACCAGTGCACTACAAATGCTGGCTCCTCCCACGAGCAAATGCCTTAGATTTAGCCGGGGTTGAGATGGCCACTTTTAGTTTCCATTATCGCTGGAAAACAAAACCGGCCATCTTAAACCCGGCGAAATCTGGCATTTGGCTGGGCCAAACTGTATTATCGAAAGAAAAGATGGCCGGCCATCTTTTTCGATAATACGGTTCGGCCAGCTGTTTGTGGTGCCGCCAAAATAGATCGCCGGCAATCTATTTCGCCGGCGCCGTTCGATTATTCCCCTCAATGCTACCCCTCCACCAATTCGATCCACCCGATCACTACAATATAATTTGTACTCCGGTATGACAGTGTCCCACTGGTTATCCTCCTTCCACCAGATCTCAGAGATGCCTATTATATCTAATTTTTCATTTAGTGCAATATAAAAACAATCAGAAAAAAAACAGAATCATTGAGCATAAATCTAATATTAAGAGATTATAAACAAGATGCTCAGCTGGTACAACATTGGAATTCCTTAGGGTACTCCTTAAATGAAATCAAGTTGTTTTCAGACATATTGGGAGAACTTGGCGAGGTGGTGATGCTGATCCGATCTTGTTACAGGAAGAACGGTGCCTTATATTTGAGTTAGATACAGTAGCCTCAGCAGGCCTCAACAATGAACTTGATCTCACTGTTTTATAGGGACATCCAGCATTTTGATTTCAATATGTTTAGCTGCTCCCTGGACACTGTATAATTATGGTATAGCCAGAGACCCCCCCCCCCCCCCCCCCCCCCACTGGAATGGTGCAGGGCCCAGTCATAGAGCTCAGGCCATTACAGACCTTGGCTGAGTCAGAAATCTGATGGCTGACATAACTGGGAGCTTACTGGAAAAGTATGGCCTAGTTTGTAGCCCGGATTGAGGCCTAAAAGTTAGGTAAATAGATATGGAAACAAAATGGAGGATTTCAACACAAAATGGAAGCCCGTATCTGTTACAAAGTGGAATTTTCTCTAATGTAAGTTAGAAAAACAAGTTGAGCAATGAGTGAGTCATGCCAGGTGCAGAGAAAAGAGGGAACTAGCTGTCCAAGAGAGGAGGGAGACTTTCCTGTGAGCAGGGTCTTGCTTAAGATTTGTGATCAAGCGAGCTAAGGACAAAACCATGTTAGCAAGATAGAAGCTACTCATTAGCATGAGCCAATCAGTGACAACCATGACATTAGCATAGATCCAATCAGGTATATCTACTGTCATATTATCCATATCCTGAGGGCACCTATAAAAATCAGGGTATTTCCTGGTTTAAGTTAGAGAGAAAAGGGTTGGCACTCTCTCTGCAAGGGAAACCAATGTGTCCAGCAGAATTGACAAATTACCTAATTGCTTTCCCTTGTAAAACCTCTAATTGGTAAAAGAAATTATAAAACATTAGCAAATAATTAACACCTGTTTGCAGCTTATTATATTCCTATAATTAATTGATTGTACATGCCTGTTGTCAATCACTGATTTGACTTATACCTTAGTAAATAAACTCCTCATTCCAAATGATGATTTGTGGGCTTCACTTAATGATGAAAGGCTGTAAGTATAAATGCTTTTGCTATATCAGGCTATCTTTCGCGGCATTGTATAACTTGTAACCTAAATCCAGTTTGTCATAAGGCTGGTATCTATTCCTTGCCAGTGCTGAGAGGCGGACTAATGCGGGTCCCTTAGACCTAACGTCTCTCTCAGTGGCAATTCCTCTTAGAACTTCACAACCCCCTGATTACCCCAGTACTAGTGCTATTTAGAGATGGAGTCAGATTAAGGTCACTCTAGCCTTCTTGGGGGGGTTCGGGACCCCTCTATTCTCGACAACACAAAAAAAAAAACAACCCATATAATAGAAAACTTCTGGAAAGTTGAAAACCTGTAGCAGATAGCAGAGCCGGTAGTGGGAGGCAGGGCTGGAGGTTGGGAGGCGGGGATAGTGCTGGGCAGATTTATACGGTCTGTGCCAGAGCCGGTGGTGGGAGGCGGGACTGGAGGTTGGGAGGCAGGGATAGTGCTAGGCAGACTTCTACGGTCTGTGCCAGAGCCGGTGGTGGGAGGTGGGACTGGAGGTTGGGAGGCAGGGATAGTGCTAGGCAGACTTATACAGTCTGTGCCAGAGCCGGTGGTGGGAGGCGGGGCTGGTGGTTGGGGGGCAGGAATAGTGCTAGGCAGACTAATACGGTCTGTGCCAGAGCCGGTGGTGGGAGGCGGGGATAGTGCTGGGCAGACTTATACGGTCTGTGCCAGAGCCAGTGGTTGGGAGGCGGGGCTGGTGGTTGGGAGGCAGGGATAGTGCTGGGCAGACTTATACGGTCTGTGCCCTGAAGAGCACAGGTACAAATCAAGGTAGGGTATACACAAAAAGTAGCACACATGAGTTGTCTTGTTGGGCAGACTGGATGGACCGTGCAGGTCTTTTTTCTGCCGTCATCTACTATGTTACTATATTCTAACTCTCCCATCTTATTTCTTAGGCTCCTGGCATTCGCATATAGACATTTCAAAGTGTGTTTGTTGCTCCTATTTACATCATGCTTAGTACTTGACAGTACTAATTTGCAATCTTTTGTCTGATTTTTATTTTTATTTAGGGACACCTGATCTACTATGGTCTCTTTTGCAACCTCACTATCAGGATACCCTATCTTCCCTGTTTTGGTGATATCTTTGAAAGATACCTTAACCCGAACCATGCGCTTTTGAGCAACTGTCGGCCTTCCCCCCATTTCTAGTTTAAAAGCTGCTCTATCTCCTTTTTAAATATCGATGCCAGCAGCCTGGTCCCACCCTGGCTAAGGTGGAGTCCATCCTTTCGGAATAGGCTCCCCCTTCCCCAGAATGTTGCCCAGTTCCTAACAAATCTAAAACTCTCCTCCCTGCACCATCGTCTCATCCACGCATTGAGACTCTGGAGCTCTGCCTGTCTCTTGGGCCCTGCGCGTGGAACAGGTAGCATTTCAGAAAATGCTACCCTAGAGGATCTGGATTTGAGCTTCCTACCTAAGAGCCTAAATTTGGCTTCCAGAACCTCTCTCCCACATTTTCCTGTCATTAATACCCACATGTACCAAGACAGTCGACTCCTCCCCAACACTATCTAAAATGCTATCTAGGTGACGCGTGAGGTCCGCCACCTTCGCACCAGGCAGGCAAGTCACCAGGCGATCCTCACGTCCACCAGCCACCCAGTTATATATATGCTTAATGATTGAATCACCAACTACAACAGCTGTCCTAACCTTTCCCTCCTGGGCAGCACTTGAAGACATATCCTCGGTGCGAGAGGATAGTACATCCCCTGGTGGGCAGGTCCCGGCTACAGGAGTACTTCCTACTTCACCAGGGTGATGCTCTCCTTCTAGGAGACCTCCCTCCTCAAAAGTAGCACAAGGGCTACCAGACTGGAGGTGGGACTTCTCTACAACATCCCTGTAGGTCTCCTCTATGTACCTCTCTGTCTCCCTCAGCTCCACCAAGTCTGCTACTCTAGCCTCAAGAGAACGGACACGTTCCCTGAGAGCTAGCAGCTCTTTGCATCGGGCACACACATATGACATCTCACTAACTGGGAGATAATCATACATGTGACACTCAATGCAAAAGACTGGATAGCACCCCTCTCGCTGCTGGACTGCTGACTCCATCTTAGTGTTTTTGAGTTTTTCAATAATTTAAAACTTGCTACAGTATTAAGGATATTAGCCTAATATAAAAGTGTCTTTTAGTTTATGTGGAGGGGCATAATCGAACGCGAATGCCCATCTCCATGGGTGCCTATCTCCGAGGATGAGTCCTCGGAGGGGTGGCCAGACCGTATTTTCGAAAAAGATGGGCGTCCATCTTTTGTTTCAATAATACGGTTTGTGCCGGGCAAATGCATTGCATTTGGGCGGATTTGAGCTGGGCGGTATCGGTTTTCAGCGATAATGGAAACCGAAAGCACCCAGCTCAAAAACGAACAAATCCAAGGCATTTGGTCGTGGGAGGGGCCAGGATTCATAGTGCACTGGTCCCCCTCACATGCCAGGACACCAACCGGGCACCCTAGGGGGCACTTGTAACAATTTTTAAAAAATTTAAAATACCTCCCAAGTCCATAGCTCCCTTACCTTGGGTGCTGAGCCCCCCAAATCCCCCCCAAAACCCACTCCCTACAACTCTACACCATTACCATAGCACTTATGGCTGAAGGGGGGCACCTAGATGTGGGTACAGTGGGTTTTGGGGGCGGTTTGGAGTGCTCCCATTTACCACCACAAGTGTGACAGGTGGGGGGGGGGGGGTGGGCCTGGGTCCACCTGGCTGAAGTCCACTGCACCCACTAACAACTGCTCCAGGGACCAGCTTACTGCTGTGATGGAGCAGGGTATGACATTTGAGGCTGGCATACAGGCTGGAAAAAAAAGTTTTTAAAGTTCTTTTTTTTTGGTGGGAGGGGGTTAGTGACCACTGGGGGAGACGGGAGGTCATCCCCGATTCCCTCTGGTGGTCATCTGGGCAGTTGGGGCACTTTTTGGGGACTTGTTCGTGAGAAAAAAGAGTCCAGAAAAAGTGACCCAAATTCTCGCTTCTGGCGCCCTTCTTTTTTCCATTATCGGCTGAGCGCGCCCATCTGTCCTCGGCCGATAAACACGCCCCAGTCCCGCCTTCACCACGCCTCCGACACGCCCCCGTCAACTTTGTCCGTTCCGGCGACAGACTGCAGTTGGAGGCGCCCAAAGTCGGCTTTCGATTATACCGATTTGGGCGCCCATGAGAGAAAGGTGCCCATCTCCCGATTTGGGTCAAAATTGTTGGATTATTTGTAGTAAATAATTAGCAGATTTAGTACACACAGCTTCAGCTTTAGAAATGTTAATTTCTTTCTTCATCTCTCTCTCATTCACCCCTGAATAATTCACTGCTGAGTCACTTTAAAGTTGAAATAACAAAACATCTGTTTACTCACAGTTTGTAGTTAGATTATAATCAGACAGGCTTATATATACATATTACTATACATTTGTATTATCAGCTCCTTCCATGTGCTTAGATGGTAATGGATGCTCACACCACCATAGATCCTCTCAGGTTAGGAGAGATCATGAGCTCCATGTGCTCCATGTGCTGCATCTGCTGTGTCTAAACCCCCACAGGAAGTTGCATAGCTGTGTGACCTCTCTAAGTAATTCACATCAGAGGTCACAGAGTAATCACAGAGAAATAATAGGTGACAGGCAATGCATGTAAAATACAATTACATTCCAACAAACCCCTTCTCATGCATAACTGTCATGCAATTATTTATTCATACAAAGTCCAAGCTTTATACGCAGATTCACAAAATGTTCTCTGGGTAACGGTTTGGTCATGATGTCAGCTGTCATCTCACTGATGTGACAATAGTGTAGACTGATGACCCCTTCTTTCGCCAACTCTCGCACGTTGTGGTATTTCGTTGCGATGTGCTTGGTGCGTGACTGAACCTTGTCATTCTGTGACAGTCGGATGCAGCTCTGATTATCTTCCATTATCTGGATTGGTCTCTTTTCAGCTATTCCGAAATCCAGCAAAAGTTTTTCAATCCACATCAGTTCTCTGCACGCTTCCGATACAGCCACATATTCAGCTTCTGTAGAAGACAAACTCACAATACTTTGTTTATGACTGGCCCATGAAATTTGTACATTTCCATACATAAACACATATCCACTTGTGGATTTATAATCAGAATGATCCCCTGCCCAATCTGAATCACAGTAACATATTAGTTTTGGATTACTATTGGCTGAAACCTTTAATTTACAATCAATGGTACCCTTTAAATACCTTACCATCCTTTTAACTGCAGTCCAATCTGATTTGGTAGGTGAGCTGACCCTTCTGCTCAAAATTCCTACTGCATTTGCTATATCAGCCCTGTATGTGGTAGCTAGATATAAAAGCTTACCTATGGCTGATCTATATTGGATGTTATCTGGTAAAGGTTCTCTTACTGTTTCATCCTTCAGAAAATCAGTGATCATGGGAGTGCTTACAACTTGGGCATCTTGCATACCTAAACTTTCAATAAGCTCATTTATTTTCTGCTTCTGGCTTAGAAGATAAGAACCATCATTTTGTTTCTCAATTTCTATACCAAGATAGTATGACACATTACCAAGTTCTTTTATCTCAACATTCTGGTTTAAACACTTTACAATGTCCTTGTACTCTTGCTCACTTTTGCTTGCAATGAGCAGATCATCAACAAAAGCTAAAATGTATGCATATTGTCCATTTGTGCACCTAGTGTACAAGCATTTGTCTGCTTCACCTTGCTTAAATCCTAAATTTGTCAATATTTCATGCAATTTTTCATTCCAACATTCTGCACTTTGCTTTAATCCATAAAGACCTTTGTTTAATTTACATACTAGCTGTCTTTGTTTTGTATTTATGAAACCTGTTGGTTGTTCCATGTACAAGTCTTCAGTTATATCTCCGTGAAGAAATGCTGTTTTCACATCAATGTGTTTGACTTGCATGCCTTTTGAGACTGCAATGCTCAGAAGTGTTCTTATTGTCGTGTGTTTCACTACAGGTGCAAACACTTCATCAAAATCTTCTCCATATTTTTGAAGATATCCCTTTGCGACTAATCTGGCTTTATACCTTTCCACTTTTCCTTGTGCATTCCTTTTTAACTTGAATACCCATTTGCATCCTATAGCTTTCTTGCCAGGAGGTAATTTTGTAAGAATCCAAGTATTATTTTTATCCAATGCATCAATTTCTTCTTGTGCAGCTTTACGCCATTCAGCAGCTTCTTCTGCTGGCATTTTCTCAATCTCATCCCATGTTAAGGGCTCTTGAGCTTCTGCTGACTTTGTTAGGTAAGACAGTCTTGGGGGTGGAACACCTTTGTTTTCCCTGGATGAGCGTCTGACAACAGGTTGGTCTGACCTTTCCGCATCCTCTAAATCTGAGAGTTCTTCTCCAATTGATTCCCCTTCTCCAACTGTACTGTCTTCTTCAATGATCCTTTCTGTGTCTGTTTCCTCTGCCTGTTCCTCGTTAGATACAGGTGAGTTGCTTTCAGACATCTGCCTTGGTATGGCATTTATATACACTGGCATGTCTATTATGGTTCTAGTTTCATATTCTGGATGATAAGGCTCATCTGGGATAATCCAGCCTTTATCAACCCTTTTGTTTTCATCAAAATATGTAACATGTCTTATGCCAACAATGCCAGTTTTCAGATTCAAAATTCTATATCCTTTGTGTCCTGGAGCATAGCCAACTAAAATGCCCCTTTCTGTTGTGGAATCCAGCTTATGCCTTCTTTGCTTTGGTACATGAGCATATGCTGTACTTCCAAATGTTCTTATGTGTGACAGGTTTGGCTTCCTACCATGCCATGTCTCATGTGGTGTGCGTTCAGCGCCTTTAGTTGGCATTCTGTTTTGTAGGTACACTGCTGTGAGAATGGCTTCCCCCCATAGTCTTTTAGGGAGATTGCTATCTGACAGCATACATCTGGTCATTTCCACAAGTGACCTAAATTTTCTCTCTGCAACAGAATTTTGCTCTGGTGTATAAGCTACTGTTGTGATATGTTGAATGCCTTCTTGTTCTAGAAATGTGCGCATGCTTTGTGAAGTGAACTCACCACCATTGTCGGTCTGAAGAACCTTTGGTTTTCTTTCAAATTTATTGCTCACCATGGCTACGTATTTCTTCAGCATGTCTGTGACTTGACTTTTCTCTTTCAGCAAATAGGCCACACAATATCTAGAGAAATCATCCAAGAATATTAGCACAAATCTGTTATTTCCCAATGATGGGATATTAAACGGTCCACATAAGTCACTGTGTATTAAGTCCAGCACTTTATTACTCCTATTTCCTGTGTATGCAGGAAATGAGGGTCTCACACCTTTTTGAGTAACACAGTCTATGCATTTCTCCATTTTACCAGCATCTGCACTTATCTGAATGCCGGTGGCCAGTTGCTTACTGTAAAGATCCTGGATCACCTTAGAATCACGATGTCCCAGGCGGCGGTGCCAGATTTCCAGACTACATTTACCATCATTCTTCCTTACTTGCGCCATATGTGAGGCTTCACCTGAAATGCTCAGTTTATAAACATCATTATGCATAAAAGCTTCAGCATACACTTCATCATTTTTAGAGATTGTGCACTTACTGTTTTCAAAATGAATCACAAATCCCTTCTTATCTAATGTAGATACACTAAGCATATTGCAAACTGCTTGGGGAATATACAAGACATCACTTACAGGAATTTCTTTAACTTCATTAGACACTTTGCATTTTAAGAATCCAATACCTTTTGCTTGGATCTTAGCAGTCCCTGCGTTTGCAGTTTTAAGAATACCTTCCTCTGGACACATTTCCTGAAAGAAATTCTTACAATTGGTTAAATGGCATGTGCTCCCCGAATCCAAAATCCAAGTACTTTCATTTGAATTATTATTTACCATAGTCAAAGATTTTTCTGCCATTAGAAAGCCCTTGTGTTTATCTTTGTCCTTCATACATTTCCTGGTTTGAAAATTCTTTAGTTCCATTGGCTTAGGTGAGCTAGAGGGAGTGTTTTGTGTTTCCTTACACCATTTAGATACATGTCCCTCCTTTCCACATGAGTAGCAAATCAGCTTGCCCTTGGGTGGAGTTTTCCCATAGCTCCGCCTTCCTCTGTTCTTTGCCAAGAAATTTGTTTCATTTCTCTCTGACTTGCTTTGAGAACACATCTCCTCAGAATCATTTATTATGCATTCCTGCCTTAGTTTTGATGTTGCCTGTTCAAAAGATTGCCCTTCAATGGCCTCATTTACAGACCTAAAAACATCAAACTTCTTTGATAGTGAGGTAAAAAGAAATGCTCTTTTCAATGCATCACACATGGGAATTCCAGAAAGTTCTAACTTTTGAAATGAAGACATAAGATGCATAATGTGATAATTACATTTACTTTTATCCCTTAATTTGGTTTCATTCAACTCTGCCAACCAAATTGGTTGCTGCTTTGCATATGTAGTTGCATACATAGTTCTCAGTTTATATAAGATGTCCTTTGGTGTATCTTTTCCCTCCACTAATATGGCTTGTTTCTCTGAGAGAGCTTCCAAAAGCATGCACTTCACATAATAGTTTGCATTGTCCCATTCAGCCATATTTTCAGCTGTTCTGTCTTGGTCTAAGCATATATTTAATCTTTTTGCTCGAAGGAGACATATGAATCTTAGTTCCCACTGCTGATAATTAAACTCAGTTAATCTAGGCACCTTGAGAGAATAGAACAATGGTGAATTTCTTCCCTCAGCCATTTTCTTAGCCTTCTGTCTGCTGTGTGGGGGGAGAGAGAGACAGACTGAATCTTTCCTTTAAAACTTAAGAGAAAAAATGTGGCCTTTTTTTTTCTGCCTGGTAATATTTCTCTTCTTTTTCAATTCCTGGCCCTGGGCCCGTAACCCTTTTGTTGGATTATTTGTAGTAAATAATTAGCAGATTTAGTACACACAGCTTCAGCTTTAGAAATGTTAATTTCTTTCTTCATCTCTCTCTCATTCACCCCTGAATAATTCACTGCTGAGTCACTTTAAAGTTGAAATAACAAAACATCTGTTTACTCACAGTTTGTAGTTAGATTATAATCAGACAGGCTTATATATACATATTACTATACATTTGTATTATCAGCTCCTTCCATGTGCTTAGATGGTAATGGATGCTCACACCACCATAGATCCTCTCAGGTTAGGAGAGATCATGAGCTCCATGTGCTCCATGTGCTGCATCTGCTGTGTCTAAACCCCCACAGGAAGTTGCATAGCTGTGTGACCTCTCTAAGTAATTCACATCAGAGGTCACAGAGTAATCACAGAGAAATAATAGGTGACAGGCAATGCATGTAAAATACAATTACATTCCAACAAAAATATGGGCGTCTTTCTCTTTCAGAAATAAGCTGGATAGTATATTGTATGATTTAGTTAGTGTTTCCTTCTTAAATGGTAATGAAATGTATTTAAATCTCTGTAAGAGCACTCCTTGCTTGTTACCCTAATTACAATAACTGACTATAAATGAAGAGTTGTCCTAGGGGTGGGAAGACTAAACTAGATCCTGCAGTGCCTGTTAGATTCTATCTGTTAATGCTGTGGTACAAAGTTTTTAAAACTAAGTGGAAAGGACTATGGAGATTAGTTGATAAAATTTGCTTTTTATTTTTTTATTTTGCCTAACACTAACCTACAATTCCTCCTTTAAACCCCAATCTTTAAGTTCCCAAAGCACAAAACAAAATAGCGTTCACTTACCAGAGAAATGTTCTCTTCTCTCGGAACTTCTCTGTAAGTTTTTGGCATTCGCAGATAGACATTTCAAACTATGTTTGTTGTTCCTATTTACATATTGCTCAGCAGTTGACAGTGTTAATTTGCAATCTTTTGATTTTTATTTAAGGACACCAGATCTACTATGGTCTCTTTTCAACCTCGCTTATCGGGATACCCTATCTTCCCTGTTTTGGTGATAGCTTTGAAAGATACCTTGTTCCATACCATGCGTTTTTAAATAACTGTCGGCCTTCCCCCAGGTTCTAGTTTAAAAATCTGCTCTGTCTACCTTTTTATTGCTGATGCCAGCAGCCTGGTCCCACCCTGGTTAAGGTGGAGCCCATCTAGGCTCCCTCTTCCCCAGAATGTTGCCCAGTTCCTTACAAATCTAAAACCCTCCTCCATGTACCATCATGTCATCCACACGTTGAGACTCTGGAGCTCCGCCTGTCTCTTGGGCCCTCTGCGTGGAATGGGTAGCACTTTGGAAAATGCTACATTCTCTCCTGCAGCAGACAAAAAAATGGAAGGCCTGATATTCAGCATGGTTTAACTAGGCAGGAGAGGCACCTTCCCAGTTAAACTTTGCTGAGTCGGCCATCTGTTGATATTCAGTGAGTGCAGATATTCATTGCCAGTGCCTGTATAACATAGTAACATAGTAGATGACGGCAGAAAAAGACCTGCACGGTCCATCCAGTCTGCCCAACAAGATAACTCATATTTGCTACTTTTTGTGTATACCCTACTTTGATTTGTACCTGTGCTCTTCAGGGCACAGACCGTATAAGTCTGCCCAGCACCATCCCCGCCTCCCAACCACCGGCTCTGGCACAGACCGTATAAGTCTGCCCAGCACTATCCCCGCCTCCCAACCACCAGTCCCGCTTCACACCACCGGCTCTGGCACAGACCGTATAAGTCTGCCCAGCACTATCCCCGCCTCCCAACCACCAGCCCCGCCTCCCGATCTTGACTAAGTTCCTGAGGATCCATTCCTTCGGCACAGGATTCCTTTATGCTTATCCCACGAATGTTTGAATTCCGTTACCGTTTTCATTTCCACCACCTCCCGCGGGAGGGCATTCCAAGCATCCACTACTCTCTCCGGGAAAAAATACTTCCTGACATTTTTCTTGAGTCTGCCCCCCTTCAATCTCATTTCATGTCCTCTCGTTCTACCATCTTCCCATCTCCGGAAAAGGTTTGTTTGCGGATTAATACCTTTCAAATATTTGAACGTCTGTATCATATCACCCCTGTTTCTCCTTTCCTTCAGAGTATACATGTTTAGTTCAGCAAGTCTCTCCTCATACGTCTTGTAATGCAAATCCCATACCATTCTGTATAGCTAAGTAACTAAACTTGAGCACATAAAAGGCTGTCCTAATTGGTCACTTAGCTGTATGGGTGCTGACACTGAATATCTGTTTGTGCCCACATATTTTTTGGGTAGTAGCTGATGGGTATATGAGTTATGGACATTACCATTGTGGCGCCACCATTTCAACATCAGTTAGGATGCAGTACTCTTTGGCCACAAGAATTTTAGGTGCAGAAATTTTGGGTGCCCAAATGGCAGCATCTAAGTCCTCTACTTCTCCCTCCTCCTCATGCACTGACCTCCGGTACTTGTCTGGAGCAGGGCCTGTCCCTATGACTGCTGCAATTGGGGGTTCTGTGAGCAGAATGGCTATGTTGACTGCCTAGGGAGGATAGAACAGGATTCCTGAAGAACTGTCCTTCCTCACAAGCACTTCTTAGGGCAGCCCACATCATCCTTTTGCCCATGGAACCCTGGCTGCAGTGATCAGCCTTCAGTCAGAAGTTTAAAATACCCCCCCACCCATCCAAACTGCTTATAAATTCTCTACTAATTGTATGTATTTATTCTGCCTTTGGACATTATACTTCTTATAAAATCTAGTGCAGGGGTTTTCAACCCAGTCTTTTGGGCACACCCAGCCAGTCTGGAAAACCCCAACTTACTTGGTGTGCCCCGAGGACTGGGTTGAAAATCTCTGATCTAGTGCATCTAATACCCCTCAACTCAAAAAGAAAAAACAGCAAAAGCCCTCTCCCAACCTGGCAGTGGCAGTCAGGCTTCTCATAACCTCTCTATATGCTTCCTGAAGATCTAAAGGAATTTGGGGAGATCCAGTAGCTTTGCAGCTGGGGGATTCAGGTGTCCGCATTGGCTCTCTGCACCTCGTGCGGGACATCACTTTACTGAGGTTCTCTGTTATTCTGCGACAGGATCTTACAGAAACAACAAGTGTGCATGGTGGTGCTGCCCTGTTCTCACTTTGCAAACAGCAGCTGGGGGATCAAGGTGCCTGCATCGGCTCTCTGTGCCTCAGGCTGGAGGCAGCGCTTTGCAGAGGTTCCCTGCTGCTCAGCGATGGGATCGCACAGAAACAAGTGTGGCAGCGCTGCTTGGCTTCAGCTTCGGGGTCCACTGGGGGAGGCGGAGGAGACTGGAGGGAAAAGACAGTTCAGCCAGGGCTAGATGACCCTGCTGAGACTCTGATTCTCTCTCTCTCCTCATGGGCTCAGGGAGCCCAGGAACCCCCTCCCATCCCTCCCCACTGCTTGTTTATACAAAGAATTATTGCTCTCAGACACACAATATTCTTCCCTCTCTCACCACACTATATACACACACCACTCCAAGGTATCCCTTGGCCCCAACACCCCATCCACACTTAAATCCTGTCCCTCAGCACACACCTTTACCCCAGAAACAGGGCTGTCCCAAGCAATGCCTGTGAGGGAGGACAGAACCATCCTTTCTCTCAGGCACCGCCTGGAGCATCCCACATTTTCCTTCTGCTCAAGGAACCCCAGCTGCAGCAGTGAGCACACATGGACCCTGCTGTTGACGAGTACCGGAGGGCAGTACTTCGGTTGGGGTTGGGGTAGAGGGAGTAAGTAGAGGACTAGGATGCTGCCATTTGGGCATCCAAAATCCCTGTACCCAAAATTCTTTCAGCGAAGAGTCTAGTGCCCTAACAGCGGTGCTGACATAGCTGTGTCAAAATGGCAATGTCCAAAAGCCCTGCTTCAGTGACTGATCCCTTCGACATTCTCCCCTCCCTCTGCACTTGAGCAAGACTGGCTCACACTCCTGCAGGTCCTGGCCGAATATCGACCTGGACCCCCCTGCATATCAGCCAGTATCCAGGACATGCGTAGATAGCCCCAGATTTTCAATTCTGGTGATTGGCATTGAATATCTGGGCCTAACTTAGTCAATGATGGTCACCACTGGATGAATATTGTCTGGAAATTATCATTTTACAATGTACAGCTCTACCTTTGACAATTCTTTCTCAATCTTCTGATATGAAGGGCAGATAGACTCTTTTATTTATTTATTTATTTATTTAATTTCCATCGTTTATTATACCACTTTTCAACAGATATCAAGGTGATTTACAATAAGTAACTATGTTCTAATCCACTACCACCAAGAATGATACATTGTAAGCCACTTTGAACCTGCAAAGAGGTGGGAAAATGTGGGATACAAATGCAATAAATAAATAAATAAATATAAAAATTACATTTGTTACAATGAACAAGTATCAAAAGTAAACAATCTTTATACATTTCCAAGGCAGGAGCCTCTTTGATTCTCATAAATACATGCTATGTATGCTGTAATCTCCTAATGTAGATGATCCTGGATTCTTTTAATCGCTGCAGGAGAGTCTGACCATCTTTTTAGATTCCACATGGATTGTGGCTAGAGACTTCAATCTGATGCATGATGTTACCCTTGACAGGCAACTGAAATTCCTGTATAAGTCTACCCAAGCCAGAACAGTCCTCTTGTCTAGTATGCATCATCTGGGTATAATGTATCCATGGAGGCTTTAGCATCCCAATGAGAAATATTTGATTTTCTTCTCCTTGCCTCACAATTTGCATTCCCATATTGATTACTTCCTAGTCTCTAAGGGGCCCTTTTACAAAGTGTGGGAGGTCTAACGTTCCCAATTGGCACTACTGCTGGGGTACCACGTGTGCCCGGTGGTAATTTCAAATTTGGCATGTGCTGAATCCTGTGGTAGGAAATAATTTTCTACTTTCTACCAAGGGGGGCCTTCCTGGCGGTAACCGGCAATGCGCCCACATTGGTGCATGCTGCTTGCTTACCACATGGGTAGTGTGTGAGCCCTTACTGTTAGGTCAGTGGGTGGTGGTAAGGGTTCAGGCCATAAATAGGCACACTCTAGTTTTAATACTTGTGCTGGCCCATTAAAAAAAAAAAACCTTTTTCCCAGCCACGTAAAAAAATGGCCTAGCACGTGCCTAAAAGATGTGCCCATACTACCACAGGCAACATTTTACCGCAGATTTTTTACCGGGAAGAGTCTGATAGGTACGGATGGAGAGAGGGATCTTGGGGTAATAGTATCTGAGGATTTGAAGGCGACGAAACAGTGTGACAAGGCGGTGGCCGTAGCTAGAAGGTTGTTAGGCTGTATAGAGAGAGGTGTGACCAGCAGAAGAAAGGGGGTGTTGATGCCCCTGTATAAGTCGTTGGTGAGGCCCCCACCTGGAGTATTGTGTTCAGTTTTGGAGGCCGTATCTTGTTAAGGATGTAAAAAGAATTGAAGCGGTGCAAAGAAAAGCTACGAGAATGGTATGGGATTTGCGTTACAAGACGTATGAGGAGAGACTTCCTGAACTAAACATGTATACTCTGGAGGAAAGGAGAAGCAGGGGTGATATGACACAGACGTTCAAACATTTGAAAGGTATTAATCTGCAAACGAACCTTTTCCGGAGATGGGAAGGTGGTAGAACGAGAGGACATGAAATGAGATTGAAGGGGGGCAGACTCAAGAAAAATGTCAGGAAGTATTTTTTCACGGAGAGAGTAGTGGATGCTTGGAATGCTCTCCCGCGGGAGGTGGTGGAAATGAAAACGGTAACGGAATTCAAACATGCATGGGATAAGCATAAAGGAATCCTGTGCAGAAGGAATGGATTCTCAGGAGCTTAGTCAAGATCGGGAGGCGGGGCTGGTGGTTGGGGGGCGGGGATAGTGCTGGGCAGACTTGTACGGTCTGTGCCAGAGCCGGTGGTTGGGAGGCGGGGCTGGTGGTTGGGAGGCGGGGATAGTGCTGGGCAGACTTATACGGTCTGTGCCAGAGCCGGTGGTGGGAGGCGGGGCTGGTGGTTGGGAGGCGGGGATAGTGCTGGGCAGACTTATACGGTCTGTGCCCTGAAGAACACAGGTACAAATCAAAGTAGGGTATACACAAAAATTAGCACATATGAGTTATCTTGTTGGGCAGACTGGATGGACTGTGCAGATCTTTTTCTGCTGTCATCTACTATGTTACTATGTTACTATTCAGCCGGCGGGAGGCAGCCTGCATCAGTGACGCGGTTGGGCTGACCCCAGATATTCAATGTTAGGCCGTTTCCCATGACTAGTATTGAATATCCTGGGGTTTTTTGGCTGGTGCTAACTTAATCAGCTATGTAAATATTGAGCACTGGCCGGTTAAGTTAATAGCAGGCAAAAAATGTGACTGCTATTTATGCAGACTGATTTGTCTGCTAAATTTAGCCGGTCAGCGCTGAATATTGCCAGTTATCGTGCAATATAGCTGGTTAATTTGTTAGCGTTGACTGCGAATATTCAACAGAGATAACTAGTTATCTGGCACAGAATATTCGCAGTTAGGTACCAAAACGTTATTTAACCGCTCAGTGGCTGTTTCTGGCCAGTTAAATAACTTTGAATATTGGGGGGAATATCCCCATTTCTGATCATGCACTATTTCTATGTCAGTCAATACCCTGGAATCTTGACAAGAATCACCAACTAGGAGATTTAATGCTGGGTTGTTGGGCAACCCAGAGTCTAAAGAGTGGATCACGCAAGCATGTATTAACTACTTTAGGGAGAATCTCTCCTCGGATATATCGCTGTAAGGCTGCTGGGAGGGCTTTACTCCCATCTGAAAGGCACTGTCTCTTATACTTCTGATCCCAGCAATTATTGTCCTGTTTCACAGCTTCCATTCATCTCAAAACTCACTGAAAAAATTGTGGCTATGCAACTTACCTTCGTTTTAGATAAAACAAACTGTCTTCATCCCTACCAAACCAGATTTCCTGATCATTTCTCTACTGAACATACCATGCTAGCTCTCACAGACTTTGTTCACCGCATCCTTGATGGTGACAGGGAATTTCTCTTCAACCTTCTTGATCTCAGTTTAGCGTTCAGATTAGTTGATCATGTTGGTCTATCCCAGAATGGCAATACTTATGTACTTATGACATTCTTTTCTTCCACCTCAATGAGATAGGAATAATAGGTAAATATCTCCTTTGGTTTCAATCTTATCTCCAAGGCAGAATATTTAAAATGCTCTGGTCTGATGCTTACTCATCCCCTTACCACCTTCTGTGTGGAGTCCCACAAGGTTCTGCATTAGGACTCATATTGTTTAATATTTTCATTAACCATTAACCCTTTTCCTCCAAACCCTGAATATCACCTTCTTTACCTATGCTGACGATGTACAGCTTTTGTTTATATACATCTGTGATTTCTGATATCTCACAAAAATTAACCCTGATTGCTGATTGGTTCTCTTCGCATCATTTGCAATTGAATCCCTCCAAAATCACTTTCTTGTTTTCCTTTAATAGGCTCCTCCAATCTTTCTTCTGTTCTCTCCATCTCTGGGGTGCCTATACCTATCAAAAATGAGATTAAAATCATTGGAGTCCTTATTGATAGCTGGCTCAATTTTATTTATTTATTTATTTGTTACATTTATATCCCACATTTTCCCACCTATTTGCAGGCTTAATGTGGCTCAGTGGCGTAGGAAGGGGGGGAGCGGGAGTGGCGGTCCGCCCCAGGTGCACACCGCTGGGGGGGTGTCGGTTCCGCTGGTTCCCTGCTCCCTCTGCCCCAGAACAGGTTACTTCCTGTTCTGGGGCAGAGAGAGCAGGGAACCAGTGGAACCGACGCAGCTCCCAGCAGGTAAGAATGCACTCCGGGGGAGGATTGATGTGTCGAGGGGGGTGTCGTGCTGCACCCAGGGGGGGTATCGATGCGCCGAGGGGGGGGGTGTCATGCTGCACCCAGGGGGGGAGGGGGGTGCAGCGGCGAACCGCCCCGGGTGACAGCCGCCCTTGCTACGCCACTGATGTGGCTTACATAGTACTGGAGAGGCGATTGTGGACTTCGGTGTAAACAAATACATAGTGAAGTTGTGGTAAGATAAAGTTCATGTGGTATAGCCACATAAGGGAATTGTAGCTGGAAGGGTTGTGTTATGTCTTTTTTGTTGTTGTTGCAGAGATCAGGCATTTATGTTGGATTGGTGGGGTATGCCTTTTTAAACAGGTAAGTTTTTAGTGTTCTCCGGAAGTGTATATGGTCGTACGTGGTTTTGAAGGCTTTTGGTAGTGCATTCCACAGTTGTGTGCTTATGTAGGAAAAACAGGATGCGTAAGTTGATTTGTATTTGAGTCCTTTGCAGCTTGGGTAGTGCAGGTTTAGGTATGTTTGTGATGATTCAAATGTGTTTCTAGTTGGTAGGTCGATCAAGTCTGTCATGTATCCCGGGGCTTCACCGTAGATTATTTTGTGGACCGTAGTGCAGATTTTGAAAGCAATGTGTTCTTTGATTGGGAACCAGTGTAATTTTTCGCGAAGGGGTTTTGCACTTTGAAATTGCGTTTTCCCCGAAGATGAGCCTGTCTGCCGTGTTTTGAGCAGTCTGAAGTTTCTTTAAGATTTGTTCTTTGCATCCCGCATAAATTCCATTGCAGTAATCTAAATGACTTAGTACCATTGATTGTATTAGGTTGAGAAATGTTTCCCTTGGGAAGAATTGTTCTCCGAGGGCAAGCAGGCTCAAACATTCTTACTCATGGGTCGTCCTCCACGACGGCCCAGGAGACCGGAACGTTTTAGAAAAAAACAGAAGTTTGTAGAATGCACCATCATGCAGGCCCGAGCGCACCGCGCATGCGCAAGCGGCTTCCCGCCGGCGACACGAGCCGGACCTGACTAGTTCTTCTTTTTCCATGACCCGAGAGAGTTGTGCTTGTCGCTACTCCCTTGTGTTTTTGGCTCAGGAGAACCGCTTATCTTCATGTTTTTGCGCCCTTTTTCTTCATTTTTATTTCCTTTCTTAGATAAAATTTTAAAAGAAAGGTTTCTTTCCCTTATTTTTTTAGATTTTACTCATTTTTTTGAAGTTTCCTTTCTTTTTTTGTTGCGGCCGCCCTTAGGCTGCTCGGCTGCGTCTTTTCCATTTTTTTGTGCCTTTTTATTTGGCACAATCAGCCTTTTGATTTTGCAGACACTATTTTCCCTCCCATGTCATCGAAGACTCCCAGCGGCTTCAAGCGTTGTACTCGCTGCAACCGGACCATCTCGAGCACCGACCCTCACGCGTGGTGTCTTCAGTGTCTTGGGCCTGACCACTTTCCAGCTTCTTATAAGCTGTGTAAGTTAATGAAGAAAAGGACCCAGGTGGCTCGAGAGGCTCAGCGTGAGAAACGTTTTCCTGAGCGGTCCGGTCCTTCGACGTCGACATCGGCACCAAGGGCATCAGCATTGATGTCAACATCGAGGGAAGCAGCGACACCAGGAGCGCAGGTAATGGCTGCCGAGAGACTGCATCAAGCTGGAAGCAGTGAGGCATCAAGTGGGTCTCCACCCATCTCGGGGCCTCCTGCTATGCAGGCCCCCTGGGACTGACCTTTGTCGGCCCCGGCCCCGAGGAGGCTTGTGGATTCCATGTCCTCCTCATCGGTACCGACGAGTCTCGATGACGGGCGTCGAGCGAAGGCTAAGAAGCACCGTCATCGATCTCCTTCCAGGCATGGTACCGAGAGCTCCGGGAAGTCGAGGGAGTCGGCACCCGAGAAGCATTGGCTCCGGGAGGATCGCTCACCCTCCATTCAGGAGGTGCCGATGTGTCGGTCGTCCGGCAGCCTGGTACCGGCTCTCAAGCCCCCTCAGATTCTGGCACCGACTCCTGCACCGGCCCCACAGTCTTTTCCGATGGCAGCTCTTGATGAGCGCATATGGGCCCTTCTTCCAGAGCTTCTGGAAGGGTTGCTTTGTCAGTCGGCCTCAGTGTCGGGGGTGCTTGCGCCTCCCGTACCGACTATAGAGACGGCATCTGGGCCATCATCTGTGAGGAGGTCCCCGTCCTCGGTGCCGCTTGCGGTACTGGAGCCGGTTGCCACCCGGGTCGACTCTCCCTTGACGTCGGTGGAGGAAGCTTCACTGGAGTCCAGGCAGTGGTCGACTTCTCTACATCCCCCATGAGGTCGTCGATCCTCGATGTCGAGGCAGGCTCGGGTTCAGGCTGCTCTTAGGGAGCTTCTGTCCGATACCGAAGAGGAGCGCTCATGGGGAGAAGAGGAAGACCCCAGGTACTTTTTGGAGGAAGAGTCCTGTGGGCTTCCCTCTGATCCTACTCCACCGATTGAAATAAGGATGTCTCCACCTGAGAGTCTTACTTTCTCCTCCTTTGTACGGGAAATGTCTAAGGACATTCCATTCCCTATGGAGGTTGTGGATGAGCCCAGGGCTGAGATGCTCGAGGTCCTGGATTATCCTTCTCCACCTGCAGAGGTTGCAACGGCCCCCCTGCACAATACACTCAGGGGAGTGCTGATGCGGAATTCGTCTTGCCCTCTCTCTAATCCAGTGGTCCCCAAGAAGTCCGAGTCTCAGTACTGAGTCCATGGAGAGCCTGTAATAGTGAAGGCCCAACTTCCTCATGATTCCATGGTGGTGGACTCTGCTCTCAGAAGAGCCAAGAGTACTAGAGACTATGCCTTGGTGCCCCCAGGCAGAGGGTTTAGGACCTTGGATTCTTTTGGGAGGCGTACGTATCAGGCCGCTATGCTCGCCACCAAGATCCAGACATACCACCTCTACACGAGCATTCACTTGCGGAACTCGGTGAGGCAACTGTCCAGTTTAGTTGAAGCACTTCCTGCAGAGCTTGCTGAACCTTTTCACCAGGTGGTCAGGCAGCAGAAGGCGTGTCGCAAACTCTTGGCCAGGGGGGTCTTACGACATTTTTGATATAGCATCCTGAGTAGCTGCTCAAGATATAGTGATGCGCAGACTCTCATGGCTGCATGTCTCTAACCTGGATCACAAGACCCAGCAGCGAATGGCGGATGTTCCTTGCCGGGGGGATAATCTCTTTGGAGAAAAAGTAGAGGATATGGTTGATCAGATGAAAAAGCATCATGATGCCATGGATTCTCTCTCCAGTCGGATGTCTTCTGCTACTGCCTCCTCTTCTAGGAGGCTTTTTGGAGAGAGGAAGAGTGTCCCTTATTCCTATAATAGGCGTGGGTACACTCCTGCTTCCCGGCAGCTGGTTCAGGCTCAGTCCCAGCATGCGCATTCTCGTCAACGCCGTGCACCTAAGGCCACTAGGGCTCCCCAGCAAAAGCATGGGACAGGCTTTTGACTTGCTCCAGTGCAGCATAGCTGCAGTAAAAGTGTCCATGCCGGACAGCTTGCCTGTCGGGGAGAGGTTGATATTTTTTCACCAAAAGTGGCCTCTCTTAACCTCCGACAAGTGGGTTCTTCAAATAGTCCGGTTAGGATACACTCTCAATCTGGTCTCTAAGCCTCCAAATTGCCCACCGGGAGCTCAGTCCTTCAGCTGCCAGCACAAGCAGGTACTTGCAGAGGAACTCTCCGCCCTTGTAAAGGCCAATGCGGTTGAACCCGTTCCACCAAGGGAAGAAGGGCTGGGATTCTATTCCAGGTACTTCCTTGTGCAAAAGAAAACAGGGGGGATGCGTCCCATCTTAGACCTAAGGGCCATGAACAAATTCCTGGTCTGAGAAAAGTTCAGGATGGTTTCCCTGGGCACCCTTCTTCCCATGATTCAGGAAAACAATTGGCTGTGCTCTCTGGACTTAAAGGATGCCTATACTCACATCTCGGTACTTCCAGCTCACAGGAAGTATTTTCGATTCCAGTTCGGAACTCAGCACTTTCAGTACTGTGTACTACCCTTTGGCCTAGCATCTGTGCTCAGAGTCTTCACAAAGTGCTTGGCAGTTGTCGCAGCATCGCTACGCAGACTGGGAGTGCATGTGTTCCCTTATCTCGACGATTGGCTGGTGAAGAACACTTCGAAGGCAGGGGCTCTACGTTCCATGCAGATGACTATTCAGCTGCTAGAACTACTGGGGTTTGTAATAAATTATCCCAAGTCCCATCTTGTTCCAGTGCAAAAATTGGAGTTCATTGGAGCTCTGTTGGATACAGGGATGTCTCGAGCTTATCTTCCCCAGGCAAGGGCAGACAATCTTCTGGCCCTAGTGTCCTTGGCTCGAGCATCTCAACAGATCACAGCTCGGCAGATGTTGAGACTTTTAGGGCACATGGCCTCCACGGTTCTTGTGACTCCCCTGGCACGCCTACATATGAGATCAGCTCAATGGACCCTAGCTTCCCAGTAGTACCAGGCCACAGGGGATCTAGAGGATGTAATCCATCTCTCCACCGATTTTTGCAGCTCCCTTCAGTGGTGGACTATTCGATCCAATCTGACCTTGGGATCTCCATTCTAAATTCCTCAGCCACAAAAAGTGCTGACGACGGATGCATCCCTTCTGGGGTGGGAAGCTCATGTAGATGGACTTCACACTCAGGGGGTTTGGTCCTTTCAGGAAAAGGGTCTTCAGATCAACCTCCTGGAATTGCGGGCGATCTGGAACGCTCTCAAGGCTTGCAGAGATCGGCTGTCCAACCAAATCATTCTAATTCAGACAGACAATCAGGTTGCTATGTATTACACCAACAAGCAGGGAGCACTGGATCTCGCCTTCTGTGTCAGGAAGCCATCAGTATGTGGCTTTGGGCACGCCGTCACGGCATGTTTCTCCAAGCCACGTATCTGGCAGGTGTAAACAACAGTCTGGCTGACACATTGAGCAGGATAATGCAACCTCACAAGTGGTCACTAAACATGGATGTTGTCCGCAAGATCTTCTGAGCGTGGGGCACCCCCTCGGTGGATCTTTTTGCCACGCAGACCAATCACAAAGTCCCTCAGTTCTTCAGTTCTGTTCTAGGCTTCAGGCCCACGACAGACTAGCGTCAGATGCTTTTCTCCTACATTGGGGGACAGGCCTTCTGTATGCGTATCCTCCCATTCCTCTAGTAGGGAAAACTCTCCTGAAACTCAGGCACGATCACGGAACCATGATTCTGATTGCACCTTTTTGGCCCCGTCAGATCTGGTTTCCTCTTCTTCTGGATTTGTCCACCGAAGAACCCTGGAGATTGGAGTGTTTTCTGACCCTCATCACCCAGAACAAGGGGTCGCTTCTACATCCCAACCTCTAGTCTCTGGCTCTCACGGCCTGGATGTTGAGAACTTAGAAGTTGCTTCTTTAGGCCTTTCAGAGGGTGTCTCCCGAGTCTTGCTTGCTTCCAGGAAAGATTCCACGAAAAAGTGTTACTCTTTCAAATGGAGGAGGTTTGCTGTCTGGTGTGACAGCAAGGCCCTAGATCCTTTTTCTTGACCTACATGGACCCTGCTGGAATACCTTCTACACTTATCAGAGTCTGGTCTCAAGACCAACTCCGTAAGAGTTCACCTTAGTGCAATCAGTGCATATCATCAACGTGTAGAGGGTAAGCCTATCTCTGGACAGCCTTTAGTTCGTTTCATGAGAGGTTTGCTTTTGTCAAAGCCCCCTGTAAAACCTCCACCAGTGTCATGGGATCTCAACGTAGTTCTCACCCAGCTGATGAAAGCTCCTTTTGAGCCGCTGAATTCCTGCCATCTAAAGTATTTGACCTGGAAGGTCATTTTCTTGGTGGCTGTTACTTCAGCTCGAAGAGTCAGTGAGCTCCAAGCCCTTATAGTGCATGCACCTTATATTAAATTTCACCATAATAGAGTAGTCCTCCGCACTCACCCTAAGTTCTTGCCGAAGGTGGTGTCGGAGTTCCATCTGAACCAGTCAATTGTCTTGCCAACATTTTTTCCCCGTCCACATACCCGCCCTGGTGAGGACAAGTTGCACACCTTGGACTGTAAGAGAGCATTGACCTTTTACGTTGAGGGGACTAAGCCCTACAGACAGTCCGCCCAATTGTTTGTTTCTTTCGATCCCAACAGGAGGGGAGTTGCCATCGGAAAAGGCACCATTTCTAATTGGCTGGCAGATTGCATTTCCTTCACTTATGCCCAAGCTGGGCTGACTTTGGAGGGCCATGTCGCAGCTCATAATCTTAGAGCCATGGCTGCGTCAGTGGCTCACTTAAAGTTAGCCTCCATTGAGGAGATTTGCAAGGCTACAACGTGGTCATCAGTCCACACATTCGCATCACACTACTGCCTTCAGCAGGATACCCGACGCGACAGTCGGTTTGGGCAGTCAGTGCTGCAGAATCTGTTCGGGGCTTAGAATTCAACTCCACTCTCCTAGGCCCATTTCTGTTTTGTTCCAGGCTGCACTCTCATCTAGTTGAATTTATTTTCAGGTCAATCTCTGTTACGTCCTTGCCGTTGTGAGGCCCAATTGACCAATGTTCATTGTTTTGAGTGAGCCTGGGGGCTAGGGATACCCATGTGTAAGAATGTTTGAGCCTGCTTGTCCTCGGAGAAAATGAAGATACATACCTGTAGCAGGTATTCTCCGAGGACAGGAGGCTCAATATTCTTACAACCCTCCCTCCTCCCCGTTAGAGTTGCTTTCTCTTATCTTGTTTTGCTTTTTATTTAACTAGTCATTTCAGGCTCGCGTTGCGGGCTTGAAGCCGCTCGCGCATGTGCGGTGCGCTCGGGCCCGCACGACGGAGCATTCTACAAACTTCTGTTTTTTTCTAAAATGTTCCGGTCTCCTGGGCCGTCGCGGAGGATGACCCATGTGTAAGAATATTGAGCCTGCTGTCCTCGGAGAATACCTGCTACAGGTATGCATCTTCATTTTTCATGCGCTTGAGTTTCCACATTGAGTGGAACATTTTCTTTGTTGTGGTTTTCACTTGGCTCTCTAGTGTTAGGTTGCGGTCTAATGTGACTCCGAAGATTTTCAGGCTGTCTGAGACAGGGATTGTGTAGTCTGGTGTGTTGATGATTGTGGGGTTGTCTGTGCTGTGTTGGGATGAAATGACAAGACAATGTGTTTTTTCTTTGTTGAGTTTTAGTTGAAATGCGTTTGCCGAAGAGTCCATGATATTTAAGCTGGTTTTGATTTCTTTGGTTATTTCTGTCAATTTAGATTTGTAAGGAATGTATATTGTGCATAGATGAAAGGGTTAAGTCTTTGGTTGGATAAGGTCTTGGCTAGAGGGGTCATTATAAGGTTGAAGAGGATTGGTGATAACGGTGATCCTTGTGGTACTCCGCAGTCTGCTTTCCAAGGTGATGATATGTTTGAGTTTGATTTTACTTGATAGGTTCTTGTGGTTAGCAAACCTTTGATCCAGCTAAGTATGTTACCACCAATCCCGAACGTATCTAGTAATCTTATTAATATATTGTGGTTTACCATGTCAAATGCACTAGACATGTCGAATTGGAGCAGGAGTATGTTTTTTCCTGTTGCAATTTCCCACTTGAATTTGGCTGGTAGAATGATTAGTACTGTTTCTGTGCTGTGTAAGGGCCGAAAACCTGACTGTGATTATTGTAGTACTGAGAATTTGTGTATGTAATCTGTGAGTTGTTTGGCTACCATACTTTCCATCAGTTTGACCAACAACGGGATGGATGCTATTGGACGACAGTTAGTGATTTCATTTGTTTTTTTTTCGTGGTGTCTTTTGGTATCGGGGTGAGTAGTATATTGCCATTTTCTTTAGGGAATAGGCCTAGCTGAAACATGTAGTTTAGGTGAGATGTGAGGTCGGCTATGTAGCGTTCAGGGGCGGATTTCATTAGGTAGTTGGGGCAGGTATCTAGTTTGCAGTGGGTGTTGGAGAACCTGCTGATCGCCTGTGCTACTGTATCAGTGGTAAGGAGGGTGAAGTTTAAACAAGTTCTGTCGGCCGGGTATTCTCCAGTGGTTGGCTCCAGTTCGTTAAGGAATTTCTCGATGCCGGTGTTGTCCTGGAGTAATGTGTTACGTAGATTTACAATTTTTTCGTTGAAATTGTTGGCAAGTTTCTCCGAGGACAAGCAGGCTGCTTGTTCTCATGATTGGGTGACATCCACGGCAGCCCCAGGAACGGAAATCGTCCTAGCAACAAAACGTTTGCTAGAGCCTTCGAGCACACGGGCGTGCGCATCGTGCATGCGCAGCCATCTTCCCGCCCGTCGCGCGAGAGTCCCGCTTTGGTTCTTTTTTCTCCACGGTAAGGGAGTGACTGCTTGCGGTCTCTCTCCGTTCGCCCTGAAAGAGCCTTCGCGTATTTTTTAGGTTTTTCGTTTCCTTTTCCCTCATTTTCTTTTTCTTTTACGTTGTATTCCTTAAATTAAAAAAAAAAAAAAAGACCCTTATTTCTAAGTTTTGGTCCTTGTAAGTTTTCTTTCGCTCCCGTTGCGGCCCTCTTAGGCTGGGCGTACGCATTTCTCTCATTTTTGTGCCTTTATTTTTTGGCACCATTGAGAATTTTGATTTCCCCGCCGCTATTTTTCCATCCATGTCATTGAGGATGCCCAGCGGCTTCAAGAAGTGTACTCGGTGCAACTGGGTGATCTCGGGTACTCACCCTCACGCATGGTGTCTTCAGTGCCTTAGGCCCGACCATCGCCCAGACGCGTGTAAGTTGTGTCTTAGCTTGAAAAAGCACACGCAGGTGTCAAGACAAGCTCCTCGGGATCGTCTTTTTGGAGCTTCGCCCGGTTCTTCAGTGTTGACGTCGACATCGGTACCGCGGTCGGCGGCGTCGATATTGGCACCGGAGATGGCATCGATCTTGGGAGCACAGGTAATTGCTGTCCGGAGACCACACGCTGGGAGCAGTGAGCCATCGAGTGAGTCTCCACCTGCCTCGAATCTCCTGCTGTGCAGGCCCCACAGGACCGACCACTCTCAGACCCGATCCAGAGGAGGCATGTGGATTCCACGTCCTCCTCGTCGGTACTGAGGAGTATCGATGACGTGCATCGAGCGAAGGTGAAGAAGCATCGTCATCAGTCTCCTTCTAAGCATGGTACCGGGAGCTCCGGGGCATTGAAGGATTCGGCACCTGTGAAGCGCCGACGCCGGGAGGAGCGCTCACCCTCCATTCAGGAGGTGTCGGTGCATCGGTCTTCGGACAGCCCGGTACCGCCTCCTTGACCTCAACAGATTCTGGACCCGGTTCCTGCACTGACCCCGCAGCCTTGCTCGACAGTGACTCTGGGCGAGCGCATCCGAGCCATTCTCCCAGGTTTGCTGGAAGGGTTGCTCTGTCAGCCTGTTCCGGTGCCGGGGGGGTGCTTGCGCATCGACATCGGCTGCCACTCCCTGTCAACATCGATGGAGGGAGCTTCATCGCCGCTGGCACGGGGGTCGACCTCGGCAATTCCATCGTGGACATGGTTCCTCGGCGTCGAGACAGGCCCGATTTTGGACTGCAGTTCAAGAACTCTTGTCCGATATTGAGGAGGATGCCTCGTGGGATGAGAGAGAAGATCCCAGATATTTCTCTTCCGAGGTGTCTTGTGGTGTTCCCTCTGATCCTACTCCTTCGCCAGAAAGAAAGCTTTCTTCTCCAGAGAGTCTTTCTTTCTCTTCATTTGTCTGAGAAATGTCTGTGGCTATTCCCTTCCCTGTGGTAACTGAAGAGGAGCCCAGGACTGAGATGCTCGAAGTCCTTGACTATCGTTCGCAACCTACGGAATCGTCCACTGTACCCCTGCATAATGTCCTTAAAGAGATACTGCTGAGGAACTGGAGGAAACCACTAACTAACCCCACCATCCCTAAAAAAGCTGAGTCCCAATATCAGATTCATGGAGAACCTGAGTTGATGAAGTCGCAGTTACCTCACAACTGGATTCCACTCTCAAGAGGGCCAGGAGTACTAGTGATTTTGCCTCGGCGCCCCCGGGGCAGGAATCTAGGACTCTGGACTTGTTTGGGAGAAAGGCCTATCAGTCCTCTATGCTCGTGTCCAAGATTCAGTCATACCAGCTCTACACGAGCATCCACATGCGGAACAATGTAAAGCAACTGGCGGACTTGGTGGACAAGTTCCCTGTGGAGCATGCCAGGCCTTTTCAGGAGGTGGTCAGGCAGCGGAAGGCATGTCGTAAATTCCTGTCCAGGGGTGCTTACGACTCTTTTGATGTTGCATCCTGAGCTGCTGCTCAGGGTATAGTGATGCGCAGACTCTCATGGCTGTGTGCCTCTGACCTGCACAATCGAGTCCAGCAGTGGCTTGCGGATGTCCCTTGCCGGGGGGGATAATATTTTTGGCGAGAAAGTCGAGCAGGTGGTTGAACAGCTCCACCAGCGGGAAACCGCTATGGACAACCTCTCCCGCCGGTTGCCTTCAGCTTCTGCCTCATCAGGTAGATGTTTTTTCCAGGGAAGAAGGAGTGCTCCCTATGCCTACAATAGGTGTAGGTACAATCCTCCTTCCCAACAGCCTTCTCAGGCTCAGCCCCAGCGCGCTCGTTCCAAGATGGCGACGGTGTAGGAAACGTCAATGGACACGCTTTTGAGCCTGATCGAATCTCGCTGAAGCGAGCACCTTACCCCGTCCGTGTGATGGGGAAAAGACGAGGCAAAGTTCGGGAGGCTCTCCTTACCCCGGGTGGAATGCCCCAGCTCAAACAGACGACATTGGATCGCTTTGGAGCAGTGCCCGTTCCCACGATGGTCTCTACTCCCTCTGCTCAAGTCAGCGCTTCGCTGCTGAACAGCAGTGGAGATGGGGTTTCCCTATGCCCCATCGAACGTGCGGCGCCCCCTCAACCCGGAAGGGAACCTCTCTTGGTGAGCCCTGACGCCTTGGACCGAAGCAGGATACTGAGCATTCAGGGAGGGAGCCACCGGAGAGAAGAACTGGAGCTGACAGCCAAAGAGCCTCAGAAGTGCCATCAACTCATGCAGTTTTATCTAAAACTGTGAGTATTCTGGAGCAGGCTGTGAAAGCCCCCCAACCGGAGGCTTTGTTGGGAGAGATAGAAAAACCAGCCGTAGTGACCTTAGAGTCACTTTGGGACTTGACATTTAACACTCGAACTGCTTTACAAACTTTAATTTCTCAAAATATAGAGACAATTAAAGCACTGTCTGACACTGCATTGAACCAACTACAAATTAATGTTTCTCAAGCCTCTGAAGTCAAAACATGGACTGAAAGAACTGAAAAATTGGAACTTTTTGAACAGGCTTCAATTAAGGAGAGAAACTTTACTCTCAGACGTTGGAATATCTGGAAAATCAATCTAAAAGACTGTCTCTTCGTTTTTTAAGTTTTCCTAGATCACCTTTGATTTCCCCAGTCCAAATGCTTAAAAAATATTTAGTTGAGATACTAGGAATGCAGGAGACATCATTGCCCCCTATTACTAGAGCTTTTTACCTTCAATTAGATGTTAAATCATCTGAAAATGTACCTTTACAGGGGGCAATGAATTTAATTGAATTCCTGGAAACATCTCTTGAAGTAATTACACAGAGAACTACTTTGCTTGCAACGTTTGCGTTAGAAATGGATAGAGATGCAGTACTTAAACTATCTCTAAGGCATTTAAATTCTGAGTTTTTGGGTTCAAAGATAAGAGTTTTTCCGGATCTTTCCAGGGAAACACAGAGGAGACGTAAGAGGTTCCTACTGCTGCGGTCTAGAACAGTAGCAGTGGGGGCAGAATTTCTTCTGCGGTTGCCCTGTATTTGTAGAGTTAAATTTCAATCAAAACTATACCAATTCTTTGACCCAAAGCAGCTAGAAGAATTTCTGAGTAGCAAAGAAGAGGTTAGTGTACAAGTTTAATCGCATATGTACTACTGTATAGCAGGCTAGAGTTAACCACTTGGGAAAGATGCTTCTTTAGTTATAGTTATATTGATAAACGACTGTTTAATATAAGCAGGATTATTTTATTTTCCTTTTCTTGGATCATTTACTTGGTGTAATATTGTGGACGGTAGTAAAAAGGAACTTAGATATTAGTTGTTATTTTATATGTGAAGAAATTTTCTTTTTGTGTATTAACACTCATATAATTCATTATGTTTGTTAAAAACTATAAATAAAGATTAAAAAAAAAGAAAGAAAGCTTTCTCCTCCGGAGAGTCTTTCTTTCTCTTCATTTGTCTGGGAAATGTCTGTGGCTATTCCCTTCCCTGTGGTAACTGAAGAGGAGCCCAGGACTGAGATGCTCGAAGTCCTTGACTATCGTTCACAACCTACGGAATCGTCCACTGTACCCCTGCATAATGTCCTTAAAGAGATACTGCTGAGGAACTGGAGGAAACCACTAACTAACCCCACCATCCCTAAAAAAGCTGAGTCCCAATATTAGATTCATGGAGAACCTGAGTTGATGAAGTCGCAGTTACCTCACAACTGGATTCCACTCTCAAGAGGGCCAGGAGTACTAGTGATTTTGCCTCGGCGCCCCCGGGGCAGGAATCTAGGACTCTGGACTTGTTTGGGAGAAAGGCCTATCAGTCCTCTATGCTCGTGTCCAAGATTCAGTCATACCAGCTCTACACGAGCATCCACATGCAGAACAATGTAAAGCAACTGGCGGACTTGGTGGACAAGCTCCCTGTGGAGCATGCCAGGCCTTTTCAGGAGGTGGTCAGGCAGCAGAAGGCATGTCATAAATTCCTGTCCAGGGGTGCTTACGACTCTTTTGATGTTGCATCCTGAGCTGCTGCTCAGGGTATAGTGATGCGCAGACTCTCATGGCTGTGTGCCTCTGACCTGCACAATCGAGTCCAGCAGTGGCTTGTGGATGTCCCTTACCGGGGGGATAATATTTTTGGCGAGAAAGTCGAGCAGGTGGTTGAACAGCTCCACCAGCGGGAAACCGCTATGGACAATCTCTCCTGCCGGGCGCCTTCAGCTTCTGCCTCATCAGGTAGATGTTTTTTCCGGGGAAGAAGGAGTGCTCCCTATGCCTACAATAGGTGTAGATACAATCCTCCTTCCCAACAGCCTTCTCAGGCTCAGCCCCAGCGCGCTCGTTCGCGTCAACAGCGTGTGCCCAGACAGGCCCCTGCAGCTCTCCAGCAAAAGCAAGGGGCGAGCTTTTGACTGGCTCCAGCTGAGCATAGCCGCTATCAAAGTGTCTGTGCCGGACGATCTACCGGTCAGAGGGAGGTTAAAATATTTTCACCAAAGGTGGCCTCTTGTAACCTCCGATCAGTGGGTTCTCCAAATAGTTCGATTAGGATACTCCCTCAATTTGATCTCCAAACCTCCAAATTGCCCACCGGGAGCTCAGTCCTTCACCTTCCAGCACAAGCAGGTACTTGCAGAGGAACTCTCCGCCCTTCTCAGCGCCAATGCGGTCGAGCCCATTCCACCAGGGCAGGAAGGGCTGGGATTCTATTCCAGGTACTTCCTTGTGCAAAAGAAAACAGGGGGGATGCATCCCATCCTAGACCTAAGGGCCCTGAACAAATACCTGGTCCGATAAAAGTTCAGGATGGTTTCCCTGGGCACCCTTCTCCCCATGATTCAGCAAAACGATTGGCTATGCTCTCTGGACATAAAGGATGCTTATACACACATCCCAATACTTCCAGCTCACAGGAAGTATCTTTGATTCGTCTGGGAGCGCAGCACTTCCAGTATTGTGTGCTGCCCTTTGGTCTCGCCTCTGTGCCCAGGGTGTTTACAAAATGCCTGGCAGTGGTTGCAGCGCCGCTAAGCAGACTGGGAGTGCATGTGTTCCCTTATCTCGATGATTGGCTGGTGAAGAACACCTCGGAGGCAGCAGCTCTACAGTCCATGCAGATGACTATTCAACTGCTCGAGCTACTTGGGTTTGTTATAAATTACCCCAAGTCCCATCTTCTTCCTGTTCAAAGTCTGGAATTTATTGGAGCCCTGCTGGATTCTCAGACGGCTCGCGCCTATCTCCCCGAGACGAGAGCAGACAATCTTCTGTCTCTAGTTTCCATGGCCAAAGCATCTCAGCGGATCACAGCTCGCAGATGTTGAGACTTCTGGGCCATATGGCCTCCACAGTTCATGTGACACCCATGGCCCATCTTCATATGAGATCTGCTCAATGGACCCTAGCTTCCCAGTGGTATCAAGCTGCAGGAAATCTAGAGGATGCGATCCAGCTGTCCACCGAATTTCACAATTCCCTTCAGTGGTGGACAATTCGATCCAATTTGACCTTGGGACGTCCGTTTCAAATTCCTCAGCCTCAAAAAGTGCTGACAACGGATGCATCCCTTCTGGGGTGGGGAGCTCATGTATATGGGCTTCATACTCAAGGAGTTTGGTCCCGCCAGGAAAAAAGTCTTCAGATCAATCTCCTGGAGTTGCGAGCGGTCTGGAACGCTCTAAAGGCTTTCAGAGATCGGCTGTCTAATCAAATTATTCAAATTCAGACAGACAATCAGATTGCCATGTACTACATCAACAAGCAGGGGGGCACCATATCTCGCCCCCTGTGTTGGGAAGCCGCACAGATGTGGCTTTGGGTTCACCATCACGGCATGTTTCTCCAAGCCACGTATCTGGCAGGCATAAACAACAGTCTGGCCGACAGGTTGAGCAGGGTCATGCAACCTCACAAGTGGGGCACCCCCTTGGTAGACCTTTTTGCCACTCAGGTCGATCACAAGGTCCCTAAGTTCTGTTCCAGGCTCCAGGCCCATGACAGACTAGCGTCAGATGCCTTTCTCCTTCATTGGGGGAAGGGCCTTCTGTATGCATATGCTCCCATACCTCTGGTGGGGAAGACTTTGCTGAAACTCAGGCAAGACCGCGGAACCATGATTCTGATTGCTCCCTTCTGGCCGCATCAGATTTGGTTCCCTCTTCTTCTGGAGTTGTCCTCCGAAGAACCGTGGAGATCGGACTGTTTTCCAACCCTCATTACTCAGAACGAGGGGGCACTTCTGCATCCCAACCTCCAGTCTCTGGCTCTCATGGCCTGGATGTTGAGAACTTATAATTCTCTTCCTTGGGTCTTTCAGGGGTGTCGCCTGAGTCGTGCTTGCTTCCAGGAAATATTCCACGAAGAGGTGTTATTCTTTTAAATGGAGGATAGCAAGGCCCTAGATCCTCGCTCTTGTCCTACACAGACCCTGCTTGAATACCTTCTACACCTGTCAGAGTCTGGTCTCAATACCAACTCCGTAAGAGTTCACCTTAGTGCGATTAGTGCTTATCATTATCGTGTAGAGGGTAAGCCTATCTCTGGACAGCCTTTAGTTGTTCGATTCATGAGAGGTTTGCTTTTGTCAAAGCCCCCTGTAAAACCTCCACCAGTGTCATGGGATCTCAACGTTGTCCTCACTCAGCTGATGAAGCCTCTTTTTGAGCCTCTGAATTACTGCCATCTGAAGTATTTGACCTGCAAGGTCGTTTTCTTGGTGGCGGTTACTTCAGCTCGTAGGGTCAGTGAGCTTCAAGCCTTGGTAGTGCATGCTTCTTATCTCAAGTTTCATCACAACAGAGAAGTCCTCCGCATTCACCCTAAGTTCTTGCCAAAGGTGGTGTCGGAGTTCCATCTGAACCAGTCAGTTGTCTTGCCAACATTTTTCCCCGTCCTCATACCCGCCCTGCTGAACGTCAGTTGCATACATTGGACTGTAAGAGAGCATTGGCCTTTTATGAGGAGCGGACAAGCCTCTTCAGACAGTCTGCCCAAATGTTTGTTTCTTTTGATCCCAACAGAAGGGGAGTCGCAGTCGGGAAACGCACCATTTCCAATTGGCTAGCAGATTGCATTTCCTTCACTTGTGCCCAAGCTGGGCTGACTCTTGAGGGTCATGTCACGGCTCATAGTGTTAGAGCCATGGCGGCGCCGGTGGCTCACTTGAAGTCAGCCACTATAGAAGAGATTTGCAAGGCTGCGACATGGTCATCTATCCACACATTCACATCTCATTACTGCCTTCAGCAGGATACCCGACGTGACAGTTGGTTTGGGCAGTCGGTGCTGCAGAATCTGTTCAGGCCGGGGTTTAGAATCCAACTTCACCCCCCTAGGCCCATTTTTATTCTGTTCCAGGTTGCACTCTCAGTTAGATGTTTCTCCTTTAGGTCAATCTCAGTTATGTCCTCACCGTTGCGAGGCCCAATTGACCTTCTTTGTTGTTTTGAGTGAGCCTGGGTGCCAGGGATATCCCAGTCGTGAGACAAGCAGCCTGCTTGTCCTCGGAGAAAGCGAAGATACATACCTGTAGCAGGTATTTTCCGAGGACAGCAGGCTGATTGTTCTCACAAACCCGCCCACCTCCCCTTTGGAGTTGTCCTCCTTGCTATTGCTTTTTGATCTAACTGAGCAGGGACTCTCACGCAATGGGCGGGAAGATGGGCAGCGCATGCGCAGTGTATGGGCGGTGCACGCGCCCCGCGCGCCAGAAGGCTCTGGCAAACTTTGTTTGTTTTTGCTATGAAAAATTGCCGTTCCTGGGCCGCCATGGACGCCGACCCATCAGTGAGAACAATCAGCCTGCTGTCCTCGGAGAATACCTGCTACAGGTATGTACCTTCGCATTCTCCGAGGACAGGAGACTGATTGTTCTCACAAACTCGCCCTCCTCCCCTTTGGAGTTGTTTTTGTTCTTGTGTTTATGCTTTTTGATTAAACTAGAGAGGCATGCTCATGTGGCGGGTGGGAAGATGCTCACACATGCGTGGTTCATGTTGCTCATGCAATGGAACGTTCCACAAAGTTTTTCTTTATTTTGCTTGCAAAATGTTTGCAAGTTCCTGGGCCACCGCGGACGTTGACCAAATTGTGAGAACAATCAGCCTGCTGTCCTCAGAGAATACCTGCTACAGGTAAGTATCCGCTGCAGCAGCAGCTGACCCGCCTAACACATATTGATGAGTGGAGGAGTTCACCTGTTGCAGCATACTGACATGTCCCTGGCTTAATAACTAATACTATTGCGAGCAATTTATCGTAGAATTGTATACCCTATTCAAGAATGTGGCTCTTAACTCTGGTGCATATGTTTGGGCGTGAATTGATCAAGCGCCAAAATGTGCACCCTATTCTGTTCAATTACGCGTCAATCATTTCTGTGTTTGAAGCGTCAACACATAGAAGAATTAAGGCAGACAAAGACCATATAGCCCAGTGATTTTCAACCTTTTTCATTTCGTGACACTCTTACAAGTTGCAAACATTGTTTAGGTACACCTGTAATCTAACCCATACCTTAGAAGTAGTTATTTCATTTAAATATGCTACTGAAATACATTACAGCACCAATATATCTGTTACTGAGAAACTGAAAGCAAGATGGACTGTTACAGATTCCTATACAGACACCACATGCCAGCAGAATCATTTACCTCAGCTGCAAGTACAGAATATGACTCTCACCTGATACAGAAGACGGAACCGCAAAAAAAATATGTAGACAAAACCTGAAAGCAGAGATGCAGGATTCTGCATGTTGTGCAACACCAGAGAAACAAAGAAATGCGTGTCCTCCTGTACAGTGCAAAATAAAACAGACATATGCAAATTCTCAACACCGACGTAATTTGATCACTAAACTGAAAATAAAATCATTTTTCCTACCTTTGTAGTCTGGTGATTTTATTATTCCAATCATCTTGTTCCCAATCTTGGTTCAACTTTCCTCTGTCTGTGCTCTTAACTCTGTTTTCAGGGCCTCCTTTCCATCTGCAATTTCTTTTCTCACTTTTCCCTATGTCTATTGGCACTGATCTTTCACGTTCTGCTTTCTTCAATTTCTCTGCCTCCTTCTCAAATTTATTTTATCTCCCCTTTTCCCTTCCTTTCATTTGCATCCTGTCTCCTCTTTTCTCTTCCCATCCCTTCATGTGCATCCTGTCTCCCCTTTTCCTTTCCCTTCCCTTCATGTGCATCCTGTCTCCCCTTTTCCCTTCATGTGCAGCCTGTCTCCTGTTTTCTCTTCCCTTCATGTGCAGCCCATCTCCCCTTTTCTCTTTGCTTCCCTCTTCCCTATATGTGCAGCCTGTCTACCCTCTTCTCTATCCTACCCTAATATGTTCAGCCCATATCCCCTTCCCTATATGTGCAGCCTGTTTCCCATCTCCCCTTCCCTATATGTGTAGCTTGTCTTCCTTGTTCTCTTCCCTGTATGTACAGCCTGTCTCCCCTCTTTTCTTTCATATCCATTATCCATCTTCTCTTTGTGTCCCTGTCCCTATCCTACCCCCCACGTTCAGCATCTCACTTCCCCTGCCCAACATCTGCATTCTGTATCCCCACCCCCCTTTTCAGCATCATCCCTCTGTGTCCCTATCCCCCGATGTCTAACATCACCCTTTTCCCTGACCATAGATTCCCCACCCCCCTTTTCAGCATCATCCCTCTGTGTCCCTATCCCCCGATGTCTAACATCACCCTTTTCCCTGACCATAGACTCCCTTCCATGTCCATAACCACCCCTCTCCCAAGTTCAGCACTGGTCCTCTGTTTCCCACCCTCTCTCTATCCAACATTGACCCTCTCTGTCCCTGTCCCTATGCGCCTCCATGCCCACTATCTCCCTTCTGTGTCTCTATCCCTCCCCATGTGCAGCTTCTTCTTTCTGTCTACCCCCCATGCCCAATATGGCCCAGCATCTTTCCTATTCTTCCTACATGGTCCACTGTTTCTTCTCTCCATCCTGCACTCTGTGTTCAGCATCTTTCTCTTATCTTCCCTCCATCTCACCACAGGACAGCATGTCTCTTTCACATTCCCTCTCCAATACCCAGTGCAGCATGTGTCCCTGTCACTGTGAGTCCAGCATGCCCCCCATCTTCCCTCCATCTCCCACAGACCACAGTCTTACATCTCTCCCCACTATGACATCTCATCTCCCCCCTCTCTCTCTAGATCCCCCTGGGTAGTTTTGCATCTCCCCCTCTCTGTCCAGTTGCCCCCTGGTAGTAAATCACAACCCCTCTGAGTAGCTTGGCATCTCCCCTCCCCAGCTCACTAGTTTATCATCTCCTCCTCCACTGCAGGTCCAGATTTTCTTTTGCCCCCTTCCTCTGCCAGTCAAGCATCTCTCCTGATCTCCCACCATGAATCCAGCAGCTCTCCCTCCCCCACCTAGCCTCACAGCGCTTCTAACCTGTCTCCTTGCTCCCTTCTCCCCGAGTGCAAGTCAGCACCTGTTCTGATGCCCCCCACTGATCTAAACACCTCTCCCACTTCTTCACATACCCACAGCACTTCAATCTTTTCTCTTTGCTGTAGCAGCGATTAACACACACTGTCTGCAGTTGGCTCTGGAACCTTTCCTCTGCATGTCCTGGCCCCTGAGTAAACGAGAAATTGCATCAGCAGGGGGCAGGATGTGCAGAGGAAAGGTTCCAGCACCAGCTGCAGACAGAGTGTGTTGATCACTGCTGGAGACAAGTTTGAAGCGCTGCATGCATCCTAAGGTGTTTGGACCCAGGGGAGGAGGGAGAGTGTCAGAGACCTGCTGACTCATGCTTGGGGAGGAGGGAGGGAGAAATGCAGTATGAGGGAAAAAAAATGCAACTGCAAGCAAAAAAAAATATCAGGCAGTGTCACGAGGATTCCCAAACTCCCACAGCACACCTGGGGAGCAGCCACGGCACACAGGTTGAAAACTGTTGGTATAGCTTATCCATCCATACCATCTACTATCCCTTCCTCTCCCCTAGAGATCCTGTGTACCTGTCCCAAGCTTTCTTGAATTCAGTAACAACTTTTGTCTCCACCACCTCAACTGGGAGTCTGTTCCAAAAATTCACCACCCTTTCTATGAAGGAATATTTTCTCAGGTTACGTCTGAGGCTGTTCCCTTTCGCCTTCATCTTATACCTCCTCGTTCCAGAGCTTCCTTTTAATTGAAAGAGACTTGCCTCCTGTGCATTTATGCCATGGAGGTATTAACATCTCTGTCATATCTCCCCTCTCCCACCTTTTTTCCAAAGTATTCATATTCCGACCAATATTCAAAAGTATTTAACTGGCCAGGAATGGCAAATGGTTGGTCAAATACCCTCGAGCTGGCTATCTGCTGATATTCAGCAGAAGATAATGGGCTATCTCCTGCTGAATATCCTGGTCATCAACTAGCCCGGTCAGTGGCTATGTCACCTGACATATCCTTACTGCAGATTTTCATTGACTGACTGGTTAAGTTTAGTGGCCAGATAAACCCACGTAAATAGCAGGTCTATCTTTGGCTGCTGTAACTTAGCTGGTCAGCCGATGAATATCGGTTTAACCGGCTATGTTTGCGGCGCCCCCCTCAAAAAGTCAGAAATTCAATGCTGGTGGCTGGATACAGCCCTGGCATTGAATTTCTGGGTTCGCCGGCAACTGCGAGAGTTAGCTGGTCTATCTCCCAGTCTCAATATCGGTCTCATTGAGAATCCACTTGTGACTTATTAATGGTGAATTAGGCACCAAGTTAAAAATAGGTTACTGGGTGTCCAAGTACATCTGACACCAGAACCATGGCAGAATGGTGTGGGGCAGGGCTGAGGAAGAACAACTTTGCTCCAGGGTAGCTAAGGCTCCTCATAAGGGAGGTACACCACCACTACAGCATCCTGTATGGGACTGCTGACATCATAGTGCAAATCAGAAAATTCTGCCAATGCCTGAATGGGACCTTCCACCAAAACCTAGATATAGAGGACCTAAAAACAAAATGGAGGAATCTGAAAATCAAAGCCTGCATGAATGAGTCTTCTAGACTGCTTGAGGGACCCAGAAGTACCACAATCCTCAACGCACTTGAGAGGGTTGTCCTGGTCATCTATGCTGGGGTCAGTCAGCATGACACTTCCCATAAACAAGGTACGACTATGTCTTTGATACATCCAGTTTTGCATATGTACAACATAATTGTGGCCACTGCCTTATGTCTTATTGTCCTCACCACCCACCAATCCCTCTCCTCATATCCTCCCATGTTCTTCAATATCTGGTAATGAATATCCCCATACACGTTAAACCAAGTACTTTAGGGTGCTCTCATTGCATGGCCATCCCCAACCTTCCTATTTTGCAGCCACATTGATAATCTGCACAGTTTAGGCCATGTTGTTCCCCCTGACAATCTTGCCTCCCCTACATAAATTTTGTTAATCTGCTACACAGTACTTAGTACAGCACTATGTTATCATTATTAATGCATCAGTTCAGAAGAGAAGTAGCATTAAATGGTATGACCTTGCATATCTGGTAGGGTAGGTGCCAGATCTCCTTGACTGTAGTCTGGGACGGTTATTTATGTTTGGTTTCGCACCTCTAATAATGCTGAAAAGTTGCTTCAATGCCTGTTTGAGATGAAAGCAGCTCTAGATAGCTATAGAGCTATGGCACTAGTTCCATCAGCAATACCTTCATCGGTAATACCACAGACAAAGTATGTGCAGTGCTGAGTCTTTCTTCTCAGGGGCATGCCTTGCATACGTGAAGCAAACATTGTCAGAGCTCTGTTCATACTAATATCCCATTTTTCTTGTGTCCTGAAGAAGCATTAGCTAGAGAGTACATTGCTGAGGAGGGCAGTAGGGAGGAAAAGGCCACTTTGAGTTGGCAGGATTGTGTAGATGACAACATGGAAGAACAAGAGTGAGCGACCTCTGACGCTCCTGTACCAACAACTGCAAAGGGACGAGACGTCTGACATGGAAAAGTAGGAGGAGGGCAAGGAAGAATTAGAGGGTAAGGAACCTCATTGGAATGCAACCAGCAGGGAATATGGAACATCCAGAAGAGGAGGATGCCTAGGATGGTGTGGCATGGAACATTGCTGGCCCTGAGCTGGAAGAGGAGGAAGGAATTATTAAAATCATAGGTCAAAACATTGTAGACCAACAGGCCCAGCTCAGGGCTGAGCTTGCTGGACTCCAGCAAGAGATAGTAGTCTGAGAGGTACTCAGGACGAAGATGTGGCCACTCTTGGGGTCATTACTACAGAGCTCCAGACCCTTAATTGTACACTGCACTCTACTCCAGCTGCTAACACGCAGATTGTTATCTCTAGCAGCTCATGACCCAGCTCACTGAGCCATTCCCTGCTATATTCCCCACACATCTTGAGCCCACAGTGCCCCACCCCACAGCAGCAGCCTACTAGTACAGAGGGGATAGCCTTGGTTACCTGCATGCAAAGGAGAACTGGACATGTTAGTGAATGTGTAACTACTGTTGTGTGGGTTGGCACTTCCCAAAAGGTGGTGGCTGTTGCAGTTTCCAGGTCGATCCTTGCACCTTGAGGGACTAACTTGTGGGAAGAGAGAGAAAAATGACTTGTGATGGTAAGTGGATCTGTTGAGCTCACCTAGCAGACATGCCCCATTGATCGGGCCATTTATAGATTTTGGATTGGGACAGGATGTTATCAAAATGGCAGGATCCTGGGTAGCTTGCCCACACTTCAGTGATTACATCAGAGGTATTGCAGATGACCTGAATATTCAATGAATGGCAGGACTTGCAATTCCTATAGGTGGCCTCACTTCTTGCAGATGGTGTCAGGGCTATATGCAGTCAGTAGCATCAATGGAAAGCTTGCAGGCTGATAGAAACCTGCCATTAGACTGCCTCACACAGTGGGAGTTTGATATACCATGCGTGTCTTTGCAGAAAGTAACCCACAGAAAATGAATCCACAATATCAGTGTCTCTGGCAACATTCAATAACATATACATACAAACCAGGACTTGTAGCCACCAACTCAAAGAGACTGCTTAAAACAGTTCACACCAGTATAATATAATGGAAATTTTTTTATGTATGTAGAGTACCCTCAGATATTTACCACTATTACTGCAGTCAATAATGCTGCTACAAAGTGGCATAGCACTTCTTTCATCAGGTAACTCTAACAAATTTGCTTTGTCTTGTTGATTGCTTGAGAGAAAAAAGAATGAGGAAGAAAAGAATTATGCAGCCTTAACCCTTGTCCCTGAGGAAAGTGATTGAAACCCCGCGGAGTCGGGCGGTTTCAGGGGAAGGCAACTGACGAATGTTTCAGCAAGGCAAGATAGTTCTGCCAGGGAGGCAAGAACTTAAGAGATAAGTGACAAGTTTTCACCTAGTATATACAATTTTAAAAGTGATAAGCGATTTTATAGCACTGAGGTGATTGGGAAGCATAAAAAAATGAGCATATGTTGCTCCTCCCAAAAAATTTGTTAGAGTTACCTGATGAAAGAAGTGCTATGCCACTTTGTAGCAGCATTATTGACTGCAGTAATAGTGGTAAATATCTGAGGGTACTCTACATACATAAAAAAATTTCCATTATATTATACTGGTGTGAACTGTTTTAAGCACTCTCTTTGAGTTGGTGGCTACAAGTCCTGGTTTGTATGTATATGTTTGCAGAAAGTAAAGCAGCATGATACTGTCAGCTGGCTAATGCCTACTGTGGCTTCAAGCAGGAAGCTGGCAAAAGAATCGGTTGGGGTAAAAGGGGCGATCAAGGAAGACAAAGACGTAGCAGAGAGATTGAATGAATTCTTTGCTTCGGTCTTCACCGAGGAAGATTTGGGTGGGATACCGGTGTCGGAAATGATATTTCAAGCGGACGAGTCGGAGAAACTTACTGACTTCACGGTAAACCTGGAGGACGTAATGGGGCAGTTCAGCAAACTGAAGAGTAGCAAATCTCCTGGACCGGATGGTATTCATCCTAGAGTACTGATAGAACTGAAAAATGAGCTTGCAGAGCTACTGTTAGTGATATGTAATTTATCCTTAAAATCGAGCGTGGTACCGGAAGATTGGAGGGTGGCTAATGTAACGCCGATTTTTTAAAAAGGTTCTAGGGGAGATCCGGGAAATTATAGACCAGTGAGTCTGATGTCAGTGCCGGGGAAAATGGTAGAGGCTATTATTAAAAACAAAATTACAGATCACATCCAAGGACATGGATTACTGAGACCGAGTCAGCACGGCTTTTGTGTGGGGAAATCTTGCCTGACCAATCTACTTCTTTTTTTTTAAATTTCTTTATTGAATTTTCAAAATTTACAAGATGAACTTATAAATGGAAATGCAGTAGTAATAACTTACATGAGTTGCTATAGCACAAACAATCAACGTTGTCTCAAAACAATGAATATGTTATTTAGCATACCTTAACAAAATTAACTATGAAACTTAATCTACTTTCTTAGACCACAACAGTATTGGGGGGGGGGGGGGGTGGGAGAGTAATGCAATAAAGGAGATAAGACTAAAAGAAATTCAGTACTGAAGTAAATGGCCTGGCTCATCCCCCATCATATTTCTACATCCTTAATACATTCTACACATTACTTGGACAACTTTTTAGCATCTATAAACATTTTCAGCTGATCTGGTTCAAAAAAGATGTATTTGTTCCCTAGATATCTGATACAGCATTTACAAGGGTAAGCTAACAAAAATGTAGCGCCCATAGTTTTAACCTCTTCTCTATAAACAAGAAACGCTCTCCTGCGATCCTGAGTAGTTTCAATCACGTCTGGAAAAATCCAGATTTTTTGACCATGAAAAAGTTTAGATGCGTTCTTGAAATAAAGTCTTAGTAACGCTTTTAAATCTTGTTCAAAGACAAAAGATATCAATAATGTCCTTCGAGTAGTTACTGAAATAGATTCTTCCAAAAACGCGGATAGGTCCTGCAAATTTATTTCTGGAGTTTGATTATTATCAATTGGATTCGCCTTGGAGGATTTATCAGGCAGATAATAAACTCTATTAATAGGTGGTATTGCAGATTGAGGATAAACCAAAACTTTCATCAAGTATTTTTTCAAGAAATCCATTGGGGCAACTCCAATTGAAAAGGGAAAATTCAATAACCTCAAATTTAGTCTTCTGTTATAATTTTCTAAGTATTCTAATTTTAAGGAAGTTTTCATTTTGTCTTTTATCAAAGTGTCTGAGATTTTAACGATGTTATTTCAGTTTTTGGATTGGATTGTTCAGTCTTAACAGTTTCCAAGGCTAATGTTAAAGTATCAAACTTATTTACCAGCAATGCTGTATCCTGGGAGGTTTTTGTGATCGCAGTTGTTAATTGCTGAATTGCTGCCCAAATAGAGTGTAGAGTCTCCGCTTGCGGAACCGTTGGTTCTATGATCGCACCATCTGCACCCTGGGGGAGAGCTCTTCCATCTAAGGCCCTCTGGTTACCAACTTCCGGTCCCATCGAGTCCTCTTCGCTCATCCGAAGGGCTGCAGGGCAAAGCGGCGGATTAAGCTCTGGCGGGGACAATGATGTCTCCGTCCCAAGTGGAAACGCCGCTTCTTCGACGAATCCAACAGCGGGATCCCTCTCGCCAGTATCCACAGGGGTGCTCGTGGCGAACTGCAGGAGCGTTCGCTAACTCGGGGGCAGTGATTGGGCCGACGGCGAAACACCCTTCACTGCTCCCTTCCTCTTTGTATGTGGCATATTGGAAAAAGATAATACTGAAAAAGAGCTCAGCTTCAGCGTCCGCAGAGCCTCAAGCACGAGCTGCCATCTTAACTCCTCCCCAATGCTCAAGCCTCCTGACCAATCTACTTCAATTCTTTGAAGGAGTAAACAAACATGTGGACAAAGGGGAGCCAGTTGATATTGTGTATCTGGATTTTCAAAAGGCGTTTGACAAAGTACCTCATGAAAGGCTACAGAGGAAATTGGAGGGCCATGGGACGTCCATGTTTTATTCGACAATTTGTGAGCTGGGCGTTTTTGTTTTTCAGTGATAATGGAAAATGAAAGCGCCCAGCTCAAAAACGAATAAATCCAAGGCATTTGTTCGTGGGAGGGGCCAGGATTCGTAGTGCACTGGTCCCCCTCACATGCCAGGACACCAACCGGGCACCCTAGGGGGCACTTTTACAAAAACAAAAAAAAAAAGGTAAAAGAGCTCCCAGGTGCATAGCACCCTTCCCTTGTGTGTTGAGCCCCCCAAATCCCCCTCAAAACCCACTGCCCACAAGTCTACACCATTACTATAGCCCTAAGGGGTGAAGGGGGGCACCTACATGTGGGTACAGTGGGTTTGGGGGGTTGGATGACTAAGCATTAAGCAGCACAATTGTAACAGGAAGGGGGGGATGGGCCTGGGTCCACCTGCCTGAAGTCCACTGCACCCCCTAACAACTGCTCCAGGGACCTGCATACTGCTGCCAGGGAGGTGGGTATGACATTTGAGGGTGAAAATAAAAAGTTGTGAAACATCATTTTTTTGTGGTGGGAGGGGGTTAGTGACCACTGGGGGAGTCAGGGGAGGTCATCCCCGATTCCCTCTGGTGGTAATCTGGTCATTTAGGGCACTTTTTGGGGCCTTATTCGTGAAAAAACAGGGTCCAGGAAAAGTGCCCTAAATTCTAGCTACAAACGCATACTTTTTGTCCATTATCGGCGAAAGGCGCCCATCTCTCCTCGGCCGATAACCACGCCCAAGTTTCACCTTCGCCACGCCCCCATCAACTTTGTACGCTTCCGCGATGGAGTGCAGTTGAAAACGTCCAAAATCAGCTTTCCATTATACCGATTTATTCGTTTTTGTGAGATAAATGTCTATCTCCCGATTTGGGTCGAAATCTAGGCGTTTTTCTCTTTCAATTATAAGGTGGATAATCATTGCATCCATAAGTGAAAATAACGAGACAATGTAAGGAGAAAAATATTTACAGCGCGCCATGTGGTTTCACAATACAATAAAAGATACACCAGGCAAGGGGGTGTGTCAAGATGGCAACGTGGTGAAAGCAGGAAGCAGCTCTTGGCTCGGCGTTTTTCCTTTTTCTTAAGAATTCTCTTTTCTTTTGAACTCTAAAATGCCTCCTACTAAAAGGAAAGGCTTGGTGAGGTCTATCCCCCCACCTACCTTAACCTCGTCGCCGAATCAACAGAGTTTAGATCGCTTCCTAAGGAAGGCTTTTCAAAGTGAACAGGGGGCGGGAGATCCCTTAGCAGAGCCCTCCGGAGAAGCGGAATACTCCTCCGTGCCCAGCACTGGCTGAACTGCAGGCGAGAAATCCACAAACCTCCGAAGTGGTGGGGAAAGATTCCCCTGGTGGGGGACCTACACTGTGGGCTCAGTGCTTGGAATCAGAGGTACTAAAGACACCTGAGACCTCTGTAAGTAACACGGAGGTTAATCTGGAAAAGATTTGGCTTAAACTTAACAAAATGGACTCTACATTACAAAAATCTTCTGCTGAGGTAAATGCTTTATCCCTCAAGTTTGATGAACTGGTTAACAGTGTGTAGGTTTTGAAAAAGGACTTAATTGTAAGAGAAACTCAAATGGGAAAAGAATTGGAACATTTGAAAAGTTTTAAAGCAGCAGTGGCTAAAGATAAGATTGTGCTGAACAGAAGGATTGAACAGATAGAAAATTATACTAGAAGGCTGAATTTACGAATATTGAATTTTCCTAAAATTTCTGGAATGTTACCTATTGATTTATTTAAGAAATTCCTGATAGAAAATTTAAAAATGCCTAAAGAAACTATTCCTCCTATAACAAAGCTATATTATATACCGCAAAAATCAGCTGTGAAAGAGGGACAATATGAATGTGTGAATGAACAGCCTAATATTGATGTTGACAATATCTCTGCTTTTTTGGAGCAATCAACTGAAACAATAACTATGAGACAGTGGCGTAGCCAGACAGCCAATTTTGGGTGGGCCTGAGCCCAAAGTAGGTAGACACAACATTTTTCTCTCTGTCTCCGCCCCCTTCCTCTTCCCACTCTCCACCTTTCCCCTGGCACCTCCCAACTCAAAATATATTTTGGCGCATGAGGATCCTCAAGCTCTGTCAGCTGAAGACTTCCTGCGAAAATGGCCAGAACTCCTTTTCACCAAGATTAGCAGGCAGCAGAAGCATTGATGCCGGCACTCCCCACATGCTTGTTAGTGGCTCAAGGATGCTGCCGCTGTCTGCCAAGCTTAGTAGAAGGGAATTTTGGCTGCCTTCATAGCTCCTCAGCTGATGGAGCTTGGGGATCCCCACCAGCTACTGCAAGGGACAGGACTAGTGTTAGACATGCTAGGGCCCAGTACAGAAAATAAAGAAGCCCTTCCCGCCCCCCCCCCCCCCCACACACAATTTTCTCTCTTCACTGCCTCCCCTCCAATCTTACCACCTACCATTACAATCACACAGACAGAATCTCACCAAATACAGAACAAGGGATCACAAATTAGAAATAAAAATATATAGACAAAAACTGAACTAGGAACCTCGCCATGTACTGCAACAGTGGAGAAATAAAAATAGAAATGTATGTCTTTTTCTATTGAACATAATAGAATGACATCCGCTATGCATATTTGTCAAGCTAACATACTTCAGTTAGTAAATTAAAAATAAAATGCCTTTTCTACCTTTGTTGCCTGGTCATTTTTTCCCCATCATGTTGGTTTCAGTTTCTCTTTTCCACTTTCCTGTCTTTCTGTTCATTCTCCTTCAAGCAGCTGCTCTTCATTTGTCTTTTCTCCACTCTCATCCCATTCTCTCACTACACTTGCCTTTGACATATTGATATTTCCCATTTTTTTCTTTCCTGCTCTTTGTCCACTCAGATTTTACCCTCTTTCTAACCCTTTTCCTTCTTTTTACTTTTCAGATACCTATCAGATTTCCATCTCCTGCTTTCACCCACTAGCTCTCCTATTCCTCATCTCACTCCTTCCCCAACCTTCCATTCCCTTCCATCTTCAACCTACTCTCTGCTATCATATTTCTACTCCCTGTAATCACTATCTTCCTCTCATTAATTTCTTTACCACCCCCTTGGCCTCTCTCACATGGTACCACCATCCCAGTGTCTCCCTCCTTCCAACCCTTTTAGCCCAGCATCTGCATCCTCTTTCTCTTCCCCCCACCCTCTACCCCCTCCCAGCATCTTCCTGTTCCTTCTCTCTTTCCTCTTGTCCCCTCACCTGGGAGCCAGCATTTTCCCTCTCTTCCCTCCCACCCATAGTCCAGCATTTCTCCCTCACTCCTTTCTACCCCTGGATCCAACATCTCCCTCCCTCCTTCTCCCCTTCCGTGCAGCATCTCTCCTTCCCTCTCCTCCACCCTCATGTTCTACATTGTTTCCTCTTTTTCCTTTTCCCTCTTTTCCATTGACCACCATCTCTCGCTCTCTTTCTTTCTCTATTTCTCTCTCTCTTACCTTTGCATCCCAAGTCTAACATCTCTCCCCCCATGCAGCATCTTTCCATCTCTTCCTTCCCTCCACCACCATGTCCAATATTTCTCCTTCATCCCTCTTTCCCTTGTGCAGCATCTCTCCCTCCTTTCCTAGTCCAACATTTCTTTTTCTCTTATCCTTCACCCCTCCTGTGCAACATCTCTCCTGCCCTCCCTACCCTACATTCAACAATTATCCCACTCTCTCCTCACTCCTTGCAGCATCTCTCCCCCCCCCCCCCCCCAAGTCCAATAATGATCCCTCTCTTCTACCTGCCCATGCAGGATCTCTCCCTTACCTCCCAGGTCCAACAATTTTCCCTCTCTCCTTCACTCCCTGTGCAGCATCTCTCCTTCCCCTCCACTCCCATGCCCAACAATTTTCCCTGTTTCCTACACACCCCCATGCAGCATCTCTCATTTTCTTCCTCCCCTCCACTTCCATGCCCAACAATTTTCCCTCTCTCCAAACCCCCCTCCACTTCCATGCCCAATAAGCTTCCCTACCTCCAGCCCCCATTTCCAACAAGTTTACCTCTCTCCAGCCCCCCCTGCCTAACAATTTTCCCTCTCTCCTAAACCCACCCCCAAGCAGCATCTCTCCTTTTCACCCTCCCCTCCATTCCACTCCCATGCCCAACAAGTTTCCCTCTTTCTACCCCCACCCCCATGAAGCATTGGGAGCACTTCAAACTTTTAAATACAAAGGATCTCCCAAGAAATTATATCATATTTGGGGGGGGGGGGGGGAAGACACAGAGGGAAGGCTTCCTTACAGTGGACTTGATAGGCTGGCTGGCTCACTTGCACTCCACTCCCGAGGTTGCAGTGGCGAACTGGCGGGCGGGGCGCTACTCTCCAGTAGTAAAAGCAGCAAGCCGGCAGGTTCGAGTCCATCCTTCGCTTCCCTGCCCTCTCTGCGTGCGTCCCGCCTGCCTGAAAGGAAATGACATCAGAGGAAGGCGGGACGCAGAGAGGGCAGGGAAGCGAAGGACGGACTCGAACGACCTGCCGGCTTGCTGCTTTTACTACTGGAGAGCGGCGCATTGGCGCCCCGACCGCCAGCTCATCGCTGCGGACGAGGATTCGAAGATACGGATGGACTCTGACTCGGGGTGGATGGGCGGCCGGGCGGGCCTGAGGCTAAATTGGGTGGGCCTGGGCCCATCCAGGCCCACACGTAGCTATGCCCCTGCTATGAGAGCCACTTTGCTAATTACATTTGTGTTTGAACAGGACTTAAATGCGATCTTGAGACTTTACTTTAAATTGCCAAAGACCCCTTTTTATGGGGAGAAAATCTGGATTTATCCTGATGTTACTCGACAGACCCAAGACAGGAGGAAAGATTTTTTGAAAATGAAACAAGAAGTTCTGAAACTGGGAGGGATATTTTTCCTTGCACATCCCTGTAAATGCTTGGTCCGTTTTGCTGAAACTAAATATTCCTTTTTTGTTCCAGAACAGTTGAAATCTTTTCTAGATACTAAACAACTGAGATAATATAAGAATCATGTGAAGCCACCACGTGTAGCCTTATTATATGTTGTTAATCCACAAATAACTCTTCTCAAGTTTTGACTATGTCCCCAAATAGTGGTCTAAGGAAACGTTGAATATATAATGATATGTTATGAATAACAATGTATGATTCCTTTTTTCCTTTTTTGGTTTATATTTAACGTTGTATTTCTGTACAAGTAGAATGCTTGTTTCAATATTGAAACTAATAAATAGATTTAAATATTTAAAAAAAAAGATACACCAGGCAAACAGCCAGAATTGGAGTAAATGGCAAATAGTGAAAACAGCAATAAGCTTAAAAGACATGGTTCTGCAGATAAAAATAAAATAATAAAAGCTCTTAATAAAAAAAAAACCCAAATAGAAACACCCCTCTTAAATACCACATAAATAAAAGCCGTGGATATATAGAATCGGTACAGTCTTATTAAACTAAACGGGACTCAAAACAGCCTCATAAATATAAACATTATGAATATAAAAATGTGTGTGTGGGGGGGAAACATATATATATATATATATATATATATATATATATATATATATACATACAAGTGGAGGGGCATTTTCGATATAACGTCTAAGTCCGATTTTGAACGTTTTTAAAAAAATGTCCAAAATCAACATCATATAATGGAAAGATATTATAAACGTTTTCTTATGTTCCACAATACATGTAATGAACGTATAAAATGGAAACGTATAATATGATTCACAAAAGACGTTTTCCAGGTACAATGGACGTAGAATGTCCATTGCACAAATGGCCCCACGTGTATTAAAACGTGCATGGTCACACTAGAAATGCCTTCGTCACGTGGTGAACATCCATATAAGGCATCACACATATAAGAGCGTCCATTCAGAGAGCAAAATGGCACTCAGGAGAGAGCCCAACTTCAGTGTGACTGCATCTTGTCCAACTCTGTATAAGGCACAAACAATGCCTATTTAAATGTCACCACCACCTGCCCCCAAGGAATGTCTCCATAAGGGCCTGGACCCTAATAAGAGACACCCTGGAAAGGTAAGTGTTCAGTTGCACCACATGTAAGAGCTCCCTCACCAATCCAAGCACTGAATGAAGTCTCTCATTCAAGAATAATCAGGGATATGTGCACATCCACATCCATAAATATAATCAATGTCCCAGAAAGGAAAACCATTCCCACATCCCTGCAATACTGCACAGAAAGGGCACTTTCTGTCCCCATGCCCACCTCAACTACCATATCACCTGTGCCTATGTAATGCCCCCCCCCCCCTTCCATCAGTGTTATCTGTTTCTCCAATTTGGCTTCAAAGGAATTTTGTCTGTGAAGGCAAGAAGGGCCATCTCCTGAATTCTGGTGTATAAACTTGTGTCTTGCAGGCATTTTGGCATTAGAAGGGAGCTGGAATCCCTGAGGCACCGGTACCAGTGCATCCAGAGGGAAAACCCGGACATGATCTGGCTTGTGCGACAGCACCTCATGGCTCGAGGTAAGTATTTACAAACAGAGCACCCGTATTTATTTGTTTATGTATTTATTTAGTTATGACATTTTCCTGTAGAATTTCACGTTCAATGTTGCTAATAAGCTAAAAAGAAGTCATAACACCTCTGTCCCAGATCAAGGCCTGAGGTTGCATCTACCCTCCCTAGAGTGTGGCTGCAAACTCCAACTAACCACCTATGAGGTGACATGGAAAGGATTGGGTCACATTGCAACTGCTATGGTAGGGGACATCAAAATGTTACCACCTAAGTTCACCTTTTCTAGCATTACCCCTTCACTAATCCATATCTCCAATTTTAGGGGATAAGGTGCCTTACTTCTGTATCCCCATTTCTGGGGTGGATATTTGATGATATTCCTGCCTGAGGTCCTGCTATTAGTGGATGTGATAGCATGAATTTAAAGTAATTGAATTAAATAGTCCCCCCCCCCCAATAAAACAAACAAACAAACACATCATCACAAATGGCCATACTGGGAATCCAACCATAGTCAAAACCCAAATCCAAACATGCTGCTGAGGAATAACTGGGCCCTGCTAACACATCCTGTGTGCTTCTTGTCATACCAGCCTCCAGGGCTCCCTGTCATTTCATCTCATGTATCTCACACCCCAGGCGTATACCCCAGGGATCACCAATGACCACACCTTTCCCCATCCCTGCCTCATGCCAGCCAGCTCCTGCACTATGCAAGCCATGTTGGATGTGCTGATCTCAAGGACAAACCTTTTACACACACAGGGCAACAGGAGCAGCAGCAGGTCCTGGAGGAGGAGGAGACGGTGGCAGCAAGGGAGCAGGAGGCTGCAGAGCAGCAGGCCACAGAGGAGGAGGCAGCAGAAGGAGGAGGTGCCAGGGGAGTAGAACACTGCAGAGCAGGCCCCAGCGGAGGAGGAGGAGGCAGCAACATGGGAGCAGGCTGTGGTGGACCCTGGAGAATGGGAGGTGCCTGGTGTGTAGGACCCCTGGGAGGATATGCCTCTCGAGGAAGAGGAGGGGGAGACACACTACCAGAACCCCCCACCACCACCACTGGTGGACAACAGTGCAGGTGTACTGCACCTCCTGCAGCAACTGGTTGCTACACAAGTGGAAGTGGCGGCAGCTGAAACGTGATGTCAGGCACAAGGCTGGTGCCAACCTGCCAGAGGATGACAAAACCAACCTAAACCCCATAGAGTGGATAGTTCATGGGTTTCTGCCCCAGGAGGGGGTCCGTGGTATTGGGACCCAGGACACCTCAGCACTGCATGAGGCTCAGATAGGTTTTGGATTAGGAAGCTGTGGTATCTGTTGTGCTGCACTCTTTTTCCACAAGTGGAAAGATTGTGGTATTCCTAAGTGGTGTAGGTAGGGAAGGGGGTAAGATAGCACACCACACATAGTACAAATAACTATTCATCAGAGACCATGACCCATACTCTCAACAGTGATTGGCCAGGTGGGGGAGGGTTTCCAGCTATATGGGTGTAGGTTACTGCTGTTTTACACATTGCCACCCCCCTCATCTTTTACCATCACTAAACAGTGCACAACTGCTTTCCACACCTCAGTGCTGTAGCCACAGTGTCCTCTGCACCCCTTCCACACAATCCTATGTCTACCCACCTGCCTGTGTGGCTCTCATGCATATCGGTCTCTGAAGTACACAGTGCTCCTCGTCTCCAGCACTGTTGCATGTAGAATGACATCTGTGGGTTGCCTGCCAATGCCATTCCTCACCATCTGTTTGCTGGATGTTGACATGTAGGGGTATGTATATGAATTCTGCAAAACATTGACAGGTTGGTTATTTTTACAAGCACACTTCCTCCCCTTTTGCTATTCAGGTGATGACACAGATTCAGAGGCCGAAACTGGCCCTAGTGGCCACCAGCCCCAGCACACTGAAGGGCAGGTTGAGGAGCAAACCAGTGGGCCTGGAGGTCTGACTGCACAGGACACCACCATCCAGGGCCAGACACATGTGGAGGAAACACATGATGCAACAGGAGAGGACATCCCTCCACCCACACCCCCCAGCCTTTGCTGATATTGGCACTGAGGATGAAGAGGCAGAAGGGGAGGCACATCATCAACATCGGCCATCCAGCCAGAAGAGGCAGCTGCTGCGCCTTGCTACACAACTGCTTGGCCACAACGTGCAGTTGGAAGAATATCAGCGGCAGAAATTGGAGCTGTTACAGGAAGGGGTACAGGCCCAAGGAGAAGCTGTCCAGCAGCTCACATGGCTGGAGCATAGCATCAAGGGGCTATGTGAAGACATTCAAGCTCACACTAGAACCCTAAAGCACCAAGAGGTAATGCAGCAGCCCCCAGCAGCCATAGCTACTACTACTGTGGCCAGCAGGCACCCCTCTCCTTCCATCAGTAGTGGTAGTGCATAGCAACCAACTGCAAAGCACAGGAGGATGAGATCCTCAGCCCCCCCAGCCACTGGTCCATCAGCTCAGAGGACACCATCAGCCATCACACCAGCTCCCATTCTGGGTCATGTGCCCAGGTTGCAGTACAACACCTAGCCAACAAGGTGGCCAGACTTTCAGAGGGCAGCCAAGGCAGCAGGCTACCTTGTCAAGACTGAGGAGAGTGGGAGCTCATCAGGGGAGGACTCTGAACAGAGTTCCCCAGCAGCAACAACAACTGGACTGCCACCAGCTGCTCAGGAACAGGTTGGGAGGGGTAGGAGGCAACGGGGCCGGGGCCAGGGGAGGGGGAGGGGAAAGTAGGCAATAGTTTCTCTGGTGGGACATGCTGGGGGGTGGGGAAGTGTGGACATGGTAGGATGGGGTGTGCTGGGAGGTGGGAGGAAGGAGTGTGAGGGAGGGAGGGGAATATGCACAGAGCACGTGATGGTGGTGGGAGGGTGTGGTGGTGGTGTGTAATTGGTGTGTCATTGATATAAATGTTCATCACTTACTGTCACTAAAAATTTGTCTCAATGAGTCTTTGCCTGGCTCGGACCCCCAGCTGGTGGGCACTCTGCTCTGCTCTGTGGCCAGGAGGTGGAGGGGGTTCCTCATCATCTTAATCTGGGGCTTGCTGCTCTGGTTGCTGTGGATTCTCTGGGAGGGCTTGACCTCTGCACAGGGCCAGATTATGTAGCATGCAGCAGGCCATAAAGATCTTAGCAACCTTTTGGGGGCTGTACAGGAACTCTCTCCAGAATCTAGATCTAGACATCAGAGCCTGTTTTTCAGTTGTCTAAAGGTGCGCTCTATGATGCCACGTGTGGTCCGATGTCTGCTGTTGTAGTCTTCCTCTGGCCCTGTTTGTGAGTGCACTATGGGGGTCATGAGCCAGGTCCACTGTGTGTAGCCTCTGTCACCTTTGGGGAGAAGCAGAATGAAAAACATGAGTGTGTATTGTTTGGAGTGGGTACCTTGTGGAGGTGGGGTGGGAATTGTGGGTTGTGGAGTGACCTGGAGGAAGACAGCGGTGAGGGTTGTTGGGTGGAGGAGGTATAGGTTTGGCTGATCCATGTTGCACTTACCTAGGAGCCATCCGCTGGTGATCTCCCCTCAGTCAAACCTGCGGAAGATTCCAGAGTGCTATACTATGTAGGCATCATGGGATGAACATGGGTATCAGGCACACATGTCTACAATCTCCCCCTGGGCATCACACACAACTTGCATATTCATGAAGTGGAATGCTTTCCTGTTCCTATAGGTGTCCTCTCGTGCCCGGAGGAGGGGTCTGAGTGTGATATGTGTGCAGTCAATGATCCCTGTGACTGAGGGGAAGTGAGCTATAGTGTAGAAGTGAGCTATGTTGTTCTGCAGGGCCTGGGGGGTGGTAGGGAAGGTGATGTACTCAGAGGTGTAGGTAAGAAAGGCATCAAGGAACTGGGTGAGGCAGTTTGAAATGGCAGGCTGGGTGAGGCCCATGTTGACAGCTAGCACAGACTGGAAGCTCCCAGTGACCAAAAGAGAGAGAGGTGGTGATCATGAGGTGGACATGGATGGGATTGTTCCTATGGATCCTGGCCTGCAGGAGGGGTTGGAGCTGGTCACAAAGGTGCTGAACAGCAGCTCTGTCAAAGCGGTACCTATTGAGACACTGCTGGCCAGTAAGGTCTAGGAAATGGGTACAGGACATGAAAACTCTGGGATGTGAGTATCTCCTGCAGTGCCTCCTCTCCAAACTCTCCTCTTCCTCCAACATGTGAGCCACATGTTCATTCAGTGCATCCATTTTCCAACACAACAGGTGCAACCCAATGACCCCAGTGCTCACCTCTCCCTACCAACCTGGTGAAACCCACCACCAACAAACACAAGCTGACACTCACTCTCCCACCACCGACAAACAATGCAGTCACACACAGCACAGCCACACAGCAATCACTCTCTCAGCAACTGCAAACACTTGTGCCACACCCTCTAGCCACTCACTCTCCAAGCAACAACCAACAGTCTTCACAAGCACACACACAGCAGCAGCAGCAGCACACAAGACAAAGACAGCAACACAGACTGACACCAAACAGGTGTAATGAAAAGAGTGTGGGATTGGGGACAGTGAGTGTGGGGGGCAGGGGATGGGGGGAGATTCAGAGGAAGGAGTAGTGGTGGCTGGAGGAGGGGCTAGCAGGGGTGGGCAAGGTGAAAAGGTGATACACAAAGGAGGCAAGTTAGGGAATATAAGGGTGAAAACGTTCAGACTAGGGCACACAGAGAAACGGTAACACGGCACTGAACAACTCTCAACTTTCTCTCAAACCAACTATTCCTCCACTATCCATCTCCACAAAATCGTTATTGGGTCTAAAGACAACTTTGCTCTTACCCCAGATGCTTTTATATCAGGTCTAAATCTGTACGTTTGAATTCCTGCAAATGTGAAATCATTTTGCTACCCATTATGCGCTGGAGACATTCATTCCGTAAGACCGCCCAAGACACGCCTTCAACATACCCCCTCTGGAGACATTCTAAACTGGACGCACTAGCACTGTAGAACATTTTATTTCTTTGTTTCATTATTTGTTTATCTTTGTGAAAAAACGTCTATCTGGCTTTTAGGACACGTTTTAGATGTTTTTCTGTTTTGCAAATGAGCCCAATAGTCTTGCTCCACGGTCCCAAATGCTAAATTAAAAACCAAAATGGTTCTTTGCAGAGTTTGTTATGGCATTAGCTCTCTGAAACAGAGCCAACCTGACAAGAAATAATAAAGATAAAATAATAAAGGTAAAAGATCAATATTTGGAGAGGCTGCAAAAGTGTATATCAGTGCAGTTAATTAAGGAGAGAAAACACCAAATAAATGCCTGCGAGAATCAAGCCACAGAGAGCTGTGCATGGGTTTCAGCCAAGAGTGAAAGAAAGCTACAAGAGCAGTTAAGAAAAGCACCAACATTAGTAATGCATGACATGCGTGGCGTTTTGTGTCATTTATACATAATTAATAACAGGAAACGCTGTCAAAGAAACTGAGGCAAGCAGGGTATCTTTTACTAAAGCTTAGTAAAATGGGCCCTACTACAGATAACTCAAACTAAGCTTTAGTAAAAGACCCCTAGACTGTGTTTGTGTTACACTTAAATGGAGGCGATGATCACTACTTGATTAATGAGCTTATAAAAGCCTGTGAAAATGTCAAATTACAATCTAATGTGCAGAAATGGAGTAGAGGCACTCATGAATATACTGAGGAGCTAAAAGAGCATGTGCTGGGACAGACTGTTGATGTATACACAGAAGAAGCAAATCATCGCAGAGTAGAAAATGAATGGCACAACAGCGAAGATGACTCAAAAATCAGAAGACGATGCTTCAGATGGTCAAAATGTTTATTGTAAAGCAAACAAGACTCAACACAGCTGTGTTTCGGTTAACAAGGCCTGCATCAGGAGTCTATCATAAAAATATACATAAATAAATAAAATAGGAACATTTAAAATAAACGAATAATAAAAAAACTTTAAGAACATCATAAAATTGAAAACTTTTAAAAGTAAATAATGAAATATGACAAACTTTGACACAGTAATCCAGGTCAACAATAAAAATATATCTGACAAACAAAAAAAATATTTGCAAATACAGAGAGGAAAAACCACATGTATACAGTTTTGAATGAAACATATAAATACCTCTTAAATTGCACTGAAACGTCCACTTGAAATAACTAGTGGAAAGATAAGTCAAAACATAATGATGTCACAAATCTTTGTGCAACCATATGCTGAAAAAACAGCATGTTTGACTAATGGCCGAAATGCTTTTTAAGTATATGTCTATAAAAATTAAATGTGTGTGTGAAAGAGATGTAGAAGGTAAAACAAAAACGTTTCGTATGAGAGAAACAAAGGTTACTAAAAAAAAAACTGGTGACATCAAACATTATGCCAACTATGCTAAGAGTATAAACAGATAAAATATGATGTGGGAAAGACTGTTTATAATCCAAGACTATTCCCATTGCCAAAGGTGGTGTAAATTAGGTATATTGGAGAAACCATAGGGAATGCAAAATGATAAAGAGGAACAAAACCCTTATAAAATTGCTTGTTTGTAAAAACAGCTGACATGATGTACACAAAAGAATTCAGAAGGGAATGTGCAGAGAAATATGAGGACAAAAAACAATACTTACTGTCTGTAGTCAATAACAAGAAAACAAAAAATGAACAGAGCGCCCCATGCGCCAAAACAGGTGAAAAGCTGTATATTGAAAGAAATGTGGTGAATAAATAAAGATATAAGAGAAAATAATTCCAACCTTTAAAAACCAGCTTACAAAATCTAGACAACAACTCATTGACTAGTACTAACTTGTTTGGGTGCCAAAAGTGACATCACTAGTGATAAAAAAAATGCCAACGGTGCTGGTTTAATGAAGTTATAGTACATTAAATAATTTGATGTTAGCCTGTAAAGGTGAGTATCACACGAATAATAAAAATGTGCAGACAGTGAGCAGAAAGATACCCAAAGCCACTTCAGTGTTGGACTTGATCAGTCTTCACAATCAATGGGCTGATAGTGATGCCGAAACGTAAAAAAAGAATAATGGTATGAAAAAAGCTATCTGTGAAAACAATGCGCTGCACATTGAAGAAACATAGCAGACAATAACGCTGGTCTTTCCTCACATGAGCTTCTAGGCTGCAGACAAAAGCTCGTTTGTAAAAATGAAAAACAAGATCAAACACTGGTGCTCAAGTATTTAGGCTCATAATGTGATGAAACTGATGATGTAGACAGAGTCAGCAAAATTGTGTCAGGATGTCATTAAAGTATTGGCATAGTCATTACAATCAGGATATAACTTAATGTGTAAAGAAGTTTGTACAACTTGGTTTGCGGGTGTCTCCCAATCATAAAGAATTAAACCAATAGGAACCTCAAATCTCCTGACAGGGCTAAATATCAATTTATTAAACATCCACTGTCTTATATAGGAGTCCGTTAATATCATCAGTTCCTTTAAGGGAAAAACCAGGAGAAAAACCAATCATGCGCAAAAACTCACATGTAGTGAGAAAAATGGATGATTTAAAAAACCCCTGGTTATAATCCCTAATGGACTCCTATATAAGACAGTGGATGTTTAATACATTGATATTTAGCCCATCAGGAGATTTGAGGTTCCTATTGGTTTAATTCTTTATGATTGGGAGACACCCGCAAACCAAGTTGTACAAACTTCTTTACACATTTAGTGAATTGACATTTATTAAGTTTGGACTTCCCCTTTTGATAAAGAGTTAATCAGGATATAACACCATACATGAAAGAAAGAAAGAGGAGAACAGACAAATCAAAAAACCAGCTAGTTATTCTCTGTAAGGTAAACAGTGTGGTGACATCAGAGAGCTGTGCATGGGTTTCAGCCAAGAGCAAATGAAAGCTACAACAGCAGTTAAGAACCCTGCCAACATTAGTAATGGATGACGTGAGTGGTGCTTTGTGTCATGCAAACATAATTAATAAACAACGGGAAACGCTGTCAAAGAAACTGAGGCAAACATGGGGTCTTTTACTAAAGCTTAGCTCGAGTTATCTGCAGCAGGGCCCATGGGAATAAAATGGGCCCTGTTGCAGATAACTGGAGCTAAGATTTAGTAAAAGACCCCTAGACTGCGTTTGTGTTACATTTAAATTGAGGCGATGATCATTACTTGATTAATGCGCTTATAAAAGCCTGTAAAAATGTCAAGATACAATCCAATGTGCAGAAATGGAGTACAGGCACTCATCAATATACTGAGGAGCTAAAAGAGCACGTGCAAGGACAGAGTGAATACAAAATAAATCAATAGATGTATAATATTGTTGAGATTGGGCGAGGGACAAAGGGAACCAAAAAATGGTAATGTACAAAAAGATTAAAATACAGTAAATCAGTCATAAATATATAAATAATAAAATGATGCAAATGAGTAAATATGTTGCACTATATATATTTAACTCAAAAATGAACCTTTGTTCTGCCCTAATAAGTTCAGATCTATATTACCACCTCTCCATTTACGTGCAATAGTTCTAAAAACAAAATATTTTAAATCATCAATATCATGACTTGCTTGGATCCAATGTTCAACAATGGGTGCTGATATGATGCACCATTTAACGGGGGGGGGGGGGGGGGGTCTATTTATTTATTTATGACATTTATATCCCGCATTAGCCTGAGTAGATCTCAGGTTCAATGTGGCTTACATAACAATTAGAAAAGCATGAACATGTTCAAAGTATATTAACAGAAAGTAAAATACATCATATAATGTTAGACCAGTAAAACTGAGTTAGGAACAGATATAATTAAATACTTAGGGGCAAAGGCATGTTAGGTGCAAAATGAGACTACCGCCAGGCTACCACACCCCCAGCAGTAATTTCAGAATTGACGTGCACCTGTACCGCCTGGATGATTTATTTATTTCCTCCCACACGCGTGATTTCCAGTAGTAATCGGCACTTGGAGCGCGCTGTCACTGCACGTGTAGCACATGAGCCCTTACTGCTAGATCAATGGGTGAGCGCTGGTTTCAGTTTCACCATATGCCCTTTTCCCGGCCCATTAATAAAGCCCTTTTTTGCAGACATGATAAAAACTGGCCCGACATGCGCCCAATGCATGTGCCTACACTACTGCAGGCCACTTTTACCATGGCTTAGTAAAAGGACCCCTTAGTGGTTTAAGCTAGATAATTCAAATATGGAGGAAAAAGGTAAGGGCAAGGATTAGCTGGGATAGACAGGAGTAGTGGGAGGTGGGATGAGGTTAATGCCGTGAGTTTATTTGAGAAAAGTGCTTATTTCTTTAAAGGCTAGACTGAAGAAGTGAGTTTTCAATATACTTCAGAATAACAAATAATCATCGGTACATTGGATGGTTTTAGGTAAGGAGTTCCAAATTTTAGTGCCTTGAAATGAAAAGTTAGCAGTATGGATTGTTTTATAGGTTACTTTCTTACAATTCAGGAAATGTAGGATAAGATATTTTCTAGATGATTTAGAGGCATTACGTGAGGGTAATTCAATTAGGTTGTTCATGTATATTGGGGCTGAACCATACAAAATTTTGTGAATGAAGGTACATAGCTTCAATGCAAATTGTACAGAAGGGGGTTGCTTTGGCGAAGCATGGTAGTCTGAATGTGAGATGTGTATCCGTGTTTTTGAGTGGTTTATAGTGTTTTGACGAGATCCCCTTTAAGTCCTGCATAAACAGAATTGCAGTAATCAAATTTTGTTAGGACTAGGGATTGAACTAGGGTACGGAAGACTGATTTTGTGAAGAATGGTCTTAGCCTCCTCAATTTCCATAATGAATTGAAGACACTTGAGACCACTTTGGAAATTTGGCTATCTAGAGTGAGGAATTGGTCAATTGTGGCTCCTAAGATTTTCATAGTTGAGAAAAAGGGGATATGTGATATTCTCAATGGTAAATGATTTAAGATTTATGGCTCGATGAGGATTAGTAACTATTAAGTTTTATCGGTGTTGAGTTTTAATTTGAAATTGGGTGCCCAAGATTCCATTAGAGAGATACCTAATCTGATGATATGAGTAATTTAATTGATTTATTTAGTGAATGGAATATAGATGGTAACATCATCTGCATAAATGTATGTTGGGAGACCATTATTCTCCATTAAATTGCCTAATGGAATCAACATGATGTTAAACAGGATGGGGGACAATGGAGAGCCCTGGGGCATTCCACAAACAGAGGACCATGGTGATGAAATTGTACCTGATTGTTTCACTTGGTATGATCTATACCTTAGGAAGCCTGAGAACCATTTTAACACAGCTCCACAGATTCTGTAATGGTCGAGGATGTTTAGAAAGATATTATGATCAACAGTGTCAAAGGCACTGGTTATATCAAATTGCAGTATTAATATTTCTCCGAGGACAAGCAGGCTGCTTGTTCTCACGACTGGGTTGACGTCCACGGCAGCCCCCACCAACCGGAACAAAAACTTCGCGGGCGGTCCCGCACGCAGGGCACGCCCACCGCGCATGCGCGGCCGTCTTTCCGCCCGTGCGCGACCGTTCCCGCTCAGTTTTTTTCGATTCCGCGCTGGAGAGAGACGTGTTACCGTCTCTCTCTTAGTCAGCCCCGAAAACCAGATCGCGGCCTAGCCGCGGATTTTCTCTTCTTTTATCGTGCGTGTTCGCGCCTCTTTTCTTTATTTTCTGTGTTTAAAAAAAAAAAAAAGTTGGTTTGTCCCCTCGTTGTCTTAGCCGTGGGGGCGCCTCGTTGTGGCCTTGTGGCCGCGCGGTCGTTTCTTTTTCGGGTGTGCTTTTCACCGCCACCATCGATGACTTTGACTTCGCCGACGCGATTTTTCCGTCGATGTCCTCGAAGGTCCCGAGTGGATTCAAAAAGTGTGGTCGGTGCGGCCGGCAGATCTCGCAAACCGATACCCACGCTTGGTGCCTCCAGTGCCTTGGCCCGGAGCATAATACCAAGACGTGCACCTTGTGTCTCGGCTTGCGAAAGCGGACACAGGTGGCGAGGCAAGTTCGTCGGGACCAACTTTTTGGAACTTGCGCCGGCCCTTCGACGTCGACGGCATCGGTGTCGACGGCCGGATCTTCAGTACCGGTACCGATGTCGACGAAATCGGCACCGATGATGGCATCGACCCCAGGAGCACAGGTACCATTGGCCCGCCGGACCACCGGCGATGGCGGGGGTGAGCGGCCGCGCGGGTAGTCGGCCCCGGCCACTCCCTCTACCCAGGGCCATCGGGACCAAACCCTGTCAGACCCGATCCCTCGAGGCCGGGGGGATTCTACCTCCTCTTCATCTCTGCCACCGAGCGCCGATGATGGGCACCGAAAGAAGACCAAGAAACATCGTCATCAGTCGTCCACGGACCACGGGACTACTAGTTCCGGCGCCTCCAGAGATGACTCGACGCCGAGGAAGCGGCAGTGCCGAGAGGAGCGTTCCCCCTCGGTCGAAGAGGTGTCGCTGCGTCCGTCCATGGGTGCTTCGGTACCGTCTCCTGGACCCGAGCAGCTTCCGGCACCCACACCGGCCCCCCTGCCTTTCCCGACAGCGGGCCTTGACGAGTGCCTCCGAGCTATCCTTCCAGGGATTCTGGAAGGGCTGATGCGCCAGGCCTTGCCAGCACCGGGGGTGCTTGTGCCCCCGGCGCCATTGATGGAGGCGCCGGCGTGCTCTAGCCCGATGCCGAGGCCTCCGACACCGACGCCGCTTGCGGTACAGGTGTCGACCGCCACGCAGGTGGAATCCCCGTCGACGTCGGTGGAGGGAGCTTCATCCCCGCCGGCACGGGAGTCCACCACTCGACGCCATCATCGAGGACATGGTTCCTCGCAGTCGAGACGGGCCCGGTTCAGGTCTGAGCTGCAAGAGCTCATGTCCGACACCGAGGAAGAGGCCTCGTGGGGGGAGGAGGAGGACCCCAGATATTTATCCTCAGAGGAGTCTGAGGGCCTTCCCTCCAACCCCACTCCTTCACTGGAGAGGAAGCTCTCGTCCCCTGAGAACCTCTCCTTTGCCTCCTTCGTCAGGGATATGTCTATATGCATTCCCTTCCCCGTGGTCTCTGTGGATGAGCCGAGGGCTGAGATGCTCGAGGTCCTCGACTATCCATCACCACCTAGAGAGTCTTCCACAGTACCGTTGCACAATGTCCTCAAAGAGACACTGCTTCGGAACTGGCTGAAGCCATTATCTAACCCCACCATTCCCAAGAAAGCGGAGTCCCAATACAGAATCCACTCAGACCCAGAGTTGATGCGGCCCCAATTGCCTCATGACTCGGCGGTCGTGGACTCGGCTCTCAAGAGGGCACGGAGTTCGAGGGATACCGCCTCGGCGCCCCCGGGGCGGGAGTCTCGCACTCTGGACTCGTTTGGGAGGAAGGCCTACCAATCTTCCATGCTCGTGACCCGCATCCAGTCGTACCAGCTCTACACGAGCATTCACATGCGGAACAATGTAAAGCAACTGGCGGACCTGGTCGATAAGCTCCCTCCGGAGCAGTCCAGGCCTTTTCAGGAGGTGGTCAGGCAGCTGAAGGCGTGTAGAAAGTTCCTGTCCAGGGGTATATATGACACCTGTGATGTGGCATCTCGAGCTGCGGCCCAAGGTATAGTGATGCGCAGACTCTCTTGGCTGCGTGCCTCTGACCTGGACAACCGCATCCAGCAACGACTGGCGGATGTCCCTTGCCGGGGGGATAATATCTTTGGCGAGAAGGTCGAGCAGTTGGTGGACCAACTACACCAGCGGGAAACCGCCCTCGACAAGCTCTCCCACCGGGCGCCTTCAGCATCCACCTCTGCAGGTGGACGTTTTTCCCGGGCCAGGCAGGCTGCGCCCTACGCCTACAACAAACGTAGGTACACCCAGCTGGCCCGAAGGCCTCCTCAGGCACAGGGACAGTCCCAGCGCGCTCATTCCCGTCAACAGCGTGCGCCTAAGCAGCCCCCTGCGCCTCCACAGCAAAAGCCGGGGACGGGCTTTTGACTGGATCCATGGGAACATAGCCGCCATCAAAGTGTCCGTACCGGACAACCTGCCGGTCGGGGGGAGGTTGAAAGCTTTTCACCAAAGGTGACCTCTGATAACCTCCGACCAGTGGGTTCTCCAAATAGTGCGGTGCAGATACTCCCTGAATTTGGCCTCCACTCCACCAAATTGCCCACCGGGAGCCCAATCCTTCAGCTCCCATCACAGGCAGGTACTTGCAGAGGAACTCTCCGCCCTTCTCAGCGCCAATGCGGTCAAGCCTGTGCCACCAGGGCAGGAAGGGCAGGGATTCTATTCCAGGTACTTCCTTGTGAAAAAGAAAACAGGGGGGATGCGCCCCATCCTAGACCTGAGAGGCCTGAACAAATACCTGGTCAAAGAGAAGTTCAGGATGCTTTCCTTGGGCACCCTTCTACCAGTGATTCAGAAAGACAATTGGCTATGTTCCCTGGATTTAAAGGACGCTTACACTCACATCCCGATACTGCCAGCTCACAGACAGTATCTCAGATTCCGCCTGGGGACACGGCATTTTCAGTATTGTGTGCTGCCCTTTGGGCTCGCCTCTGCCCCACGGGTGTTCACGAAGTGCCTCGTGGTGGTCGCGGCGTATCTATGCAAGCTGGGAGTGCACGTGTTCCCGTATCTCGACGATTGGCTGGTCAAGAACACCTCGGAGGCAGGGGCTCTCCGGTCCATGCAGTGCACTATTCACCTCCTGGAGCTGCTGGGGTTTGTGATAAATTACCCAAAGTCCCATCTCCAGCCAGTCCAATCTCTGGAATTCATACGAGCTCTGCTGAATTCACAGACGGCTCAGGCCTTTCTTCCCGAGGCGAGGGCCCGCAACCTCCTGTCCCTCGCTTCCCAGACCAGAGTGTCTCAGCAGGTCACAGCTCGGCAAATGTTGAGACTTCTGGGTCATATGGCCTCTACAGTTCATGTGACTCCCATGGCTTGTCTTCACATGAGATCTGCTCAATGGACCCTAGCTTCCCAGTGGTGCCAAGCCACCGGGAATCTAGAAGATGTCATCCGCCTGTCCCTCAGTTGCCGCAATTCGCTGCACTGGTGGTCATTTCGGACCAATTTGACCCTGGGACGTCCATTTCAAATTCCACAGCCCACAAAGGTGCTGACGACAGATGCATTTCGCCTGGGGTGGGGAGCTCATGTCGATGGGCTTCACACCCAGGGACTGTGGTCCTTCCAGGAACAGGATCTGCAGATCAACCTCCTGGAGCTCCGAGCGGTCTGGAACGCACTGAAGGCCTTCAGAGATCGGCTGTCCTACCAAAACATCCAAATTTGGACAGACAATCAGGTTGCAATGTATTACATCAACAAGCAGGGGGGCACCGGATCTCGCCCCCTGTGTCAGGAAGCCGTCGGGATGTGGCGTTGGGCCTGCCAGTTCGGCATGCTTCTCCAAGCCACATACCTGGCAGGCGTAAACAACAGTCTGGCCGACAGGCTGAGCAGAGTCATGCAACCGCACGAGTGGTCGCTCCATTCCAGAGTGGTAAGCAAGATCTTCCGAGAGTGGGGCACTCCCTCGGTGGACCTTTTCACCTCTCAGACCAACCACAAGCTGCCTCTGTTCTGTTCCAGACTACAGGCACACGGCAGACTAGCGTCGGATGCCTTTCTCCTCCATTGGGGGACCGGCCTCCTGTATGCTTATCCTCCCATACCTTTGGTGGGGAAGACCTTACTGAAGCTCAAGCAAGACCACGGCACCATGATTCTGATAGCACCTTTTTGGCCCCATCAGATCTGGTTCCCTCTACTTCTGGAGTTGTCCTCCGAAGAACCGTGGAGATTGGAGTGTTTTCCGACTCTCATTTCGCAGAACAACGGAGCGCTTCTGCACCCCAACCTTCAGTCTCTGGCTCTCACGGCCTGGATGTTGAGGGCATAGATTTTGCTTCGTTGGGTTTGTCTGAGGGTGTCTTCCGTGGCTTGCTTGCCTCTAGAAAGGATTCCACTAAAAAGAGTTACTTTTTCAAGTGGAGGAGGTTTGTCATTTGGTGTGAGAGCAAGGCCCTAGAACCTCGTTCTTGTCCTGCACAGAACCTGCTTGAATACCTTCTGCACTTATCAGAGTCTGGCCTCAAGACCAACTCAGTAAGGAATCACCTTAGTGCGATTAGTGCTTACCATCATCGTGTAGAAGGTAAAGCCATCTCTGGAGAGCCTTTAGTCGTTCGATTCATGAGAGGCTTGCTTTTGTCCCCTGTCAAGCCTCCTGCAGTGTCATGGGATCTCAACGTCGTCCTCACCCAGCTGATGAAACCTCCTTTTGAGCCACTGAATTCCTGCCATCTGAAGTACTTGACCTGGAAGGTCATTTTCTTGGTGGCAGTTACTTCAGCTCGTAGGTCAGTGAGCTGCAAGCCCTGGTAGCTCATGCTCCTTATACCAAATTTCATCATAATAGAGTAGTACTCCGCACTCACCCTGTTCCTGCCAAAGGTGGTGTCGGAGTTCCATCTTAACCAGTCAATTGTCTTGCCAACATTCTTTCCAAGACCACATACCCGCCCTGCTGAACGTCAGTTGCACACATTGGACTGCAAGCGAGCGTTGGCCTTCTATCTGGAGCGGACACAGCCCCACAGACAGTCCGCCCAATTGTTTATTTCTTTCGACCCCAATAGGAAAGGGGTCGCTGTCGGGAAACGCACCATTTCCAATTGGCTAGCAGATTGCATTTCCTTCACTTACGCCCAGGCTGGGCTGGCTCTTGAGGGTCATGTCATGGCTCATAGTGTTAGAGCCATGGCAGTGTCAGTGGCCCACTATTGAAGAGATTTGCAAGGCTGCGACATGGTCATCTGTCCACACATTCACATCACATTACTGTCTCCAGCAGGATACCCGATGCGACAGTCGGTTCGGGCAGTCGGTGCTGCAAAATCTGTTTGGGGTTTGAATCCAACTCCACCCTCCAGGACCCGATTTTATTCTGTTCAGGCTGCACTCTCAGTTAGTTGTTCATCGTAGGTCAATTTCTGTTATGCCCTCGCCATTGCGAGGTTCAATTGACCTGGGTTCTTGTTTTGAATGAGCCTGAGAGCTAGGGATACCCCAGTCGTGAGAACAAGCAGCCTGCTTGTCCTCGGAGAAAGCGAATGATACATACCTGTAGCAGGTGTTCTCCGAGGACAGCGGGCTGATTGTTCTCACCTACCCTCCCTCCTCCCCTTTGGAGTTGCATTTTTCCTCATTCTTTTGCTTGTCATTCAACTGAGTGGGAACGGTTGCGCACGAGCGGGAAGATGGCCGCGCATGCGCGGTGGGCGTGCCCTGCGTGCGGGACCGCCCGCGAAGTTTTTGTTCCGGTTGGTGGGGGCTGCTGTGGACGTCAACCCAGTCGTGAGAACAATCAGCCTGCTGTCCTCGGAGAACACCTGCTACAGGTATGTATCATTCGCTTTTATTACCAAAGCTAAGTTCTTGTCTAAATTTAGCTAGGAGGGTGGTGAGAACAGTTTCAGTACTGTGAGAAGGTCTAAAACCAGATTGTGAGCTACTGTAAGTAAAATGGAGTGAAGTTGGAGATAGTCCATTAGTTGGTGCATGACTAACCCCTCCATTACCTTAACAATAATGGGATTGAAACTACTGGTCTGTAGTTAGAAACTACACTTAGGCTGGTTTGGGTATTCTTCAGTATGGTAGTTAAAATGTTGCCATTTTGAGGGGGGAATAGGCCCTGAGATAGCATTAAAGTTATGTTTGAGTGCAAATAGCTTATAAGTAAATTAGGGGCTGATTTGAGAAGATAACTAGGGCAGTTATCAAGTAGGCATTGTGATTTAGCATATTTGTGAAGAGTGTATTTGACTTGATGATCAGTTGTAAGTGGGTGAAGGGCTGAGCAGATTCTGTCTGCTTGGGAGCATTGTGGTGAAGGATCATATAGATTAAGAAAATAATCTATTGATGTTAGGGAGTTATTTAGTTCTTGTCTTATTTTAGTTATTTTCTGCTCGAAATATGACACCAGTTGATCAGTTGTTGGATTGGGTTCATTTGTAGTAGTTACAGGTTGAGTATTCAATAGCTTATGTACTAGTGTGTAAAGTTTTCATGGATTAACTGGTTTTTTGCCTATAAATTTTGAATAGTAATATATCTTTGCTTTGATAATCATGCTTTTGTATGATTTTATGAGTTTTTTTCCAATTAGTCCATTGTTCTGATCCAAATTCTTTCTTGTCTTCTACATTTATTTTTCATTAGTAGGAGGTCTTCGTTAAGCTATGGAGATAACTTCTTTTTGGGTTGGGATTTGTTTGTAATTGGTGCAAGTTTGTCTAGAACAAGTGTTATTCTATTGTTGGATGAAATTAATAGATGTATTAGAGGAAAGTAAGTTACCAAATTGTTCATTTGACCAAAATTTTGAGGGGTCAATTTTACCTCTGGTTTTGAAGGTATTTGATGTATTAGTAGACTTAGATGAATGGGTGGATTTTTTTCCAGTTTAACTTGAAAGAAAGGCTGCTATGTTCTGACTAAGGTATTGAGGACCATTGTGGTTCAGATACGTGAAAGTTAATAGGGTCTGTAAATTTGGTTGCTAATAAATCTAGCTGATGTCCTTTGATGTGGAAGGACATTCCATTGAAGAGAGAGAATTGCCAGACATTAAGGAAATCAAGGAATTGTTTAGTATGTAGATTAGTAGCATTTTCAAGATGTAAGATATCTCCAATCATAATGATATTGTCATTAATGACATATGTGTTGGATATAAATTCAGTAAGTTCGGCCTTAGCCAGGTTCTAGCTATTGGGGGGGGGGGGGGGGGGCGATATAGTACTAGGAGGCAGATTTAGATAGGGACTCGTCTTTTATAGAGCAGGCAACAATTTCTAGGTTAGGGGATTGAAATTGTGTAATAGTTTTTATCTGGAGGAATGATTTATAAAACTAGTAAAAAAAAGCCCGTTTCTGAAAGAAATGAAACGCGCTAGCAAGGTTGTCCTCTAATGGCAATTATGTTTTTAAGGGAACTGTTAGGAGAGAGTATATGTGAGAGAGAGTGAGTGAGTATGTGTGAGAGAGTGAATGAGTATGTGTCAGAGAGTGAGTATGTGTGAGAGAGAGTGTGTGTCAGAGAGAGAGAGTGTAGTGTGTGTATGTGATTGAGAGAGAGACAGAATGTGTGTGTCTGTCTGTGTGAGTGAGTGAGAGAGTGTAGTGTGTGTCCCGTGTGCACCAATTATGCTGTCTCCCCTGCATTCATCCATATGCAGCAAACATCCTCTGCCTTGCCCCCTTCATCCATCCATGTGCAGCATCTCTCCCCTGCCCCCTCTATCCATCGTGGTGCAGCAATTCTCCTCTGTCTCTTGCCCTCCCCCCCTACATGTGCATCAACTCTGCATTCTCCCCTGGCCTCTCCTCCATCCATCCATATCCAGGGCCCCCTCCCTCCATCTCTCTCCCCTCTGAGTTCCAGGCCCCCTCCCTACCTCTCTGTGTGCCCTCTGAGTTCCAGGATCCCCTCCCTCCCCTCCCCTTCGAGTTCCATGCCCCCCATTCTCATTTGAGTTCCACACCCCCATGCCTCCCTCCCCTTCGAGTTCCAGGATGACCCCCTCCCCTTCTACTTGCAGGTCCAGGATGCCCCCTCCTTCCCTCCCTCCGAGGTCCACGCCCCCGCGCCTCCCTCTCTCTCTCTCTCTGCCCTCCAAGCACGACCTGTCCTCTGGCAGCCCCTCACCTTCTTAAGTGCTGGCTGTATTTTAAAAATTCTTACCTTGGGGTGCTGCGTCCACAGTGAAGGCAAACGACGCTTCACACTGCTTTCGCATGTGTCTCAGCTCTGCCTGTGGTCCCGCTCTCATTTCCTGTTTCCAGAAGGGCGGAAACAGGCAGAGCTCACCTTCACTGTGGACGCCGCACCCCAAGGTAAGAATTTTTAAAATACAGCCAGCACTTAGGAAGGCGAGGGGCTGCCGGAGGACAGAGAGAGAGAGAGGGAGGGAGGCGCGGGGGCTGGCAACTATACAGAGTTCTCTCGAGGGCAAGGCGAACCCTATGAACACTACACGACTTCACTGCCACGCTGCCACGGAGTCAGCTTCAGAACGTTGGAGGTGCAAATTATTATATTAGATAACTAAGCCACCTCCTCTCTTTTTGGCTCTGGGGAAATGAAGAATGGAGCATCAAGGTGGACATATGTCTAGGATTGCTGGATCATCTTTTGCATGTAGCCAAGTTTTGGAGATAAGGGCTAGACTGAATTGAGCTTTGGTTATCCAATCTTTAATGATTTTGGTTTTGTTGATAACCGAGCGAGCATTGGTATAACCTATGGGTAGAGGCAGGTAGGAATGCTTATCAGTAATTGACAATGGGACTTTAGTGAATATGTGTTTGTTGCATGAGGTTTTTGTTATGGGACGTCAGGTTTGGGGTTTTTTATTAAGGGATTTTATTTGAGGTTTTATTATTTAATTTTTATATGTAGCACCATGTCTTTTAAGCTTCCTGCTGTTTTCACTGACTGCTATTTACTCTAATTCTGGCTGTTTGCCTGGCATATCTTTTATTGTATTGTGAAACCACATGGTGCTCTGTGTATATTCTTCTCCTTACATTGTCACATTATTTTTCACTTATGGATGCAATGATTATGTATTATATTTTAAACAGTCGAACAAACAGCGAAGTGGACTTAGAAATGGATGATGCTCCAGGTAAAAATCACACTTTATTGATTGGTGAACACAACTCAACACAGCTGTGTTTCGGCCTAAAGGGCCTGCCTGCATCAGGAGTCTTGTTTGATCTAGAGTTCACTCGTTGTGTTCGTCACTCATTGAATGGTGTTGAAATGAAGCTTTAGCGTCTCAATTTGAAGTAATGCTCTTTGAAGCTTTTCTGATCTCGAGAATAAACCCAAGTTCGGGTTTGACTGTTTATATCTCTGCAAAGTTTTGTTTCTCCAGTTTTTTGCATCATTATATTTTAAACAATCATTTCACTCAGTACTTTTTAAACCTTTTTCACGCCTCTGCTTTTCTCCTAGTCAATGATTTAGGCATTTGTCATGGGTTCTGTTTCTCTGTTTTGTTTCTTATTTCTTTTCATTTTTTAATTTCATTTTATCTTGTATTGTACACATATACTCTTCCAGCATTCATTTGTACATGTATTTATGTATTTACATATGTGTTTTCATATTTGTTAAAGTACTCCTGATCAGTGGCGTAGCAAGGGCGGGGCGGTGGGGGCGGTCCGCCCCGGGTGTCACCAAAAAGGGGGGTGCCGCCGCTCCCGCTGCTCTTCTTCCTGGCACCCCCCTCCCCCCCGCACCAGCCCTTTAAAAAGAAATTACCGACGCGATAGCGAGCGCAGCACCTCGTGTGCAAGTAAAAGAAGCGGATCCGATCATCTCATTGGGCCTTCCCTTACTGTCCCGCCCTCCTCTGACGCAACTTCCAATTTCCTCTAGGGAGGGACAGTGAAGGAAGGCCCAATGAGATGATCGGATCCGCTTCTTTTACTTGCACACGAGGTGCTGCGCTTGCTATCGCGTCGGCAATTTCTTTTTAAAGACCGGGTGGCAGGGAGAAGACGAGACAGGGTGAGGGTGGGGGACAGATGGGGTGAAGGTGGGGGGGACTCGGATAGCAGAAGGGACTGGGTGGGAGACAGATGGGGTGAGAGGGACTCGGATGGGCAGAAGGGACTGGGTGGGAGACAGATGGGGTGAGGGTGGGGGCACTTGGATAGCAGAAGGGACTGGGTGGGAGACAGATGGGGTGAGGGGGACTCGGATGGGCAGAAGGGACTGGGTGGGAGACAGATGGGAGAAGGGGCATGGAGCTGGAACTGGGGTCTGAAAAGTGAGCAGGAGGGAGAATGGGGTCATGCCTAGGGCAGGGGTGGATGGGAAAATCAATGGATCTGGAACTAGGGGCAGTGTCGCGTCCGCTGCTCCCTCCGGCGCCTCCGCCACGGGTGGCGGGAACCGGCGTCCTCCGCAACGAGGGGCGGCGATTCGGGGGTCGCAGCGGGGAGCTGAGGCCCGCCGCAGTGATGGCCGCTTGGACCGGGGCCGAGGCCTGAGGCCGGCGATTGCGGCCGCCGGTGGGGAAGGTAGTGTTCATGCTGGGGGTAGAGGTGGTGCCCGGGCGCGCTGGCCGGCGTTCTTGTCTTCCCCGGACGCGGGGGGGGGGGGGGGGGTTGGAACTCCGCCTCCGAGGTGCTGGATTGGGCGGACAGAGCCAATCAGAAAGGCTCTGTCAATAGCCAGGCCCGGGTTGGTTGGCTATACCTGCGGGGGTGGGGCGGCTATTGCTGTGCTATATTTAAGGATGAAACAGTGTCAGAACGTGGCTTCATGTTCTGTGCCCGAGGCCTGCTTCCTGTGGTTCCTGTGATTCTCTGCGTTCCTTGTTCTGCTGGTTCTAGACTCTTGGACTGTTCCTGGTTTCCCTGCTCGCTGCCTGCCTCGACCTCTTGCCAGATCTGGACTTCGTTGTCTGCTGCCTGCCCTGAACTTGGCCTGTTATTGGATGTTCTCTTTCTCCAACTGCCCGCTGCTCTCCTGGTCCCTGTCTGGGTCAGCTCTGCTCCCTGCGGTTCCTGAAGTCCCGTTGACCGCCTGCAGCTGGGGGGCTCAACCCTTGGTGAACGGCGGTCGCTGCGGGTGAAGACTTGGGGTTGCACGGCTGTTCCTTAAGGTCCCTTGGGGCCTTGCGGGACCTAAGGGCTCACCATCCTTGCACATAAGACAGGCAGCCGCAGGTGTGAACTGGGAGCCGAAAAGAGGGGGCAGTGAGAGAGGGGGGATAGATCCTGGATGGAATGGGGAGTGAGAGGGAGGGCAGACCCTGAATGGATGGGAGGGGGAAAGAGAGAGGGCAAATGGTGAATCGAAGGAGCAGAGAGAAAGGGCAGACAGTGGATAGAAGGGAGTGAAAGAGCAGACAGTGGATGGAAGGGGGCAGAGATAGAGGGCAAATGCTAGAGGGAAAGGAGAGAGAGAGGACAGATGGTGGATGGAAGGGGGAGAGAGAGATGGCAGATTGGGGCAGATGGTGGATGGAAGGGGCAGAAATAGAGGGCAGATGTGGATGGAAGAGACATTAGAGAGGGCAGACACTGGATGGCAGAGAGAGAGCGAAGACAGATGCTGGATGGAAAGAAGATGAGGAAAGCAGAAACCAAAGACAACAAACTGTAAATATATATTTTTATTATTTTGCTTTAGGATATAGTATTTTAGCTGTGTTAATAAATGTTTATAAATAGAACATGTAAATAAGGTAATCTTTTTATTGGACTAATTTTAATACATTTTGACTTAACTTTCAGAGAACAAAACCCCCTTCCTCAGATCAGGATAGGATACTGTAACAGCACTATACTGTATTGACCTGAGGAAGGAGATTTTGGCCTCTGGAAGCTAAATGTATTAGTCCAATAAAATGGTATTATTTTATTTTCTGTATTTGTTTTATTTCTATTTGTTAATTTGTAAAGTGGTGATTGGTATTTGTTAGTTTTTTCAAATTTACATCTGCTGTCTTTGTATTTTGCACAGTACTAGGAGACATTTTCTGTTTCTGTGGTGTTGCATTGTATGCAGAGTCTGGCATCGGGGGTTCAGTTTAATTTTTGTCTAAATAGAAAGTTTATGATTACTTATTCTATAGTGGATTAGGGTGTATCTGTGTTTGTGAAAAAGACATGGCTTTCAGTTGGCATTGACTGTGCAGGATCGACAATCTGTACTATTCTGTCTGGTTTCATTTTACAATAAGTGAATTGATGTTCTAGTGCTCACTATAGTGCTTAAGATGCTTTCCTTTTCCTTGTGTGACTCGTAGAAATGACTGCTTATGGTATGGTAGAATTGCTCTATAGGTCGTGAGTGTTTTGTATTCTCGGTATGCCTAGTACTGGATTTGGGGGGGGGGGGGGGTGTTAAAAAATGGCCGGCCCCGGGTATCAACTACCCTAGCTACGCCACTGCTCCTGATGAAGGCATAGGCCACAGAGTTGCACAGAGGGATGGTATAAAGGGACAGAGAGCACACTGAGGAAGAGGGAAGGGAGTTTAGGTGTTGTAAGGGAGAGATAGAGGGTGTTAGGCTAGACAGGAACTACAAGAATGTGGGTAGGGAAATGTGTGGTCTACAGGACAAGGTCTGGGCAGAAGAGTATCTAGTTATAAGATAGGTAGGGTCTGAGCATGCACCAAAACACCAACCAGCAGCACAATGCACCATCTAATGCTCCAGGTAACAAAAGACAAGTTTCTAACCAATTGGGTGTGGGAGATTAGTGTCATCTGCTGGTGCACTGTTTATAGAACACATACTATACACTGGGATGCTGAGCACAACCTGTATCCACCCACTTTCACCCCATTCTCATCCTCTTTCATGGCTTGTAAATCTATATGGTGTAGAATTCTAAGTAAGTACTGTGGATTAAATAAATTTCCCCAGGGTGTGATAGAGTTGTAAATCTATGTGACATGTAGCACATGCATGATGACTTATGATGGTGCAGAATCACGCTTAGTGTGGAACTGCATTTGCCATGCCTAAATGACGTATTTATGCCCAACTATAACAGCACCTGTTATAGAAAGAGGGGATTAATGTAGGTGCATTTAAAAAAGGTTTGGATAAGTTCTGTGGAAAACCATTGCTTATTCCTGGGGTTAAGTAGCATAGAATCGTGCTACTTTTGGGGACTCTAAAGCAATAAAAAGGAGTGCTCCAACAGAGCAAAAGTGGTAGAAACCAAAAAATATGTAAGACATCTCAATAACTACACATATCTAAATTAATTTTAAATGTCCTGAAATTTCAAAAAGAAAAACTCTCTAAGACAAACGTAGCTTAGAAGCATCAAATAGCAGTTATATAGGTTATGAGATCTCCTATAGCTCACAGCTGTTCCAGATCTGCAGCACTTAAAACACATATTTTTTGGGACTCTGGCAGGGACTTGTGAGTTGGACTGGCTGCTACTTGACATAGAATACTGGGCTACTCAGACCCTTGGTCTGACCCAGATAGGCAGCCCTTCCAGGAGAGGTGGTAATGGTAAGCAAATTCAAAATTGTTTGGGATAGACACAGGAGATGCCTAAATATAAAGAGGATGGAAACAAAACATGGCTGTTGAGGTGTTACGTTGGGAAGAGTAATGGGAACTAGGGTTGAACAGGCTTCTATGTTTTATGTCATTCAAGTGGCAAAAGGCTGGTGAAGATTCAACAATTCCAGCACTGGGGGAACCAAGGCTGATGCTAGACAGACTTCTACGATCTGTGTTCCACAAATAGCAAATACAAAAGACAGGTGACGCTTCAACAACTCCAGTGCTGTAGATCACTTTTTTGGTCTAATGGTCTGTGTTCCGCACATGGCAAAAAAATGGTGAAGATTTGGCAACTCCAGCATTGGGGGAACCAAGACTGATGCTGGACAGACTTATTCGATCTGTGTCCCACAAATGGCAAAACACTGGTGAAGATTTGGTAGCTGAGGCACTAGGGGAACTGATGCTAATGCTGGACAGACTTCTACAGTCTGTGTCCCACATAGGACAAAAGACAGGTGAAGCTTCGACAGCTCCAGTGCTGTAGATAACATTTATTGTCATTTACTGCAAATGAAGGTGCTGTGCAGCTCATGGGGGAGGGGGAGACATCCTGACTGGTAGGTTGAATACTGTCATCCATACTTGGGTTTAATATTTGGTTAGTATCAAGACTCCATCATGTTTGGCTGCTTATATGTGGTTGGCATGGTGGGGACATGGCTACTTAAGACTCCAGAACGTATGAAAAACCTTTTTTTTATTGACAATAAATGTCAATCATCCATACATACCTACATACAATATAATTTTACCTTACTCAAACATTCATGTGCTCCAGCCATCCATCCATATTCGTAATAATAGTGCACAACTATATACACCTCTCACAAGATGTTACAGCTCATTATCAATCAATACAATATAGATATACCAATTTAGAACTTGTAAGTTTGATCAAAGCGTTCATGATCATCGCTGGTTCTATAAACTAGAACCTGCGTGTATTCTATACCAATTGTCCTGTATTTGGCTTAATACTGTGTTGCACCATATACGTATATTATAAAGATATTCTTCAGGCCACAATAGTGTTCCCAAATGATGACGAATGTCACTGAGAATATCCAAAAACCCCCAAATGGGTTGGCTGAGAACATTCATCCGTGCTTGAAAACTTCAAATCGCCGGTTCCCCGATGCTGATCGGCATTTCGTCTCCTTCCTCAGGAGGAACCAAAGCTGTAACAACATTATTGCACATCACCCACTACATACTCATATTAACTTTAAACTAGTTTTACAAATCAACATTTTAAAGTGTACTTACTAATAATACTATATCAGGCTGCTCGCCTACGTGGTAATCGGCCGGACTTCCGCCCAGGAATCGCACCACTAGAAACTGTTGTGCATCAGCCCCAAGATCGTGTGAGTTAAATACCCAGGGGCCCTTTACAGAAACGCACGCGCCGACAATTACGTCACACCCACTCAACCTCCAAATCGAGGACGTGCGGTGTTACCGTACCCCATGTGTAAATATATCGCTGCTCCAATAAAAGTAAACGAGCACTGATGTCCCCGCTCCTGTTAGTAGGTAAAATCTGGGACAACACAACACATTGGAGCTGATCAATAGTGTGATTATATCGCTGCCAATGGGACACCAGCGGATTCTCCCTTTTACCAAGTCGTATATTACTAACATGCTCTGCCAGGCGATTCTTTAACTGTCTCTTTGTATGGCCAATGTAGTATAATGCACATGGGCACCAAATACAATAAACAACACACTCACTAATACATGTAGTGTTCTGTCTTAAAAAGAATTGTCTGTCACTATGTGGGATATCAATCACGCTAGTGTCCACAGAGTAGCAGCAATACACACATTTACCACATGGGGAATGTCTACCCGTGTTATTGTATTGTTTGGAACGTTTGAGCAACTCCCCTATGTTGGCCTGCCGGGCATACGCCACCTTCGGTCGTTCCCTGAACTCTGAATGAACAGACAGAACGTGCCAGTATCTATGGATGATTGAAGAGAGAGCAGTGGGCATCAGTGCTCGTTTACTTTTATTGGAGCAGCGATATATTTACACATGGGGTACGGTAACACCGCACGGCCTCAATTTGGAGGTTGAGTGGGTGTGACGTAATTGTCGGCGCGTGCGTTTCTGTAAAGGGCCCCTGGGTATTTAACTCACACGATCTTGGGGCTGACGCACAACAGTTTCTAGTGGTGCGATTCCTGGGCGGAAGTCCGGCCGATTACCACGTAGGCGAGCAGCCTGATATAGTATTATTAGTAAGTACACTTTAAAATGTTGATTTGTAAAACTAGTTTAAAGTTAATATGAGTATGTAGTGGGTGATGTGCAATAATGTTGTTACAGCTTTGGTTCCTCCTGAGGAAGGAGACGAAATGCCGATCAGCATCGGGGAACCGGCGATTTGAAGTTTTCAAGCACAGATGAATGTTCTCAGCCAACCCATTTGGGGGTTTTTGGATATTCTCAGTGACATTCGTCATCATTTGGGAACACTATTGTGGCCTGAAGAATATCTTTATAATATACGTATATGGTGCAACACAGTATTAAGCCAAATACAGGACAATTGGTATAGAATACACGCAGGTTCTAGTTTATAGAACCAGCGATGATCATGAACGCTTTGATCAAACTTACAAGTTCTAAATTGGTATATCTATATTGTATTGATTGATAATGAGCTGTAACATCTTGTGAGAGGTGTATATAGTTGTGCACTATTATTACGAATATGGATGGATGGCTGGAGCACATGAATGTTTGAGTAAGGTAAAATTATATTGTATGTAGGTATGTATGGATGATTGACATTTATTGTCAATAAAAAAAAAGGTTTTTCATACGTTCTGGAGTCTTAAGTAGCCATGTGTTAATACTGACTCTGGTTGTGAAAGAAATCCCTATAGTTAAATAGTTGGATGGTGGGGACATGCCAACCAGTATTTAAGCATGGGTGGCTGTGGTCCACATGGAGTGGCAGGTGCAGCTCTGGCCATCTTGTTCGTCAGACTGGGGCCCTTTTACAAAGGTGCAGGAGGGCTAACAAGCAGGTATCGAGCACCCAATTGGCACTACTGCCAAGGTAGTGTGTGCGCCCGATGGTAATTCTGAGTTTGGCATGTGCCGAATCCCAAGGTAGAAAATAATTGTCTACCTCGGGGGCATTCCCAGCGGTAACCAGCAATGTGTCCACATTGGCGCATGCTGCATGGTTACCACATGGGTAGCGCGTGAGCCCTTACTAGTAGGTGAATGCATGCACTAGTTTTAATATTAGCACAGGCCCATTAAAAAGCCTTTCTCCCAGCTGCGGTAAAAAATGGCCCAGAGCGCACCTAAAAGACACGCCCACACTACCACAGACCACTTTTTACCATGACTCTATAAAAGGACTCCTTACTATGTTACTCTGTTACTTTGTTCTTATGTACCCTGGTAACACTGAGTGCTGTTGGTTCACCTCCTTCCATCAGGTTTTTGAGACATCTATTATATCTACCTCTTCATCTAGTGATATATACTCTAATTCTCCAATATTATTTTTATGCTTCTTAAGGCTACAGACTTTTCAAAGTGTGCTTTTTGTTTCAAGTTTATTAAAAGATTTACTATCCTGCCCATCAAGCGTGTGTCTAGGCAGCTAACAGTCTAAGCAAAAGGGGGGAGGGGAGGAAACAGAAATCACAAGTATAAACATAACAAAGTATCTACAAGCTGTTTAGCAGTCAACAGGGATAGTTTGCAATTTTTATTCTGCTCTTCCCTTAAAAGTTTCTGATTTACTTTTGCCTTGTTACAACCTCGACATTGGGATGCCCTAACTTTCCTGTTTTGTTAGAACTATTCAAATATACATCACTTCAAATCATGTACTCTTGAGCAACTGTCAGCTTTCCCACAGGTTCTAGTTTAAAAGTTGTTCTTTCTCTTTTTTAAATGTAAGCGCCAGCAGCCTGGTTTCATCCTGGTGAAGGTAGAAACCATGTTTACAGAATAGGCATCCCCTTCCCTAGAAGGTTGCCCAGTTCTTAACAAATCCAAATCCCTCATCCCTATACTATCATCTAGTGGTGTAGCTAGGTGGGGCCACGGGGGCTGGGCCCCCAAAACTTTCTTCTGGGCCCCTGGTTTTGCTGGCAGGGGTCCCCAACCCCTGCCAGCTGAGGCCTTCATCCAGCGCCGGTCTCCGGTGCTGCCACGTTGCCTGCCCTGCTCTCTCTTCACATCCGGCACACTCCTTTTAGTGAAACTGAGCATGCTCAATTTCACTCAAAGGAGCATGCAGGATGTGAGGGGAAGAGACGGGCAGGCAATGCGGCATTGCCGGAGACCGGTGCTGGATGAAGGCTTCAGCTGGCAGGGGTTGGGGACCCCCACCAGCCAAGGTAAGGCGGGGGGGGGGGGGGGGCTCTGGAGGTGCGGCACATCAAAATGTGCACCCCAACCTCAGGCTCTGGCCACCTCCCACCGCAAGGTCTGGCTACGCCCCTGCTATCATCTCATCATGCATTGTGACTCCAGAAATCTACTTGATTTTTCAGTCCTGCATATGGAACAGGGAGCACTTCTAAAAATGCTACCCTGGAGGTTCTGGATTTCAACTTTCTACTAAAATCCTAAATTCTGATTCCAGAAACTCTCTCCCACATTTTGCTATGACATAAGTACCCACATGTACCAAGACAGCTGACTCCTCCCCAACATTGTTTAAAATCTTATCTAGGTAATGCCTGAGATATGTTGCCTTCACCCAAGGCAGGCAAATGACTAAGCGATCCTCACATTCACCAGCCATCCAGCCATCTACATGCCTACTAATTGAATAGCTAGTGAAAATGATCATTCTAACCCTTCTGTCCTGGACAGAAAACCCTGGAGATACATATTTGATGTGAGAGAATATTGCATCCCCTGGAGCAGATCACTTCCTGCCACACCAAAGTGAGGCTTTCCTTTCTATGACCTTTTTTCTCCATGGCTGCACAGAGGTGGAACTTCTCCATTGCATCCCTCACAATCTCCTCTATATACCTTTCTTTATGCCTCAGCTCCTCCAAGTCTGCTATCCTAGCAACCAGAGATCAGACTTGTTCCCTAAGTACTAGGAGCTCTTTGCACCAAGTACACACATATGACCTCACCAACTGTGAGATAATAAAACATGTGACATTCAATACAAAAAAACTGGATAGCCCCCATCTCACTGCTGGACTCCTGCCTGCATCTTAGTATTAGTGAGTTGTTAATAAAATTGCTAGTGGAGTAGGAGTAGGTAAGTTAAGCCCCTTAAGATTACTAGTTAACTGAAACCTATCTGAAAGATCTTATTCCATAGTTATGTTCTTTTGATGCGCAGAGTGTGGCTAAACTCTCTTGAAAACTTAGAAAATATGCTATGAGTAAAGAATTTGCGTTTTTAAAATTTTCCTATTTATCGCTTGTTAGCTGCAGAAATTCTCCTGAAGAAGTACCTAAAGAAAGTTTTGCTTTGTGAGGATGTTGATTCTATGTCTTTTCTGAATTGCTATTATGTGTTTATTCCAAAGCCTAGGTTGGAAGACCAAGCAGGGTTGGAGTTCCATAATTTGACTGAATTTCTTGAGACTTCTCAAGACATCATCCAGATTAGGGCAACCCTGCTGGCGACCCTCCATATAGAGCAAGAAAAAGTGAAAATATTTAAGTTATATGTTTCTAAAAATGACATTCAATTTTGTGGTCAGTTGGTTCAAGTTTTCCCTGATGTGACTTCCAACTGCTTAGGAAACAATTTTTATTAGGCAGTGAGTGTAAGCCCTTGGAGCATCCTTTCTTCTCTAGTATTCATGTCGATGTCTTATTTCTTATCAGTCTCAGAGATATGTTTATCATGATCCTTCTCAACTGGAATAATTTTTGTTAGTTAAAGAAAAGGAAAAAGTGGAATCTAAGGCATAAAATTTATGGATCATTTAGGGGGTCTTTTACTAAAGCTTAGCTCGAGTTATCTGTAGCAGGGCCCATTTTATTCCTAGGAGCCCTTCTGCAGATAACTCGAGCTAAGCTTTAGTAAGAGTCTAAGAGACCCCCTTAATGAATATGATTTCTAATTAATAATCTTTTCTTGTAATTTTCATTTTTGCTCTCTAATACTGTGGGTTGGTTTATTTCTTGCTATTGTATAAGTTTGCAATTAACAAATAAAGATTCATTAAAAAAAATAAATAGTTTTATGCTATGCTACTGAATATATTTTAATTTCTCCGAGGACAAGCAGGCTGCTTGTTCTCACTGATGGGTGACGTCCACGGCAGCCCCTCCAATCGGAAACTTCTCTAGCAAAGTCCTTTGCTAGTCCTCGCGCGCCCGCGCACCGTGCATGCGCGGCCGTCTTCCCGCCCGAAACCGGCTCGAGCCGGCCAGTCTTCTTTTGTCCGCACTCGGTACGGTCGTGTTTCGCCGTGTCGAGCCCCGGAAAGTCGACCTCGCGCGTCCAAATTTATTTTTGACGTGTTTTTTTCTTCGGAAAAGTCTTAAAAGTGTCGGGAAGTGCTCCGGAACCCCCCCCCCCGGGTTTCGTGTCAACCCCTTCCCGTACTTCCAGCTTTTTGCCCCGATAAGTTTTCTTTCGTCGTCGGGGTAGGCCTCTTTTCGGCCTCGGTCGAGATTTTCTCCCTTAAAAATTTTTGGTGCTCTTTTTCCGTCATTTCGGATTTTGACTTCGCCGGCGTGATTTTTCCGCCCATGACATCGAAGCCTTCCAGCGGCTTCAAGAAGTGCACCCAGTGCGCCCGGATAATCTCGCTCACTGATCGACACTCGTCGTGTCTTCAGTGTCTGGGGGCCGAGCACCGCCCTCAGAACTGTAGTCTGTGTTCCCTGCTTCAAAGGCGGACTCAGGTAGCGAGATTAGCCCAGTGGAACGTGTTGTTCTCGGGCTCTTCGTCGCCATCGGCATCTTCGAGTGCATCGACGTCGTCAGCGTCCAGACCATCTTCCTCGGCCGCCACTGCATCGAGTGCATCGAGGCATCGGGCCTCTGCATCGGCGCCAAGGTATCGGGCGACTGCATCGACGTCGGTGGTATCGGGACCTCGTCGGCTGATGTCGTCGGACGGTGGTGCATCGTCAGGAGTGCAGGTGAGGGCTGTCCATTCCCCTGCTGGTGGCGGTGAGCCTTCGGGTGGGTCTCCTCCTACCCTGAGGGCTCCTGCGGTACAGCCCCCCCGAGACCGACCTCCTTCGGCCTCGGCCCCGAGGAAGCGACGGCTGGATTCTACGTCCTCCTCGTCGGTGCCGGGGAGCTCCGGTGACATGCTTCGGAAGAAGTCGAAGAAGCATCGACACCGGTCGCCTCCCCGCGTCGGCACCGAGAGCTCTGGGTCGCCGAGGGAGTCGGCACCCAGCAGGCATCGGCACCGAGAGGACCGCTCACCCTCTGTTCAGGAGGTGTCGATGCGCTCCACTCTGGACAGCCCGGAACAGCCTCCTCGCCCGGAACAGGTTCTGACGTCGACGCCTGCATCGACCTCTTTGCCTTTCTCTGCAGCCGCTCTGAACGAGAGCCTCCGGGCCGTTCTCCCAGAGATTCTGGGAGAGCTGTTGCGCCCTACCCCTCCGGTACCGGCGGTGCTTGCGCCTCCGGTACCGTCAAGCGTGGCGCCGGCTGGCCCATCGCCCGGGGTGAGGTCCCCGCGTGCGGTGCCGACTGCGGCCACCTCCCAGGAAGGCTCCCCGACTACGTCGGCGGAGGGAGCTTCGCCGATGCGGGCGAGGGAGTCTACCTCTCGACGCCCCCATCGTGGACGTGGCTCCACCGAGTCGAGCCGGGCGAGGTTGCAGACACAGGTTCGTGAACTTGTGTCTGACACCGAGGGTGAGGCCTCTTGGGAGGAAGAGGAAGACCCCAGATATTTCTCTGACGAGGAGTCTGAGGGTCTTCCTTCTGATCCCACTCCCTCTCCTGAAAGACAGCTTTCTCCTCCTGAGAGTCTGTCTTTTGCTTCCTTTGTCCGGGAGATGTCTACGGCCATCCCCTTCCCGGTGGTTGTGGAGGACGAGCCCAGGGCTGAAATGTTTGAGCTCCTGGACTATCCTTCTCCACCTAAGGAAGCGTCCACTGTTCCCTTGCACCATGTCCTAAAAAAGACATTGCTTGCGAACTGGACCAAGCCACTAAGTAATCCCCACATTCCCAAGAAGATCGAGTCCCAGTACCGGATCCATGGGGACCCAGAGCTGATGCGCACCCAGTTGCCTCACGACTCTGGAGTTGTGGATCTGGCCCTAAAGAAGGCTAAGAGTTCTAGGGAGCATGCTTCGGCGCCCCCGGGCAAAGACTCTAGAACCTTAGACTCCTTTGGGAGGAAGGCCTACCATTCTTCTATGCTCGTGGCCAAAATCCAGTCTTACCAGCTCTACACGAGCATACACATGCGGAACAATGTGCGGCAGTTGGCGGGCTTGGTTGATGCTCTTCCCCTTGAGCAAGCCAAGCCTTTTCAGGAGGTGGTCAGGCAGCTGAAGGCGTGCAGAAAATTCCTGGCCAGAGGGGTGTATGACACCTTTGATGTTGCGTCCAGGGCCGCTGCTCAAGGTGTGGTGATGCGCAGGCTCTCATGGCTGCGTGCCTCCGACCTGGAGAATAGACTCCAGCAGCGGATTGCGGACTCGCCTTGCCGTGCGGACAATATTTTTGGAGAGAAGGTCGAGCAGGTGGTAGAGCATCTCCACCAGCGGGACACCGCATTCGACAAGTTCTCCCGCCGGCAGCCTTCAGCCTCTACCTCTACAGGTAGAAGATTTTGTGGGGGAAGGAGGACTGTTCCCTACTCTTCTGGCAAGCGTAGGTACAATCCCCCTTCTCGACAGCCTGCGGCCCAGGCTAAGCCCCAGCGCGCTCGCTCTCGTCAGCAGCGTGCGCCTCAGCAAGGCCCCGTGGCTCCCCAGCAAAAGCAAGGGGCGAGCTTTTGACTGGCTCCAGCAGAGCATAGCCGACATCCAAGTATCGGTGCCGGGCGACCTGCCGGTCGGGGGGAGGTTGAAAGCTTTTCACCAAAGGTGGCCTCTCATAACCTCCGATCAGTGGGTTCTGCAAATAGTCCGGCAAGGATACACCCTCAATTTGGCTTCAAAACCTCCAAATTGTCCACCGGGAGCTCAATCTTACAGCTTCCAGCACAAGCAGGTACTTGCAGAGGAACTCTCCGCCCTTCTCAGCGCCAATGCGGTCGAGTCCGTGCCATCCGGGCAAGAAGGGCTGGGATTCTATTCCAGGTACTTCCTTGTGGAAAAGAAAACAGGGGGGATGCGTCCCATCCTAGACCTAAGGGCCCTGAACAAATATCTGGTCAAAGAAAAGTTCAGGATGCTTTCCCTGGGCACCCTACTTCCCATGATTCAGGAAAACGATTGGCTATGCTCTCTGGACTTGAAGGATGCCTACACACACATCCCGATACTGCCAGCTCACAGACAGTATCTGCGATTTCAGCTGGGCACACGTCACTTCCAGTACTGTGTGCTACCCTTTGGGCTCGCCTCTGCGCCCAGGGTGTTCACAAAGTGCCTGGCTGTAGTAGCAGCGGCACTTCGCAGGCTGAGGGTACACGTGTTCCCATATCTCGACGATTGGCTCGTGAAGAACACGTCCGAGGCAGGAGCCCTGCAGTCCATGCAGATGACTATTCGCCTCTTGGAGCTACTGGGGTTTGTGATAAATTACCCAAAGTCCCATCTTCTCCCATCACAGAGATTCGAATTCATAGGAGCTCTGCTGGATTCTCGGACGGCTCGCGCCTATCTCCCAGAAGCGAGAGCCAACAACTTGTTGTCCCTCGTCTCGCGGGTGCGAGCGTCCCAGCAGATCACAGCTCGGCAGATGTTGAGATTGCTGGGCCACATGGCCTCCACAGTTCATGTGACTCCCATGGCCCGCCTTCACATGAGATCTGCTCAATGGACCCTAGCTTCCCAGTGGTTTCAGGCTGCTGGGGATCTAGAAGACGTAATCCACCTGTCCACGAGTTTTCTCAAATCCCTGTATTGGTGGACGATTTGGTCCAATCTGACTCTGGGACGTCCCTTCCAAATTCCTCAGCCACAAAAAGTGCTGACCACGGATGCGTCTCTCCTGGGATGGGGAGCTCATGTCGATGGGCTTCACACCCAAGGAAGCTGGTCCCTCCAGGAACGCGGTCTACAGATCAATCTCCTGGAGTTGCGAGCGATCTGGAACGCTCTGAAGGCTTTCAGAGATCGGCTGTCCCACCAAATTATCCAAATTCAGACAGACAACCAGGTTGCCATGTACTATGTCAACAAGCAGGGGGGCACCGGATCTCGCCCCCTGTGTCAGGAAGCCGTCAGCATGTGGCTCTGGGCTCGCCGTCTCGGCATGGTGCTCCAAGCCACATATCTGGCAGGCGTAAACAACAGTCTGGCTGACAGACTGAGCAGGATTATGCAACCTCACGAGTGGTCGCTCAATTCCCGAGTGGTGCGCCAGATCTTCCAAGTGTGGGGCACCCCCTTGGTGGATCTCTTCGCATCTCGAGCGAACCACAAAGTCCCTCAGTTCTGTTCCAGGCTTCAGGCCCACGGCAGACTGGCATCGGATGCCTTCCTCCTGGACTGGGGGGAGGGCCTGCTGTATACTTATCCTCCCATTCCTCTGGTGGGGAAGACTTTGTTGAAACTCAAGCAAGACCGAGGCACCATGATTCTGATTGCTCCTTTTTGGCCGCGTCAGATCTGGTTCCCTCTTCTTCTGGAGTTATCCACAGAAGAACCGTGGAGATTGGAGTGTTTTCCGACCCTCATCACGCAGGACGAAGGGGCTCTTCTGCATCCCAGCCTCCGGTCCCTGGCTCTCACGGCCTGGATGTTGAGAGCGTAGACTTTGCCTCTTTGGGTCTGTCAGAGGGTGTCTCCCGCGTCTTGCTTGCTTCCAGGAAAGATTCCACTAAGAGGAGTTACTTCTTTCTATGGAGGAGGTTTGCCGTCTGGTGTGACAGCAAGGCCCTAGCTCCTCGCTCTTGTCCTACACAGACCCTGCTTGAATACCTTCTGCACTTGTCTGAGTCTGGTCTCAAGACCAACTCTGTAAGAGTTCACCTTAGCGCAATCAGTGCATACCATTACCATGTGGAAGGTAAGCCGATCTCGGGACAGCCTTTAGTTGTTCGCTTCATGAGAGGTTTGCTTTTGTCAAAGCCCCCTGTCAAGCCTCCTACAGTGTCATGGAATCTCAATGTCGTTCTCACCCAGCTGATGAAACCTCCTTTTGAGCCACTGAACTCCTGCCATCTGAAGTACTTGACCTGGAAGGTCATTTTCTTGGTGGCAGTTACTTCAGCTCGTAGAGTCAGTGAGCTTCAGGCCCTGGTAGCCCAGGCCCCTTACACCAAATTTCATCATAACAGAGTAGTCCTCCGCACTCACCCTAAGTTCTTGCCAAAGGTCGTGTCGGAGTTCCATCTGAACCAGTCAATTGTCTTGCCAACATTCTTTCCCCGTCCTCATTCCTGCCCTGCTGAACGTCAGCTGCACACATTGGACTGCAAGAGAGCATTGGCCTTCTATCTGGAGCGGACACAGCCCCACAGACAGTCCGCCCAATTGTTTGTTTCTTTTGATCCCAATAGGAGGGGAGTGGCTGTAGGGAAACGCACCATATCCAATTGGCTAGCAGATTGCATTTCCTTCACTTACGCCCAGGCGGGGCTGGCTCTTGAGGGTCATGTCACGGCTCATAATGTTAGAGCCATGGCTGCGTCGGTAGCCCACTTGAAGTCAGCCTCTATTGAAGAAATTTGCAAAGCTGCGACGTGGTCATCTGTCCACACATTCACATCTCATTACTGCCTGCAGCAGGATACCCGACGCGACAGTCGGTTCGGGCAGTCAGTTCTTCAGAACCTGTTTGGGCTTTAGGATCCAACTCCACCCCCCGAGGGCCCTGTTTGTTCTGTTCCAGGCTGCACTCTCAGTTAGTTGGTAAATTTTTTAGGTCAATCTCAGTTATGTCCTCGCCGTTGTGAGGCCCAATTGACCATGGTTGTTGTTTTGAGTGAGCCTGGGGGCTAGGGATACCCCATCAGTGAGAACAAGCAGCCTGCTTGTCCTCGGAGAAAGCGAATGCTACATACCTGTAGAAGGTATTCTCCGAGGACAGCAGGCTGATTGTTCTCACAAACCCGCCTGCCTCCCCTTTGGAGTTGTGTCTTCCCTTGAAGTGTATTGTCTTGCTACATACTGGACTGGCCGGCTCGAGCCGGTTTCGGGCGGGAAGACGGCCGCGCATGCGCGGTGCGCGCGGGAGCGCGAGGACTAGCAAAGGACTTTGCTAGAGAAGTTTCCGATTGGAGGGGCTGCCGTGGACGTCACCCATCAGTGAGAACAATCAGCCTGCTGTCCTCGGAGAATACCTTCTACAGGTATGTAGCATTCGCTTTATGTCATTTTAGGTTTCCCTCCAGAACCTAAAAGTACTGTCCAGTCGATAGTCAAAGCAATTTAAGCGGGCAAGAGAAGCTCCTTCCCACTTAAATCACCTGAGGCTGCCTAACCTCCATATTCAGGGGCACTAAACCGGGCAGTGTCACTGAAAATCGCCTATGACCGCCCATAAAAAAATAGGCAGGTCAGGGTCAGTACAGGTGGCGGCATTATGGAGGAGCTCTGGGTTATGAGGCTTTCAGTATTCAGTGCTGCCACCTGTATAGCAAAGCAGCCAAATTTAGGACAGCTCAAAAGCTTGTCTTAAATTAGCTCACTTAACTACGTGGGTGTCAGCATTGAATGTTGGGCTGGCACCCGGATAACTTTGATTTTATGAAGCATTAGCAAGCATTATTGGGAGGTAGTATGTACTACTGTCACCATGCCCACAGAAATAACATGAGCATGACAGCAGTACACACTAATGTTCATAAACATGGCCCTAAGTCTAACTGGTCAAATGTTGACCAACAAAGTTTAGGAGAATTTTGGGATGGTTTTCTTTTCCACTCAGCAGTTATTTGAAAATAGACCTTTAAGGAGTTATGTAGATGCCACTTTTTTTCTGGAACACGACTTTGCATAATGCTGCATAACTCAAAATGAAATAATATTCAACGTTATTTTTAATGCAGGTGTTCTCAGTGAGGAACCCAAACAGGTTTTGTTTTCAAGATCTCTACAATGACTATTCTTCATGTGTATTTGCATGCGTATGGTCCATAAATAAGGCATATCTACATAGCTTGGTTGTCTTTAAAACTAGTCCTTTTCTTAGCCCTGGAGGACCAAAATTGAGGATTACTGATTTAAAGCCATATACTAGGGAAAATGGTTAGCACTGGGAGGAGGAGGAGGAGTTCTCAGTTTGATTTTTTTCACAATCATTGTGCTGGAATGATTTATAGGACTGCCTGAGAATATGCTCAAGATGTGTTGTAAATATAATTTTATTGAAGTTATCATTTTAGTCATGCCAAAGCTTTTGTATCTAGTAATTGGTATAAACTAAAAATTCAATTATTTTTTTATTTGTTGACATTCAAGAATGAATAATCTGTAATAAAGAATAATTTTCTTTCTGTACTTTTCACAGGCCCCAGAGGTAATTAGGATGCAAGACAAGAATCCATATAGTTTTCAGTCGGATGTATATGCATTTGGCATTGTCTTGTATGAACTGATGACTGGACAGTTACCGTATTCAAACATCAACAACAGAGACCAGGTAGACAGCTGTGATTTAATTATGGAGAAGCAGACAATTCACTGAAAGAAAAATTTAAAAACCCTCTTGCCTACAATTTGCTATAATTCAAGTATATTGCCATTTAAAAGGCTGGACTAAAGACTTAGGGGTCAATATTCAATGTTCGGCATTAAGTGTTTTGCTGACTGCTGCTGGCGTTATGCCTGGAAATTCAATGCCAAGCCATGACCAGGCTTCGGCATTCGATTTACAGGTTTCCGGAGCCAGCTAAACTGTAGCCAGTTAAGTGCAATATTCAGCGCTTAACCAGCTATGGGGCACTGTATAAAAATAGGAGCGAATTTTATGTGGCCCTATTTATGCTTTGACCTTGGCTGGTTAAGGGACCTTTTACTATGCTGCGGTAAAAGGGGCACTGCGCTAGCGGCAGCAACTGTTTTTGCCAGGCGCCAGGGCCTCTTTAACTGCAGTGGGTAAAAAGCCCCAAAAAAGAAATGGCTGCAGTAAGTTTGCACTTGCCACATGGCCATTTCGGAGGGGAGCACTTACCGTCACCCATTGAGGTGGCGGTAAGGACTCCTGCACTAACCCAGCAGTAATTGGGCAGTGTGTGGCACTGCACGATTACTGCCAGGTATCTCCTGCACTACAAAATCAGGTCTGATTTTCTACAGCGCTGGAAATGGTGCACACTGGGGATGGAACTACCATCCACACCCAAGTTGGGCCAGCGGTAGTTCCAGGTTGCCACATGGCAATCCTTTAGTAAAATGGCCCCTCAGTGTTGAATATTGACACTTAACCGGCCAAGTGACAACTCTGCCCCCGGAACACCCCTAAAATAGCTGGTTTTGTTGTAGGTGCTAACCGTTCATTTGTAGCAATGCTATCCAGTTAAGGGGGTCTTTTACTAAGCCGTGGGAGCGTTTTTAGCTCACGATAGAAACCAGCTGACGGTAAACACCGAGACACCCATAGAAATTTAATGGGCATCTCGGTATTTACTACTAGCTGATTTCTACTGCAAGCTAAAAACGCTACCATGATTTAGTAAAAGACCCCCTAAGTATGCCGAAAATGACTAGTTAGCACCAAACAAAAGATTTAACTGGCCAGGAGCTATTTCGACTGTTTAAATTGCTTTGAATATTGACCCCTTGGATTTTTTCCCATTCTTAAAGATATGTTAAACAGAAAAGAACAATCTGGAAAACATACATTGTAAGATATTATAGAGCATTGAAAAAATACATTTTAATTGTATTACAAATACATAAAAACACTTAGGGGGTCTTTTACTAAAGCTTAGCTCGAGTTATCTGCAGCAGGGCCCGTAGGAATAAAATGGGCCCTACTGCAGATAACTCGAGCTAAGCTTTAGTAAAAGACCCCCTTATTCAAATTCAATAATGGGTTGTCACAAAAGTAAGAACAGTGCTTTGATAAAACAGAATAGTTAATCAGCTGTCCAGTATAAGTTTGTCATAATTAATTCCACCATTCATTAAGAGGCACTTCCATAGCGTCCCACAGATTAATCCAGAGACTTGTGGGTTATGTCCCTCTACCAGCAGGTGGTGATAGAGAGAACTTCAGAGGTTTACTATGTGTGGTCATGTGCAGCCACCTTAACTTCAGTATTGTCTCTATCTAGTAGGTGGATGGTCATAACTGTGCAGCTCTGGATTGATTGTTTCCTGGCCTGGTCCCCTGGGTCTAATTGAGCTTCTGGGGTCTGAGGTGTCCCAGTCCTGGGTGCACACCTGGTGCTGCCAGGTCCCTCCCTTCCTCCCCCATTGCTCCCTCCTCTTTGCCTGACCAGAGTTTGTGGCTCTTACCTTCGACATGATTGATCATGGAATACTACTTCATATACTAGAATACTTCGGAGTCGGAGACCCAGTCCTCAAGTGGTTCGAGGGGTTCCTTACCACCAGATCCTACCAAGTAATAACAGATTCCGAAGATCACCCCCATGGATACCAGAATGCGGAGTTCCTCAAGGATCCCCCCTATCACCAACCATCTTCAACCTAATGATGTTACCTTTAGCCAAACTTTTAGCCGATCAAAACCTTAACCCTCACATATATGCAGATGATGTCACGATCTACATCCCATTCAATCACAATCTAAACAAAATCACCAACGAGATCAACCAATACTTCAGAACCATGCACAGCTGGGCAGACTCATTCCAACTAAAACTCAACGCAGAAAAAACTCAATGCCTAGTACTCACCTCTCAATACAACACAAACAATTACTCCACTATAACCACACCATACTGCACCCTTCCTATATCAGAAAACCTGAAGATTCTGGGAGTTACCATTGATCGAAACCTCACTCTCGATACCCACGTGAAGAACATAACGAAAAAGATGTTCTATTCGATGTGGAAACTCAAAAGAGTTAAGCCTTTCTTCCCGAGAAATATTTTCCGTACCTTGGTGCAATCTATGGTAATTAGTCACCTGGATTACTGTAACACTCTATACGCTGGCTGCAAAGAACAGACTATTAAGAAACTCCAAACAGCCCAAAACACCGCAGCCAGACTCATATTTGGAAAGTCCAAATACGAAAGCGCGAAACTCTTAAGAGAGAAACTTCACTGGCTTCAACTCAAGGAACGTATCGAATTCAAGATCTGCACGATCGTACACAAGATCATTCACGCAGATGCCCCACTATACATGTTTAACCTTGTGGACCTACCGCCCAGAAATGCCAAGAGATCAGCCCGCAAATTCCTCATTCTGAACTTCCCCAGCTGCAAAGGACTTAAATATAAGCAGGCTTACGCCACCACCTTCTTCTACAGAAGTACACAGTTATGGAATGGGTTACCCCCAGCCCTAAAAACTATGGACAATCTAAGCAACTTTCGCAAATCTCTGAAGACGCATCTCTTCAATAGAGCCTACAAAAAGAACCCATAAAGTCACAAATCACCTCCTAAACTATCCAACCTAACACCATCTTCCCTAACCCCTCATCCATCTTCTGTTTACTTTTGATTGTATCCAATATCCTGTCATGACTTTGTCATAACTATACTCTGTAAGCTACATTGAGCCTGCAAATAGGTGGGAAAATGTGGGGTACAAATGCAATAAATAATAATAATAGTAATAATACTCTCCTGACTTTAAAAAGAGTCTGAAGTTTCTTTTGCTCCGGCGTCCTCTCCTGCCTTAAAAAAAATGTTGTTTGAGCACTGTTAAAAAAGAAAAAGAAAGAAACAACTACTCAGACTGATTTCGTCCAGCGCAGCAAGCTGATGCTGGTTTGCAGTACCGGCTGAGGGGTGTGAGGACCTTATAAATAGCCCCCAAATAACCTGAGATCTTATACAAAAAGAACTTATGAAACCAGATTTGGTGAAACAGTTCTTTTTTTTTTTTTGTAATCTTTTTATTAATAACAAGCAGAGCATATTAATACAAACACTTGACCAATACACGTAAAATTCAAACTGTAGTATTAGCTTATTATCAACATCTAGTTACTCATTACAGATTATTCCTTTATACAAGATATACACTCCTTGCGGTCTCATTAAACAGATCTAAACAATCTTAATGCTCTTTTTCTGAGGTGCCCAGCCCCCTACCCCCCCACCCATTCCCCGTCTAGGACTTGTTTTACGTAACATACTTGACCCTGACACAGAACCAGCACTAAAAGTACTGTGGAAAGGGCGATTTGGAATGCACTCCAAGCACCTCTTCCAAGTGTTGGTATATTCCTTAGATGTCTTACTCGCCAGGTTCTCTATTCTTCGAATCTCCCACTCAGCCATCTGACGCATATGTCCATACCATTGATCGATTGGCGGTGGGCTTTGGCTTATCCAGTGTTGTAGTATCACCTTTCTGGCTAACAACAAGGCCAGCAGAATATATTGACAGCCACTGTCGGCTAGCCCCTGTTCTTGCAGTTCTTTATCTGAACCCATTAACAGAATACCATATGTCCACTCATACGATCCCTGGACTGCTGTTTCTAATATTTCCACCACCCTGGGCCAATATTCTTGGAGTGTGCTACACTCCAAGTGTCCCGTCCGTGGCCGTGACAACCCTCAGACTTACCCTGTTTCTGGGAGTCAGTGTCTGTGCTGGCTTCTGCTTGTCTCTGTGTCTGTGTCTGTCTTAGGTTCTCTCTGGCTCTGTGTGCTGATTGCCCTACTGAACCTCACCTGTGTGGGCTATGCCTCTTCCAAGATGGCTGCCGCCTCTTCCTCTCTGCCAGTATCCAAGATGGCTCCCGCTGTTCCTTCCTAGGGGCTGACTGCTTTGTGTGTCAAGCCTCTGTTTGGTTGCAAGGTGATTGCTGCAGCTGTAGCTCTGGTGTTGATGGGCTTTATTAGTCACTTGGAGACTACAGTCCTGGCCTTTGCATCTCATCTAAAGGTCCTGGTGTATAGAGTGCTCTGTACACAGTTTCAGTGTTTGCTCTGTGTGAGTTTCTATGTTTGTTTAGACTAGCCAGCTTAGGCACTGTGTGGCGTGTAGCCTGTGTATAGCTTTGCTAGTGTTCTATGTTTGTTCAGACTAGCTAGCTTAGGCACCGTGTGGCTTGTAGCCTGTGTATAGCTTTGCTAGTGTTCTATGTTTGTTCAGACTAGCTAGCTTAGGCACCGTGTGGCTTGTAGCCTGTGCATAGCTCTGCTAGTTCTCTGTGTTTGTTTCCAGTGCATGACTAGCCAGCTTAGGCACTGTCTGGCTTGTAGCCTGTGCATAGCTTTGCTAGTGCTCTGTGTTTGTTCCTAGTGTAGACTAGCCAGCTTAGGCACCGTCTGGCTTGTAGCCTGTGCATAGCTCTGCTAGTTCTCTGTGTTTGTTTCCAGTGCATGACTAGTTAGCTTAGGCACCGTCTGGCTTGTAGCCTGTGCATAGCTCTGCTAGTTCTCTGCGTTGTTCCTAGTGTTAGACTAGCTGCCCTTGCTAGCCACTATCCCAAGACTGTGTTTGTTCCTAGTGTTAGACTAGCCGCCCTTGCTAGCCACTATCCCAAGACTGTGTTTGTTCCTAGTGTTAGACTAGCCGCCCTTGCTAGCCAACTCCAGAGGCTGTAGCTAGCCGTCCTTGCTAGCCAACTCCAGAGACTGTACCCTCTTCAGCTAGCCGTCCTTGCTAGCCAACTCCAGAGGCTGTATCCTCTTCAGCTAGCCGTCCTTGCTAGCCAACTCTAGAGGCTGTATCCTCTTTAGCTAGCCGTCCTTGCTAGCCAACTCTAGAGGCTGTATCCTCTTCAGCTAGCCGTCCTTGCTAGCCAACTCCAGAGGCTGTATCCTCTTCAGCTAGCCGTCCTTGCTAGCCAACTCCAGAGGCTGTATCCTCTTCAGCTAGCCGTCCTTGCTAGCCAACTCCAGAGACTGTATCCTCTTCAGCTAGCCGTCCTTGCTAGCCAACTCCAGAGGCTGTATCCTCTTCAGCTAGCCGTCCTTGCTAGCCAACTCCAGAGGCTGTATCCTCTTCAGCTAGCCGTCCTTGCTAGCCAACTCCAGAGACTGTATCCTCTTCAGCTAGCCGTCCTTGCTAGCCAACTCCAGAGACTGTATCCTCTTCAGCTAGCCGTCCTTGCTAGCCAACTCCAGAGGCTGTATCCTCTTCAGCTAGCCGTCCTTGCTAGCCAACTCCAGAGACTGTATCCTCTTCAGCTAGCCGTCCTTGCTAGCCAACTCCAGAGGCTGTATCCTCTTCAGCTAGCCGTCCTTGCTAGCCAACTCCAGAGACTGTGTTGTCTTCAGCTAGCCGTCCTTGCTAGCCACCTCCCAAGATTGTGTCCTCAGCAGCTAGCCGTCCTTGCTAGCCACCTCCAGAGATTGTGTCCTCTTCAGCTAGCCGTCCTCGCTAGCCACCTTCAGAGGCTGTGTTCCAGCCCAGCGGGTTTCACTCCTGTATGTTCCAGTCCAGTGGGGCCACTCCAGTGTGTCCAGTCCAGTGGGCCCCACTCCAGTTCGCACCCGTCCGGTGCGTTCCAGTTCCGAGTGTTCCGGTGTAGAACTCCAGTCCGGAGTTCCGGTCCAGTCTTGTTCCCTCTCTACCTGGAAGGTGATTTTGCCTGCCACTGCCGCTCCACGGTAGTGGCCTATGGACTCACAAACCCCGCGCTCCCGGGGAAGAAGCCTGAAGGTATGCCAAGGTCCTCGAGAGCGCGGCAAGCGCGAGAGACGCGACAGGATGCAAAGGCCATGAGTTCGGCAAGATCATCCGTCCAGGTGGGCTTCATGCCCATAAGTTCGTGCCCTACGGACAATCCGAGGGGAACTTCTAATTTTTTTTTTGATTCCAAGGACAGCCTAGTTTCTTTTTTGGATCCCTATTTAGGGCTGTGGGAGTACCGAGAGGATTTCAAGGACTGCCCAGTTTCTTTTTTAGATCAGTCTATCAACCCAATTTTTTCTGTGAATCGTTTTGTGATCCTCCGCGACTACCGGAAGGGACTTTTGTCTGATCCAACCCTGAGAGATACTTTTGAAGCGGCGGCTGAGAGAAAGCGTCTCCAGGGGTGTGGGGTCCGCCATAGCCCAGTTTCGGATACTGATCCTTTGATGGAGGTTTACAGATATCGCCACAAACTTCTTGCGGAGCCAGCCCTGTGGGATACTCTAGAAGCGGAGGCTGAACGAATACGCTGTGGAAGCCCCACGCTAGGGGCTCCCCAGCGGGTGGTACCGAAGAATCGGGGTGCCCCTCGCAGGTCAGTTCCTGCTCGGGATGTCAAGTCCAGCCAAGCTCCTAAGCCACTGAGTCCAGTCCAGGGGATGCTTCATACTGAACCTCCAATCCCAGTCCAAGTAACGTGGAAGCTTAAGTCTCCGAGGCCAGTCCGAGGAAGGCGTTCGATGGAGCCTCGGATTCCTATGCAAGTGGCGCTCCAGGTCGAGCCTCCAGTCCTCGTTCAAGTGGCACGCCCCTTGAAGTCTCCGAGTCCAGTCCGAGGGAAGCTTTCGATGGAGCCTCAGATTCCTATGCAAGTGGTGCTTCGGGTCGAGCCTCCAGTCCTCCTTCAAGTGGCACGCCCTGTGAAGCCTCCGAGTCCAGTCCGAGGGAGGCCTTCGAGGGAGCCTCAGATTCCTGTGCAAGTGGCGCTTCGGGTCAAGTCTCCGGTTCTTGTTCAAGTGACCCGTCCAGTCAAGCCACTGAGTCCAGTTCGAGGGGGGCTTCTAACCAAGTCTCCGGTGCCAGTCCACAGGGTGGTTCAGGTGGCACTTCCGCTTCCAGTCTTGAGGGCACCTCCAATCAAGCTCCGAAGGCCAGTTCGAGGGGCACTTCAGATCGAGCCTCCGATCCCTGTCCAAAGGGTGTGTTCTGCCAAGCCTCAGTTAAAGTTCCGTCCCTGCCAGGAGGCAGAGGGCGTCGCGAGTTGCAAGTCCAGTCAAGATGCTGAGTCTGGATCGAGTTGCAAGTCCAGTCAAGATGCTGAGTCTGGACCGAGTTGCAAGTCCAGTCAAGATGCTGAGTCTGGATCGAGTTGCAAGTCCAGTCAAGATGCTGAATCTGCACCGAGTGCAGAGGTCAGCCAAGATATTGAGTCTGCTCTTGAGGATGAGATGACGTTCCAAGAGGACTGTGATAGACCTTGTGTTGATTCAGCCTGGGAGAAGACCTCCGAAGCAATAGCTGAGAGAAGGTGTGTTCAACGGCTTGGGGCCCGGAGAAACCCATTTTCTGCATTTCAGCCTGCTAGCATGCTCTGGGGATACCAGGGCCGTCTCTTCTTGAACCCTGCTCGGCGGACGCCGCCTGAAGCTAATGTTAGAGAGACGTCCCAGTCCGGCCAGAGGGGTGCGTCCAGCCCTGCAGCTGAATCTCTTCCAAGTTCAAGTTCTAACCAAGAGGCTGAGTCCGGGTCCAGTTCCAGGTCTGACCAAGAGGTTGAGGTCGCCCTAAGTTCCAGTGTCCGGCAGGAGGCTGACTTTCTGCTGAGTTCCCGTTCCAGTCAGGCTCCTGAATCCAGTTCCAGTCAAGGGGTTGAGGCCAGTCCGGGCTCCTATCCCGGCTCCGTGTTGGATGCCAACCCGGGGGCTAGTTCCAGATCCATTTCTGTTCAGACTTCTAGCTCCTGTCAAGATGGGAATGCCACTTCGAGCCTCAGCCCAGCTTCTGATGTCAGCTGGGGTAGTGACTCCAGCCCTGTTCCTGTCATTTCATGGATTTGCCAAGAGGTTCAGGACATTGTGGGTTCCCTCAGGGGAGGGTTACTTTTGAATTGTGTTCCTCTTGATGCATCCATGTTCCTGAGGTTGCCCGTGGTGACTCGAAGGAGCTTCCTGGTCACAAGTTCTACTTTTGTCTGCCAGTTTTGAACTTCATTGTGACTTCCCGCCCAGTGATCTATGTCTGGCTTTTGAGACCTATCAGGAAGTTTCACCATAGTTACCCCTGGATACCGGACCGCCTCCGGGAGACCGAGAGGGGGGTCTTGAGGAGGGGATACTGTCCCATCCGTGGCCGTGACAACCCTCAGACTTACCCTGTTTCTGGGAGTCAGTGTCTGTGCTGGCTTCTGCTTGTCTCTGTGTCTGTGTCTGTCTTAGGTTCTCTCTGGCTCTGTGTGCTGATTGCCCTACTGAACCTCACCTGTGTGGGCTATGCCTCTTCCAAGATGGCTGCCGCCTCTTCCTCTCTGCCAGTATCCAAGATGGCTCCCGCTGTTCCTTCCTAGGGGCTGACTGCTTTGTGTGTCAAGCCTCTGTTTGGTTGCAAGGTGATTGCTGCAGCTGTAGCTCTGGTGTTGATGGGCTTTATTAGTCACTTGGAGACTACAGTCCTGGCCTTTGCATCTCATCTAAAGGTCCTGGTGTATAGAGTGCTCTGTACACAGTTTCAGTGTTTGCTCTGTGTGAGTTTCTATGTTTGTTTAGACTAGCCAGCTTAGGCACCGTGTGGCGTGTAGCCTGTGTATAGCTTTGCTAGTGTTCTATGTTTGTTCAGACTAGCTAGCTTAGGCACCGTGTGGCTTGTAGCCTGTGTATAGCTTTGCTAGTGTTCTATGTTTGTTCAGACTAGCTAGCTTAGGCACCGTGTGGCTTGTAGCCTGTGTATAGCTTTGCTAGTGTTCTATGTTTGTTCAGACTAGCTAGCTTAGGCACCGTGTGGCTTGTAGCCTGTGCATAGCTCTGCTAGTTCTCTGTGTTTGTTTCCAGTGCATGACTAGCCAGCTTAGGCACCGTCTGGCTTGTAGCCTGTGCATAGCTTTGCTAGTGCTCTGTGTTTGTTCCTAGTGTAGACTAGCCAGCTTAGGCACCGTCTGGCTTGTAGCCTGTGCATAGCTCTGCTAGTTCTCTGCGTTGTTCCTAGTGTTAGACTAGCCGCCCTTGCTAGCCACTATCCCAAGACTGTGTTTGTTCCTAGTGTTAGACTAGCCGCCCTTGCTAGCCACTTTCCCAAGACTGTGTTTGTTCCTAGTGTTAGACTAGCCGCCCTTGCTAGCCACTATCCCAAGACTGTGTTTGTTCCTAGTGTTAGACTAGCCGCCCTTGCTAGCCACTATCCCAAGACTGTGTTTGTTCCTAGTGTTAGACTAGCTGCCCTTGCTAGCCAACTCCAGAGGCGGTATCCTCTTCAGCTAGCCGTCCTTGCTAGCCAACTCCAGAGGCTGTAGCTAGCCGTCCTTGCTAGCCAACTCCAGAGACTGTACCCTCTTCAGCTAGCCGTCCTTGCTAGCCAACTCCAGAGGCTATATCCTCTTCAGCTAGCCGTCCTTGCTAGCCAACTCCAGAGACTGTATCCTCTTCAGCTAGCCGTCCTTGCTAGCCAACTCCAGAGACTGTATCCTCTTCAGCTAGCCGTCCTTGCTAGCCAACTCCAGAGGCTGTATCCTCTTCAGCTAGCCGTCCTTGCTAGCCAACTCCAGAGGCTGTATCCTCTTCAGCTAGCCGTCCTTGCTAGCCAACTCCAGAGACTGTATCCTCTCCAGCTAGCCGTCCTTGCTAGCCACCTCCAGAGATTGTGTTCTCTTCAGCTAGCCGTCCTTGCTAGCCACCTCCAGAGACTGTGTTGTCTTCAGCTAGCCGTCCTTGCTAGCCACCTCCCAAGATTGTGTCCTCTGCAGCTAGCCGTCCTTGCTAGCCACCTCCAGAGATTGTGTTCTCTTCAGCTAGCCGTCCTTGCTAGCCACCTCCAGAGATTGTGTCCTCTTCAGCTAACCGTCCTCGCTAGCCACCTTCAGAGGCTGTGTTCCAGCCCAGCGGGTTTCACTCCTGTATGTTCCAGTCCAGTGGGGCCACTCCAGTGTGTCCAGTCCAGTGGGCCCCACTCCAGTGCGCACCCGTCCGGTGCGTTCCAGTTCCGAGTGTTCCGGTGTAGAACTCCAGTCCGGAGTTCCGGTCCAGTCTTGTTCCCTCTCTACCTGGAAGGTGATTTTGCCTGCCACTGCCGCTCCACGGTAGTGGCCTATGGACTCACAAACCCCGCGCTCCCGGGGAAGAAGCCTGAAGGTATGCCAAGGTCCTCGAGAGCGCGGCAAGCGCGAGAGACGCGACACCAAGAACTGATTAAGGATGTTACACTTACTACACGTGTCCGTGTCCCACAGACCCATTGCCTTCCCCTTTCTTCTAGTAATGTATGCATTGTGCAGCACTTTTTATTGAATCTCGTGTAACCCCACATTCGGCGTAACCTTAAAGGCCAACTCATAGCATCTAGACAGTTCACATTCTAAAACCTCTCTCCCCAAACGTGTACTCTATTCCTCCTGTTGTGCTCTGAAAAACCCTAAGGGTTTACGTTCCCTACCCTCCCTATACCACAGGGATAGTGAGTTTTGCGCCCCCGGTACAGCCATAAACCAATGGTCCAAAGCCGTAAAAGAAGAGCAACTCCCACTCCGGCCTCTCAGGGCCGCCAAGTAATGTCTCAACTGTAAAAATGAGTAAAAACATTTTTGAGGAAGTTTCCAAGCCTTCTGACATTCAGAAAAAGTTGGACATTTGCCCTTTCCAGCTTCGATTACTTGTCCAATATATCTGCAGTCCCCCTTTGACCAAAGCGTGAATAGGGACCCTGATTGGCTTGCTTTGAACTCTGGATTGCGTAAAACTTCCACAAACGGTGATGTACCCCTTGTCCCTCCTAATCTAATATGCCACCATTCCCAGGCCTTTTTCAATGGCCGCGCCAGAGCGGATATCTTGTGCTTACCCCTGCAGTGAAACCCATTGAATACTGAGATGTCTGCCCCTCTATCCTCCCAAATCCCCTCAGGTGCAAATTTAAAATGTCCTGTATGAATTTCATGGATCCATCTCATAAGAGCAGCTACATTGTACAGGTGTAAATCTGGCAAACCTACACCCCCCCCTTGGTACGATCGCTTATCAACTTGTTGTAACCTATTCGCGCCCTCTTGGCCCCCCATATAAAAGATGTAATAATACTCTTATAGATTGATTCATCTTTCTGCAAAACCCACAGTGGCATCATTTGTAATGAGTATAAAATTTTCAGGAGTAACACCATCTTCGTTAATGCCACCCGCCCCAGAAATGATATAGGTAAATCTCTCCATCTACTACATAAAGCCTTAATATTATTGTCACGTTCACTAAACAGGAACTGGGTTTGTGAGCCCTTGGGCCACTGCCGAGGAGCAGCAGTGACAGGCAAAACCACCCCACACCAGAAGCAAGGCAGAACAGACGTACCGGCAAATCCAGGCTAGGTCTCTGGCGGTCAGCCAGCAAGCAGAAGACAGGTGGTAAGCAAAACAAAGTCCAGGTCCAGGCAAAGGTTCAAAAGGCAGGCAGCAAGCAAAGCAAAGTCCAGGATCAGGCAAGGTTCAAAAGGCAGGAAACCAGCAAACACAGAAACAGGTCCAGACAAAGTCTCTCAGGCAGAAGTGCACAAGCACCCACAAACCAGGGCCTAAGACGCAATGCAAAGGCAAAGCAGCCAGGTTTCAGAATGGCTAATAAGCCCAGCAGCACCTGGAGCTCAGCTGCAACCATCACCAGGAAACTACGGGTGCTGTGTAGGTTCAATCCAAGCAAGCAAGTCTGGCAGCCCGGAAGATCCAGACTGGACTGGGCTGAAATCTGGAACGGGTGACAGTCCACAGCAGCCACCGGTTCTGGCCACCAGAGGGCGAGGTGAGCACAGACGTAACAATTATCCAGTTTTTCCAGAACATTTTTTGTATACATTATATCAACATCCATATGCAGGTGTATCCCCAAATACTTTAATGGCCCTTTTGCCCATGTAAAAGGGAACTCATTCTGTTGCTGACATCTACAGTTGTTCGATAACGCCATAGCCTCGGATTTGTCAAAATTAATTTGAAGTCCTGAAAAGCTGCCAAATTTTTGTATCAATTGCACCAATATTGGAATCCCCTCAGACACCCATTCCAAAAATATCAACATGTCATCAGCAAATAAGTTGATTTTGTACTCCTGTTTCCCTACCTGAATACCCCTGAGCCCCTTGGACTGCCGTATTTTGCACGCTAACGGCTCTAATGCTAAAACGAATAACATAGGGGATAGCGGGCAACCCTGTCTTGTTCCCCTCTCCAGTCGGAATGAATCTGTAAGGCTTCCATTAATTAAAATTTGTGCTGTTGGAGCCTTATACAAAGCCCTTATCCCCGCCAAGAACTCCCCAAATATACCAAATTGAGGCAATACCCAAAACAAATAGTCCCATAGCACCTTGTCAAATGCTTTTTCAGCATCCAGGCTGGTAATTATAGCATCTCCATCTTTCCCATGTGTCTCCTGCATCACCCTGAGTACCCGCAGGATGTTGGTGGAGGCGTATCTCCCTGGTACGAAACCTGTTTGATCTCCCTGCACCAGCACTGGCAATATCTTGCCTAACCTGGCCGCCATAATGCTTGTGAAAATTTTCACATCCTGATTAAGTAACGATATGGGTCTATTCGATCCCATTTGCTCTTCATTTCTGCCAGGCTTCGGCAGCACTACTATGGTAGCATGCGTCAATCGGCCTGTGTGTTGCTGCGGTTTACATAGGGCTTGACGTAGCTCTACTAGAGGGCCAGTTATGTGAACTCCCAGAATTTTATAAAATTCTGCTCCCAGTCCGTCCGGCCCTAGTGCTTTTGCAAGCTTAAGTTTTTTAATAGCTTGTTGGGTTTCGGGACCTTGAAATGGGGCATTTAAAGCTTCTAGTTGCTGTGACGATAACCTTGGCATATCTAAACTTTGAAAAAATGTATCCCTTTCCTGCACATCACAGCTTCCTTTATCATATAGGGATTGATAAAAACCTACAAATGCCTTTTGTATGTCTTTCTCTGCTTTTAATACATTACCATCCTTATCTTTAATGCTTGCGATCGCTTTTTTTGCCGACCTATTCTTTACCATCATTGCTAATAACTTTCCCGTCTTATTTCCCCACCTGTGCAGGTTATACTTGTACAGCTGCACATCTAGTCTGGCCCTCTGATTCAACACCTCATTAATCTGCTTTTTAAGTTGCCAAAAGTTTCCTCTACTGTTATGCTTGTCAGCCCGGGTGAGCTCCATTCTTGCCGCTTGGAGCTTCCCTAGCATATGAATCAGCTTAGAATCTCTCTCTTTACGCATCCTACTAGTGTATGCTATTATCCTACCCCTCATTACCGCTTTTCCTGCTTCCCAAAGGGTCAGCGGGTCTACTTCTGACGTACTGTTAGAATCCAAAAATTCCTCCCATTCTTGTATTAAATATTCCCTGAAATGCTGGTCCTGATATAAAGCAGGGTTCATTCTCCAGCCAGAAGACTAGGTCTTCCCTTGGCCCCCCCCCCCCAATCTACCCACACTATACCGTGATCTGACACTACCCCTGCCTCTATCCCTGCCCCCCCCCCCCCCCCGTATCAGAGACAATGATGTTGCAGGCAGCATAGGCGCCCGGTATAAGAGGCTTGGGGAGGCTAAGCCTTTAGATTGTAAGCTCTCTTGAGCAGGGACTGTCCTTCCCCATGTTTTAACTTGTACAGCGCTGCGTAACCCTTGTAGCGCTATAGAAATGCTAAGTAGTAGTAGTAGCAGGATGGATCAGCTGTGGAGTCCCGCTGCTCTGGGGGGTTTAAATTATTGATTTACCTCCATCCTCACAGCAGGAGCTTCAGTGAAAGCCTCTCTAGCCTTGTGTAACCAGTTGTAGAAATTGGTTTATGGTTTAATTTGTTTACCTTACTGCTGGGAGAGCAGGGGGTGTTGGCTGGAGGTGTCCTGGGTTGCCAGAGAGATATTTAACGAGGATGACTTCCTGACTTGCACATGAGCAGTTCATACCAAAGAGACTTGCACTGACACCTGAGGACAGATAGCAGTAGAATTGGATACTGGGCCAGCATGATCAGAAAAAGTCACCAGACAACAAAAGTAGAAAAGATCATTTTATTTTCATTATAGTGTTTGGAATATGTCCACTTTGAGAATCAGGTGCTCAACATTAAAAGTTTATATTTATTTACGGCATTTTATCCCACATTAAGCATGAACGAGGGTGTTTTGTGGCTCTACATGAGAATTGTTTTATTTGTTACATTTGTAACCCGTGCTTTCCCACTCATGGCAGGCTCAATGCGGCTTACATGGGGCAATGGAGGGTTAAGTGACTTGCCCAGAGTCATAAGGAGCTGCCTGTGCCTGAAGGAATTGAACTCAGTTCCTCAGTTCCCCAGGACCAAAGTCCACCACCCTAACCACTAGGCCACTCCTCCACTCCCTTGTTTCATATTTTTGACGGTCTGCATTTTCTGTATGGGTGGTATATTGGTGTACTAGGTTCTGCCCAGTGTAATATTTATGGTACAGTAAGGTTCTGAGTGTGTTTTTGCACAAAGTTGTGCACAGAGTTTTGCAGTTGAGCGATTGTGGTTAGAATATGCTTTGAGCAACCACTTTATTCTTTGACATATGATACATATCTAATATCTAAATTTAATAAAAGGTATTAATTGTGACTTTTATTTTTATTTATTTATTTTTTCTGTGTGTTATCAGACAATTATGGATTTAAGCTCCACCCTTGGCCCCACCCTAACCCCATCCCCTTTAGCCTCCCCAAACAGTTGGGCCACCGACCGCCTATGGCAGGCAGCAATATATAATCCAATCTCGCTTGTACCTTATGTACATTGGAATAAAGTATACTCATAAGCATCAGGGTTTATCATGCGCCAGGCATTTAACATACCCAATTCCTGCATCAAAAAGTTGATTCCCCTACTTTTTGCAGCTTTCTGCCTGGGCTTCGGGGGGCTGCAGTCTATTAATGAATCAGCTGTTATGTTAAAATCTCCGCCCACTGCTAGCCTATACTCATTCAACGGGGCCAACACTGCCACCACTTTGGAAAAGAATTTATGGGAGTACACGTTTGGGGCATAAATCGAACATAATGCTATTTTGGCACCCTGAATTGTCCCCGCCCATATCTTCCCTCCGGATCCTGAATAACTCTATGCTTAGTGCATGCCAGGGACCTATTGATAAGAATGGCCACTCCCCGTTGCCTACTGTTGTAAGAGGCAAATGCCAACTCGCCCACCCAGCCTTTTTTTAATTTTAAATGCTCTAATGGTGAAAGGTGCATTTCCTGCATTAGCAAAACAGCTGCCTTCATGCGTCTACTATAATTCAGTATTTTTGTGCGCTTAACAGGTGAGTGAATCCCGTCTACATTAAGTGTAGCTATTCTAATCTTGCTCATCCCCCATTCCACCTTCTGTATAAATATTGCACGCAATCTCTCAGACTAAATGTTATGGAGGTGGCCGCCCAGCTCAGCCCCCCCCCCCCCCCCCAGTATTTGCTTGCTGTCCCTACTACATAACATCCGTTATCAATAATCAAGTCCCAGACGTGTTGCATCCCCCTACCCTGCCCTACTCTATATCCCTCCACCCTCCACCCTCCCTCCCCTGCCCTCTGCACACTCTCCGCTCCCTTCTCCCGCCCCAAGTGTAAGACAACCCCCAACACTAGTAGCTCCCTCAGCCACACCATAATTCCTCTCTTTCTTCCCTATGTCCAGTCCCGCCTGCCTTCTTTAGCACTCTCCTGCCCCCTTCCTACTTGCTGCCCTCCCCCTTGCTGCTCAGACATCATTCACATTACATACTCTCCACGGTCTGCCTCTTTTATTCAGCTTTTGAACTCACACACAAAACCCCCTCTACCTCGCTGAGTTCCATAACCCTCAGCACATCTAACATTGGTAAACTAAACAAAAACAACAATTTAACCAGCAACATGAAATTATATCACCAAGCAGTCTCTTTGTCGTCAAGCCTTCGGGTACTGCTGTCTAATCTTCTCTACTTGCGCTCTCCAGTGGTTGGAAGCCTCTCACACGCTGACATTGCCTGCTTCCATCACAGGCAGCATGTACCTCCTGCTTCTTACAGTTCACTTGAGGCTCTGCGTAACAGACTTTTGTATTCCAGTCTAACTCGTATTAACTGTGCTCAACATATTTCTGCACTCCCCACAGAGTTTTAAGTTATTATCACCTCTTCCTGTCCTCCTCAGTGCTTTACTATTGTTCACTCTTGGGAAGCGCACTTTTTCTTTCTTTCTTTTCTTCATTTTTCATCAGGCTCATTACCATAACTCAGACTTAAATAAAATTCTCTCCAATATCAGATCCGGGCTCATGGCTCTTTGAAAAAGCCCCTCTCTCTCATACTTTACTCACAAAAGCCTTGAGCTCCATGGGGTCAGTAAAATACAAGGTCTTATTTTCATGTGTCACCTATACTTTCGCCGGGTACATCATAGTAAATCTGACCCCTTTATCAAATAGGGTCTTACAGTACTGACCCATACGACGCCTCTGATCAGACACTCTCGCCGAGTAGTCCTGGAACAGGAATACCTTCGCGCCATTGTAATCCAAGTTCTTCATGGCTCTGTATGCCTGCATGATTTGTTCTTTATGTCCATAAGCTAGGATTCTTGCTAGTACTGGCCTGGGACACTGAGGCGCTTCTCGTGGAGCTCCCACTCTGTGGATGCGTTCCACTCGTATTTTGTCCTTCATCTGCTCCAGCTTCAGTTGTGTGAGGAGCCATTTTAAAATTATGTCTCTCAGCTCCTTTTCCGGCACTGACTCTGGTAATCCTATGAGTCTTATATTGTTTCGCCTGCACCTATTCTCCAAATCATCTATGAGCTGAACTAGCTGTTTCTCGAGCACTTCCACTGTTGATAGTCTATTCTCTAGTGGTTCCGCTCTGTCTTCCTGCCTGCCGATTCTCTCCTCCGCGCTTTGAAGTCGGGTTGCTTGCCTCTTCAGCTTCTCATTAATAGAGTTCACCGCTGACTGGATCTTCGCCATGCGATCGTCTAATACTGCTGTAAGTTTTTGTGTCAGCTCCTAAACTGCCTCTTCTTGCAATGTTATAACCGCATGGGCGGTCGACGCCGCGCCATTTTGGGGCTCCCTGCTTGAGCGCGATCTCATACCAGCTGCGGAGTTTTTGCAGGCATGCCCCACCGCACCTTTTCAATTCCGCACCCGACTTCCTTCTCTGAAGCCTGCTTGCCTGCGGAGCACAGTGCTATATTTTTTTATTGCTTAGGAGTGTGGGAAAGCCAAGTATTTTGCCGATAATTGCGTGAAAGAAGCGGAGCTGGACTTTGAGCGTCCTTTCAGCCCGCTGGCATCATGTGACCCCCCCTGGTGAAACAATTCTTAATTAATTTATTATTTAATAATACACCTTTGCAAAGATGGTTGCCTCTAGAAGCAAGAGGCACACCCCTATGTAATGTTTAGAGGTTATATACCCTTTCTTTTTGGTTACATTAAGTATTTGCCCCTAAGTTTCTCATTGGATATTGATCACATTTACCAACCCCTAATACATCATTGTTAATTATCAAATGACAGTCCTCTAAAAATTTTCCATCACCCTAGCAGCTGAATCCCTATCCATTGCTAGTTCTGCTTGGTCTGTATTTTTTTTTTTTGTATCTTTAAACCTTTATGTGAGAACTTTGCATAGTTCAGCAAATAGCATGTTCCATCTTCCATAGTCTTACAGCTTCATGGTCTCATGCTTAGATACATTGTTGTTTCAGATCTTTGTGCTTCTTACCCCTCCTTTCCTCTCTCTCTCTCTCTCTCTCTGTCTCAGCACTTTTATCACTTTGCACACATTACTTTAAACTAACAGAATTCCTTTTGTTAATGATTTTAGAAAGCTATAATATGGTGATTTCTGTTAGAAAGGGCCTACAGAAGTATAGTCCATCCCTAAAGAGTTCCTTTCTACCAGGGCATATTTTTGCAATTATGTTAAATGAAAAAGCAATATATTTACATATTTCTCACAGACTTGGCATGTGACAGCGATTCCCAAGGGGGTGAGTAGTCATTACCCTACCTCCGGTGGGGGAGAGCAAAAGCTGTGGGAGCCGCTGGGTTGCTGCTGTTTCCTGTGCTGGAGCTCTACTGTACAGCCCAACTCCGTGGAGCATTGTGCTCCTTCCCGGCTCGTTTTGGCAGGCACAGGGCAGCTGTTTTCTTGGATGCGCGCTATATTTCCTGCCGTGCCACATGACAAGGCTGAAGCACTCCCTTGGGGCCTGATTCGCCTGTGATTCTGGCAGTTTTATGTGCAGGCTTTTCAGAAGATATGACTGGGTGTCACGTATTCAAAGCTGGAAACTGGGTTTGTGAGCCCTTGGGCCACTGTCGAGGAGCGGCAGCGGCAGGCAAAATCACCCTCAAACCAGGGACAGGGCAGCACAGGACTGAAACCCCGGACTGGGGTTGCAGCAGAGGCAAACAAGCTGGAACAGGCAGAGCAGGCACACTTAAACTTCACCTGCACATGGCCGCTTTTCACCAGGAGTTGAGCCCCTGGCTGCAGGCGGCCGGCAGGACTTACTGGGCAAGGCAGGACTGGATACCAACAGACTACACACCACAAGTCAGGACTATAAAAGCTGCAAACCCAGCCACTAAACAGAAACACAAACACTGACAAACAAAAGACAGAACTCAAAGCTGCCAGCACTAAACAAGAAACACAGAGAACCCAGAACAAGACACAGAAATACAAACATGAGTCAAGACTAGGACAGAACAAGCTAAACTACACAAAGACGAAACTAGAATCAGACAGGGAACTAGAACCAGAAACTAGACTAGGCAGAAGGGCAACAAGCACCAACATACCAGGGCCTAAGACGATGCAAAGGCAAAGGCAGAGAGTTTCCAAATGGCTAATAAGCCCAGCAGAAACCGAGGCTCAGCTGCAGCAATCACCAGGCCACTACGGGAGCTGTGCAGGGTCAAACAAGACAGACAAATCCGGCAGCCTGGAAGATCCGGACTGGACTGGGCTAAAGTCTGGAACGAGTGATAGTCCATAGCAGCCACTGGTTCTGGCCACCAGAGGGCGAGGTGAGCACAGACCTAACACTGGGGAACAGGGGTGGATCGCTCCCAGTTGTCAGGTTCTCACGGATAGTCTGGAATTGTGAGCCCTTGGGCTGCTGACGAGGAGTGGCAGCTGCAGGCAAAACCCTCCAACCAGGACTGGATCAACAGGACTTGTAGGCAGGCGAGGCAGGAACCAGAATCAGGAAACACAAGCAGGATTCAGGAACTAGTGTGACTGGAACAGGACTTCACCTGCGCTTGACCGCCGTTCCCTAGGGGTTGAGCCCCTTGGTGCGGGCAGCCGGCAGGACTTACTGAATACAGGAACTCACACAGGGAACAGGACTCTAAAGCAAGCTTGATTAAACAGGGACCAGGAATCAGGACTCAGGACTGAGGGTACTCCCTCAGGTGACAGGATACAGCAACAAGCTTGATTAAACAGGGACTGAAGGTAAAGGCAGAGGGGACTAGAGAAACAACACAAGACAGACAAGGCAGACAAACACTAGAGGGACCAAGACAAGGCATACAGGCTCGAACCAAGGCAAGGCAGAAGTGCTCCTCACAGCACCAAAAGGATAAAGCAGGGAAGCTAAAAGGGAAAGGCAGGGAAGCTCAGACAAGCGAGGCAAAAGTGCTTCTAACAGCACACCAACAAGACAGAAGTGCTCCTAACAGCACACCAACAAGACAGAAGTGCTCCTAAGAGCATCAAAAGGGAAAAGCAGGGAAGTCAAAAGGGTAAATCAGGGAAGCTCAAGCAAAGCAGGCAGAAGTGCTCCTAAGAGCACCAAACAACCATGACCTTTGGCGCTGCAAAGGCAAAGCAGAAAGTTTCTAGGTGGTTAATAAAGCCCATCAGCAGCTGAGGCTCAAGCTGCAGCAATCTCAAGGCAGCTAAGGGTGAGGCTAGCTGCCAAACTTCAAACCAAGTCTGGAGGGCTAGAATATCTGGACCGGACCAAAAAGAAAGTCTGGAATGTGTAGGGAGACAGCAAGACAGTCTATGGCAGCCACTGGTTCTGGCCACCAGAGGTCGAGGTCAGCACAGCCAAGGAAAACAGTCACAATCGTGACACCAGTTTCTTCATATCTGGTATTTAAAGGCTTCTGAAAAAGAGGCCTGGGACACTTTGCAGACTCCTGTGGGAGTCCTTGGTTCTCCCACAGCTTTGAGTCTCCCACAGCTTCCCAAGGGTGAGGTTGGAGGCCCAGCAGACCCGTGCGGCTGTTTTGTAGCAGCAAGAGCCTTAAGCTGCAGCTTGGAAAGTACTGACTATCTGAAAGTCTTCTGGTGGACATGCCTGTGCCTTGCTAGGTGATTTATGGTTTGGGTGTACCCTCTTATAGTTGCACTAAGAATATTTCTTGACCCTTCTTGAGGAGGGTTCAGGGTGTGTATACATTATTCATGGAGGGGAGAAAGGGATCATGATTAGGGATCCTACTCTAGGTTTTTCACTCTTTCCTTCTTTCCCTTTCTCAGAGCATGGCAGTGCCAGATTGTTTAGTTAGTCAGTCTTAGGGCTGTTGACTCCATGTTTCTGTGAGAAATGTTACATTCCATTGCGTCCCCAGATCAATCCAGAGACTTGTGGGTTATGTCCCTCCACTAGCAGGTTAGATAGAGAGAACACGAAGTTCGCCCCTAGAGGGCATGTGCAGCCAGCCTAACTTCAATATTCTCTCTATCTAGCAGGTGAAGAGACATATTGTGCAGCTCTGCAGTTATTTTGCTCCTATCCCGTTCCCTCGGGGGTTGTTGAGCTTATATTGGGGTTGAGGTGCTTTGGGCACGTTGGGGTTACACCTGGTGGTGCCAGGTCCCTACCCATTTCCCCCACCAGCCTGTCTGCTTCCTCAGGGAGTTAGTTCTGTCTGTGTTTCTCTCCTGCCTCTTGAAAAAAAAAAAAGATACAGAACGGAGATCCCTAAAATTAAAGCAGTGATTACTGGCTCCAGACTTCAGAGGTACGTGAGCGCTAGGTGGGGAAGCAGGCCTTGGCACGTCGCACTGTGGTGTGCGTAAGATGGCGTCCGGGGCATGCGAGAGCTGTGTTGGGGCCTTGGGCAAGCACCGGCCGGAACAGGCAGACCGCTCTGCAGGGGGGGAAGCAGCAGAGTCGACCGATTCCCACATGGCGGGAAAGCAGTTGTTGCTGGCAGCGCGTGGATCGGCCCGCCGCCATTTTCTCCCCTTCTGCTCCTCAGCCACAGGTAAGCGTGGCGGCGGGATTGCAGCTCTCAGCTGTTTCTGCCCGGAACGCGGAGTCTCGGAATCTCCTCTCTCGGGGGTGCCGCATACAGCGGCGTTTTCTCCGGAATTTGTGCTCCTCATGCACAAGGCTTTTTTATTGAAAGCAGCGGGGGGAGGCGAGATGGACACCATTTTGGATAGCCATCGTGGCTCTTCTACTGATTTCTCTCATGTAGCCCCTAAACGGGCCCGTTTTGAGTGTTTTGGCCCAGGAGCTGAGGGGTCGGGACAGTCTGATGAAGCTCAGTTGTCTGGGGATTCCCTACAAGAGACCCTGGAAGATGGGCAAATGCCGGCAAGAGAGGGTGATGACCCTACCGCGACAAGGCTTTTTCGTAGGGAGGAGCTTCCCTCTTTTATTATAAAGGCGATGGAGATACTAAATATATCTGCCCCTGAACCCCCGGCTCAGTCGGGAGGTGCGCTCTCTATTATGTCGGGCACTAGGACTCCGTCCTGAGTTTTTCATATTCATGAGGCCATGCAGGTGCTCATTACGGCACAATGGGATTCGCCAGAGGCCAACTTTAGGGTCGCGCGGGCCATGGCCAAACTCTGTCCCTTACGGCAGGAGGATTTGGACTCCTTGCGTTTGCCGACAGTAGATTCGTTAATTACTGCTGTGACAAAGAAAACAACTTTACCGGTGGAGGGTGGCACCGCCCTCCGAGATCCGCAGGATAGAAGACGAAGCTTCGGTGAAGGCATCATTTGAGGTGGCGGCATTGTCATTACAGGCCTCGATTTGCAGATCTTATGCGGCAAGAGCTTGTCTGTCCTGGGTTCAGAAGGCGGCATCTACTGAAGACCTGGTTGAATGCCTCCTGTCGTTGGAATTGGGTTTGGCTTACCTGGTGGATGTCCTTTATGACATTCTCCGAGCTTCAGCTAAGGAAGTTTCGTTGGCCGTGTGGGCCCGTAGATGGATTTGGCGGAAGCACTGGGCTGCAGATGAGGCATCTAAGTTCCATTTGGCGCGGTTGCCTTTTAAGGGGCGGCTCCTCTTTGGGGAGGAACTTGCTCAGATTGTTAAGGAATTAGGAGATTCCAAGGGTCGTTTGCCAGAGGACAGAGGTAAGTCCCAGGCGAAGACCTTCAGGCCTCGCTTTAAGGAGGCCAAGCGTTATAGGCCTGGTAAATCCGGGGGGTATTCAAAGCCCCTTTTTCAGCAGAGACCGCAGTCCTTTCAGCCAGACCGCTGTCAGCCTATTGCGGCCTCTCGCAATCAGCAGGGCAGCAGAGGTACCGAATGATGGGGCCCTGGTCCATTCGTTTCCGGCAATAGGGGGATGGCTGTCTCAGTTCGGGAAGGAGTGGGCCGGGGTAACTGCGGACCGAGACGGCTACAAGTTGGAGTTCGCCCGTTCACCATTCACAGCTTCCTAGAGTCTCCTTGCAAGTCACTGCTAAAGAGAGCAGCGGTATGGGATACTCTGTCGGAATTACTGCGCTTAGAGGCAATAGTTCCGGTACCTTCGGCCGAAATCGGCCAGGGTCGCTACTCTATTTACTTTGTCGTGCCAAAGAAGGGAGGAACGTTTCGGCCAGTTCTAGATCTCAGGGCGGTCAACAGAGCCCTCAGAGTGAGGCATTTCAGGATGAAAGTTTTGCGCTCCATCGTGGCGGCCGTGCAACTGGGAGAATTTCTGACAGCTCTCGATCTAAAGGAGGCATACTTACACATTCCCATTTGGCCGCCTCATCAGCGCTTCCTGCACTTTGCGGTTCTGGGACAGCATTTTCAGTTCCGAGCCATGCCTTTTGGTCTGGCCACGGCGCCTCGCACCTTCTCCAAGATAATGGTGGTAGTGGCAGCTTTCTTGCGAGCAAGAGGGGTGCAAGTTCACCCGTATCTTGACGACTGGCTTATTCACGCACCGTCTCAGGAGGAGTGTGCCTGGGCTATGCAGTCGGTCATGAATTTTCTGCGTTTGCTGGGCTGGGTGATCAACATTCAGAAATGTCACTTCGTGCTGACCTAGATTTTGGAGTATCTCGGCGTTTGGTTCGATACGCTCAGGGCAGAGTTTTTCTCCCGGAACCACGCAGGTTGAAGCTGCTGCGGCAGATTTCCTCACTCCTACAAGTAGTGGCTCCGAAGGTGTGGGACTATGTTCAGGTGCTAGGGTCGATGGCAGCGACGCTGGACGTGGTCCCTTGGGCCAGGAGTCATATGCGTCCGTTGCAGTGGTCCCTACTCAGCCGTTGGTCCCCATTGTCGGAGGATTATGTGGTTCGGATCCCGTGGGAGGCTCGTTTTGCCATACGCTGGTGGCTCCAGCCGGAGAATCTTCTTTGCGGCATGTCCCTTGCCACCGGAATGGCGGGTAGTCACGACAGATGACAGTCTGTCTGACTGTGGGGGGGCTCATTGCCTGGGTCATTTGACACAGGGTGTGTGGAGTCCGTCGGAGGCTCGCTTATCAATCAACCTTATGGAATTGTGGGTGATTCAGCTGGCGCTGCAAGCCTTCGAGACATTAGTGCTGAACCAGTCTGTACGAGTTTTCTGTGACAATGCGACAGCGGTAGCCTATGTCAATCGCCAAGGAGGCACTCGGAGCGCTCAGTTGTTAACGGAGGCTCTTTCCCTCTGCCGCTGGGCGGAGAAGCGTCTCTTTCTTTTGTCAGCGGCTCACATCGCGGGAGTTCTAAATGTGCAGGCGGATTTCCTAAACCGGAACCGGTTGGATGTGGGGGAGTGGGAGCTCTCTCGAGTAGCGTTTGACTGGATCACGTCCCATTGGGGGATGCCGGTAGTGGATTTAATGGCCCGGTTTTCCAATGCCAAGGTGCCCTGTTTTTTCAGCAGGGGCAGGGAATTTGGGTCCGAAGGAATAGACGCGCTGTTGCAAAGGTGACCGCAGGATCTCCTGTATGTCTTTCCTCCATGGCCCATGATCGGTCGGGTGGTCAGCAGGATCGTGCGACATCCAAGAGTAGTCATTCTGGTGACTCTGAATTGGCCCAGGCATCCTTGGTATGCGGATTTAGTGCGTCTGTTGATAGATGAACTGTTAAGGCTGTTGAACATTCCCGATTTTCTGGTTCAGGGACCAGTGATCATGCAGGATCCCATCCCATTTGGTCTTACGACTTGGCTATTGAGAGGGCGCGACTCAGAAGTAAAGGATATTCTGAGTCTGTGATTGGGACGATGTTGCAGGCGCGCAAGCAATCTACTTCTTTGGCTTATGCTAGTGTTTTGGAACCTTTGTATCTTGGTGTTCATCATCAGGCATCTCGCCGGAGTCGGCCCCTCTCATGACTATTCTAGTCTTTTTGCAGGAGGGGTTTGAGCAGGCACTGTCATTAAGCTCTCTTAAGGTACAGGTGGCGGCATTGGCCTGTTTCAGAGGCCGCTTAGGTGGTCGTTCGTTGGCCTCTCATCCGGATGTAGTTCGTTTTCTCCGAGGTGTTAGCCATGTTAGACCGCCTCGAGTGCCGGTGGTGCCGGAATGGAATCTGAACCTAGTACTGCGGGCGTTTCAGCGGGCTCCGTTTGAGCCAATCTGTAATACATCTTTGAAGGATCTGACATTGAAGACGATGTTTTTGGTGGCAATGGCTTCGGCCAGAAGGGTATCGGAACTTCAGGCTCTGTTCAGGGACCCATTTCTGTGTTTTTCGGAAGCAGGGGTCTCGATTCGTACGGTGCCATCCTTTCTACCGAAAGTGATCTCTCATTTTCACGTCAACCAGGAAGTGAATTTGCCGGCCTTCAAACGGGAAGATTATCCGGAAGATTTTCGTCAGTTGCGGTGTTTGGATGTAAAAAGGGCCCTGATGGCCTATTTGGAAGCGACTAATTCCTTCCAGAAGTCCGATCATCTGTTTGTCCTGTTTGCTGGACACAAAAAGGGAGATATGGCTTCTAAAGCTACGATCGCTCGCTGGCTTCGGGAGGCGATCGGGTCTGCTTATCTTTCCATGGGGAAGCCTCTTCCTCTTCAGATTCGAGCGCATTCGACTAGGGCTCAGGCTGCGTCATTTGCGGCGTACCGGCTGGTACCGTTGGAGGACATTTGTAAAGCGGCTACTTGGGCATCGGTTCATACTTTTTCTAAACATTACCGGCTAGATGTCGCTGCGCGTCGGGATGCGCTTTTTGGCGCTTCTGTTTTGGCTTCCGATCCCACCCTTCTTGAGGATTGCTTTGGTACATCCCACAAGTCTCTGGATTGATCTGGGGACGCAATGGAAGGTAAAATTAGTTGTTACCTGATAATTTTCTTTCCATTAGTCCCATCAGATCAATCCAGAGGCCCTCCCTGGGGTTCATGTTAGCTGATTCTGTATGATGTATATATGGAAGGTTTTGGTATTGTTGCTGTTGCTTCTGTTCACATTCTTCTGTTAGTCTGGAAGTTTTGGTTTAAACAAGTTATTAGAAAACAGTTGTTACTGTGGAGCAGCTTGGAGGTTTTCCTTCAGATTATATGCTGCTTTCGAGAGGCAGGAGAGTGAACTATTGTTCAAATGATTTCTTACTGCTTTGGTATCGTATACTGAAGTTAGGCTGGCTACACATGCCCTGTAGGGGCGAACTTCGTGTTCTCTCTATCTAACCCTAGTGGAGGGACATAACCCATAAGTCTCTGGCTTGATCTGATGGGACTAACGGAAAGAAAATTATCAGGTAAGAACTAATTTTACCTTTTGAGGCTAGTGCAGGCCTCTCAGGTTTCTCTCTGTCTCCATGGTAATCCTGCTCTCTCTGTGCTGCCCTGGTGGCATTTGCTCTTTGTGCACTCTTTACATCAAATTAGTTTTATTCAGAAAGGTGACTGGCCTTTCTACCTGAAGGGTACAGGTTCAAGGTTGGTTTATTCACCCCAGGGGCGTAGCCACGGGTGGGCCTGGATGGGCCTAGGCCCACCCAGTTTGGGTTCAGGCCCACCCAGGAGCGGAGGGAGCAGGCAGCGCTGATCCTGCATCTGCCTCCTTCTCTCTGACGGCAGCGCTTCACAGACGCTGCCTACCGCCGCCACGATCTACCTCCTCCCTCTGTCTCACTCTCAACAGCAGCGGTAGCGTTGCGATTCAAACACGCTGCCTCCTGCTTCTAACCCGGAAGCGTCTCCTTAGAAGCGTCTCCTCTACCGCTGCTGTTGAGAGTGAGACAGAGGGAGGAGGTAGATCGTGGCGGCGGTAGTCAGCGTCTGGGAAGCGCTGCCATCAGAGAGAGGGCGGGCAGGTGGAATGGGAGGGAAGGATGCATGGGGTGAAGGAGAATCGCTGGACACATGGATGGGAGTGGGAGGGGAGGGGAGAGAGGAGAGTCACGGGATGGATGGATGGAGGTGGGGTCAGGGGAGAGAGGAGAATTGCTGGGGATGATGGATGGATGGATGGAGGTGGGGGGGGCAAGGGAGAGAGGAGAATTTCTGGGGATGGATGGATGGATGGAGGTGGGGGTCAGGGGAGAGAGGAGAATTGCTGGGGATGGATGGATGGATGGAGGTGGGGCAGGGGAGAGAGGAGAATTGCTGGGGATGATGGATGGATGGAGGTGGGGGTCAGGGGAGAGAGGAGAATTGCTGGGGATGATGGATGGATGGAGGTGGGGGGCAAGGGAGAGAGGAGAATTGCTGGGGATGGATGGATGGATGGATGGATGGATGTGGGGGGCAGGGGAGAGAGGAGAATTGCTGGGGATGATGCATGGATGGATGGAGGTGGGGGGCAGGGGAGAGAGGAGAATTTCTGGGGATGATGGATGGATGGATGGAGGTGGGGAGGCAGGGGAGAGAGGAGAATTTCTGGGGATGGATGGATTGATGGATGGAGGTGGGGGGCAGGGGAGAGAGGAGAATTGCTGGGAATGGATGGATGGAGGGGACAGGGGCAAGAACAGGATTGCTGGGGATGGATGGATAGGGGCAGGGGAGAGAAGAGAATTGCTGGGTATGGATGGATGGAGGGGAGAGGAGAGTTGCTGGACATGGGTGGATGGAGGGGAGGGAAGAGGAGAGAGGAAGGTTGCTGGACATGGGTGGATGGAGGGGAGGGCAGGGGGCAGAGTTGGGTTGCTGGACATGGATGGATGGATGGAGGGAAGGGCAGGAGAGAGGAGGCTGCTGGATATGGATGGAGGAGAGGGAAGGGAGAGAGAAGAAATGCTGGACATGGATGGAGGGGAGGGAAGAGTGAGGAAGGAGATGAGATGAGGGAAAAGGAAGAGAAGAGAAAATTGCACATGGATGAAGAAAATAGGCAGAAGCTGGCTCCACTGGACAGTCAAGTCTGCGGAGGACCCAGAGCAAGAAATGAAGAAGAAAGGCAGAAAGTAAAGAAATAAATGGAAAGGAAGCCCTGGAAACGGAGTAAAGAGGACAGATAGCAGCAGAATCAGATACTGGGTCAGTATGATCAGAAAAACAAAGTCACCAGACAGCAAAGGTAGAAAAAAATCATTTTAATTTCATTATAATGATTGGAACATGTCCACTTTGAGAATCAGGTGCTCAACATTAAAAGTTTATATTTATTTACTTATTTATGGCATTTTATCCCACATTAAACATGAATTAGATTGGAACCTGGGATCATTTAATGTTTTTTTTCCTGGAGAGAGTAATGCATTGCCTCCCCCACCCCCTAGGCTCTCTCCCCGGCTATAGCCTGCTCTGCAATTTTGAGGGGAGGTGCACAGGTGGACGGGGGGGGGGGGGGGGGGCACAGAGGTAGACCGGGGAGAGAGCCTGTTGTTAAACATTTACCAGCACACCACTGTCTAGTGCCCACCCATCCAACCTGTTGGCCCACCCAAAAATTGACTTCTGGCTACGCCACTGATCCACCCTATTAGAAACTGTGGACTCAGCTATGTTTCCATTGGGGCATATTTTATTTCATTCTCTCTTACTGCTTGTCTGGCCAAGCAGTTCTTGCATGGCTGGAACAGTTATCACTGGGTAGACTTATACGGTCTGTGCCAGAGCCAGTGGTGGGAGGCGGGGATAGTGCTGGGCAGACTTGTACGGTCTGTGCCCTGAAAATGACAGTTACAAATCAAGGTAAGATATACACAAAAAGTAGCACATATGAGATTGTCTTGTTGGGCAGACTGGATGGACCGTGCAGGTCTTTTTCTGCCGTCATCTACTATGTTACTATGTTACTACTGTACTAAAGATTGCCCTCCTCTCTCTTTTTGCACACTGATACTGGCCACACCTTTTGCATACTAGCTCCAGCTACCCCGGTATCTGCAGTGTACCCTGTACCTCTAATTGCTTCTATGAAATTTTTGGCGTCTTTTCATGGTATGGGGCACCTAGATTTCATGAGGAGTGGGCCAATAACTACTTCAGTGTAGAGGTAGCTTATTAGTTGTTGCAACCAGCTGAGAGCGAGCACGGAGCTCTAGAGGTGCTGCTTCACGACCTGCTGCAGCTTGCTGTCTGTGGTGTGCAATGGTGCAACAGCCATATTCTGGTACGCCATCTGGCTCTTGATCTCAGCCGCACTTGTTAGCTCCAAAGTTCAGCAGTTCTAGTGTACAGTTGCACCAGCCAATTCTTGACCCTCCCCTCTCTGCAAGAAGTTAGCGCTGGCTTAGGCATCAGACCACTGATGTGGCTTCCAAGTCACATTTGGCAACCTGCCTTTTGGAAGTAATCTTGGGACTGGAGAAGATCTAGGGCAGTTGGGTAAAGACCTGAGGGACTCCCAAGTCTCGGAGATTGCCAGGGGACGAGTCTAAGGATGATTTTTAATCCTCTCGGTATTCTCATAAGTTTCGTGGGGCCAGGAAAACCACTTTCAGGGTTTCCGCTTCCACTTCGACAAGCCACCTGGCTGCTGGTAGCCAGGTCTTCAACTCCAAGTCTTCCTATGCCTGCTGCATCTCCCAATGATGGAGTCTCAGTTCACTCCTCGGGCAGGACTCCTCTATGGGTTTCAGAATGAGTGACCAGATTGCCTCAGCTCAATGTGTCTTAGTTTTTCTATTACACATTTACAACCTGGATTTTACTACAGATTCTTCTTGGAGTCTACTTGCAAGCTTAAATACTAATATCAGGCAGTTCTTGCCACCTTGCCAACGTTTCTGCCTTTAGGCACAGTTGAGTCTGTCCCCAGTTGCAATTGGGGGAATGGGAAGTTCCCTTTGTTTTGTAGTTCCAACCAGGGAGCTTTCTTCCAGTTGAGTTTGGATGTCATAAGAGTCTAGGGTGTTTACGGTTCAACTTTTCACAATGGGAACCTTGCAGTATGTAATAGTTCAGTCTGGTGGGGAGAGTTTCTAGCCTCCCTGGACCTCTAGGAAACGTACTTTCATATTCCCAGTGCTCCTTCCTGCAGAGGGACCTTAGCGATTTATGACCATGTCATTCTGCCTTTCCACGTTACCAAAGACATTTTGTTTCAAGGTCATGGTGGTAGTGGCAGCTTTCCTTCGCGAGGATGGATTACAGTTTCATCCATACCTTGTGACTGACTGATTTGCTGCTCTCTCTACCAAGAGAGTCTGCAAATTTCATCCAAGATACCTACCCTTCTTCAGTCCTTAGGATTGGTAATCAATGTCACCAAGAGTCAGTTGTTTACAGCACATATCTCAGCTTATTGGGGAGTGATGTTCCATGTAGGCATAGGAAGTCCTTTCTTCTTTTTGCCCCTCAGCAAGAGGTGCCAAACCAAATCAGGTTCTACATTCCCTACCAGGCCGTGGGAATAGGTTCAAGTTAAGGGCACAAGGGTCTCTTTCTTGGATATTCCTCCATGGGCCTGATTCCGTATCAGGCCACTTCAGGGGTTTCTTCTCTGCTTTGGTTCCCATCTCTATGGTTCCCTTCAAACCAGTTTAGTCTCAATGGGTGATTTCAACACAGCCTTCTGCTGACATTTCAGAAGTTTTCTCTCTCTGGAGGTGGCTATCTGCAGTTTGTTGGCTGCTAGGGTGTTCCATAGCTGGCAGCAACAAATTTTGGGTCCCTTACAGAAGGCAGACAGTTGACCGCCTCCTCACTTGCCAGATGTGGAGTCGAGGCTGGCTTAGTTGACAGTTTTGTTCTATGTTTTGCTTCAGGCGTCGAATGAGCAGATGTTTTTGGCGGTCACAGCCTGTCATTTGATGTGGTTGCGCTGCTGGGCGGCAGATGAAGCTTCTAACAACAGCTGATTCAGCTCCCTTTTCAGGGAAAGCTATTGTTTGAGGACTCGGTGAAGTTGGCAGAAGATCTGGGTGACTCATGGACTCAACATCTTCCTGAAGACATGTCTACACATTCTTTTCAGTTGGGTCAGACTCGCCCTTATCTTTAGGACACCAGGACTATCGTCCAGGGCAGCCTAGTTTTCTTCAGCAATCCAGTCCAGGCAGGGTCTCAGAACTCCTGACTTCATCCGTTCGAGATCCTCCAGATTTCTACTAAAGGGGTGACGGGGCATACAGTCCTGTCTTTTCTGCATATGGTGGTTTCTGCCTTCCATCCCATTCCACCTTTGTCTCTTCCCACTTCTTGTCATCATCATGTACTCCTATACTATTTAGAAGTGACCAGCGAGTTCCGTTGGTCAAATCTTTGCTTCATTCTTTGCTCAGGACCTTAGGAAGGTAATGCAGTTTCCAAAGCCACGCTGGCTCATCATTTTTAGATTGGCAGATGCGGGCATAGTGGTTTTGATGTCAGGGGGAGCAGACCTTTTGTAAATAGGCGTCGGTGTGAGGCTGAAGGGCTGATCCGCAAAGGTGCCATTTTATTCAAGATCCATTTAGGGGAGCAGCCACTCCCCTTGCACCCCCCCTAGCTATGCCTCTGCATAGTGGGGCAATGTCTGGGGTGACCCAGTGAGCAGAAGTGACTTCCTCTATAGCCTCATGCACTGCTAAAGACTGAAGCAGTCTTCTAGTGCTCGCCATTTTAAGGTTAGCAGATGCAGACATATTCAGAACCTGGAGAGGTATATAGAAAGGCAGTGACTCCTTGAAACACCCACACTGTGGTGGGATCATCAGATTCCTGACCTGCTGAGCAGAAATGCATAGCTCCAGTCTTCTGAGGTTGTAGTACCCCGCCCCACTTGAGGACTGCTTTAGTACATCCCACAAGTCTCTGGATTGATCTGTGGGACGCTATGGAAGGTAAAATTAGTCCTTAACTGATAATTTTCCTTCCATTAGTCCCAAAAGATCAATCCAGAGACATGCCCTTTGTTTGTTCTGGGTTGAGTGTTTTCTTGTAGTTCCTTCAGTTTCATTAGATCCCTTCATATGATTTTTGGCTACAAAAAAAAACCTAAGCAAAACAAATCAAAGCATAAAGGAAACCTTCTGTCGTTACCCTCCCGCAGCAGCAGTTTAGGAGCTTACATGGGCTTTATGCAGGCAGGAGAGGACTTACTGTTAGATTTTCTCTTCGTTCTCACTGCTTTGGTATCAAGACCACATATAGTAAACCTCTGAAGTTCTCTCTAGCTCTACCTGCTGGTAGAGGGACATAACCCACAAGTCTCTGGATTGATCTATTGGGACTAATGGAAAGATAATTATCAGGTAATGACTAATTTTACCTTTTACTAAGCTGTGGTAAAAAGTGGCCTGTGCTAGTTTTGGTGCATGAAATCAGCACGTGCTGTGGTGGGAAAAAGGCCTTTTTAAAAATGGGGCAGTATGGAGGATTAGCCTAGTGGTTAGTGAAGTGGCCTGGGGAACTGGGTTCAATTCCCACTGCAGCTCCTTGTGACTCTGGGCAAGTCACTTAACCCTCCATTTCCCCAGGTACAAAATAAGTACCTGTATGTAATATGTAAACCGCTTTGATTGTAATCACAGAAGACAGTATATCAAGTCCCTTTCCCTTTCCCTTAAATGGCCGTGCGCTAATATTAAAATTAGTGCATGGCTATTTACTGCCTGAGCCCTTATCACCACCTGTTTAGAAGGCGGTAATGGCTCACACACTACTCATGTGGTAGGCAGCATACGGCAATGTGGCCGTGCTGCTGATTACCGCCAGGAATGCCCACTGCAGTAGAAAGTAGAAAATTGTTTTCTACCATGGGAAACTGCATGCACCAACTTCAGAACTACCGCCGGGTGCCTGCTCTACCCCACCAGTAGGGTTGATTTGGCACATACTACCAGTATGGTAGCCCTACCACGGCTTAGTAAAAGGGCCCCTAAATGCCTAACATATTTTGGGGCAATCTTGATTCACAAGTAATTATAAATGTTCAGGTGATATGATGATGTCAGGGCAACATACCTTGGTCATAGCTTCTATTAGTGGCCCCTCCAATTCTGCTTGTGAGTCTGCAGCTCACTTCCCTCTCCCCATCGGAGTGGAGGAGTAGCCTAGTGGTTAGTGCAGTGGACTTTGATCCTGGGGAACTGAGTTCAATTCCCACTGCAGCTCCTTGTGACTCTGGGCAAGTCACTTAACCCTCCATTGCCCTTGGTACAAATAAGTACCTGAATATACTATGTAAACTGCTTTGAATGTAGTTGCAAAAACCACAGAAAGGCGGTATATCAAGTCCCATTTACCTTTCCCTTCCCCACCTGGGGTTCCTATATTCCCACCTTCTCAATCCCCTCTTCTGATCTACCATAAGAATGGTCTTCTGTTGCTCCCTGGAAATGGCAGCATTGCATATATGCTGCCTATGGCCTGCCCTGAAGCTTTCCCATTGGCCTTTCCTGTCTCTGACATCAATTTTTTTTTTTCTGCATGGGTGTGATGGGTCAGAGGGAAATCTTTGGGCCAGGCTTCAGGCAACATGTGTTCAATGCTGCCGCTGGCACTGTGATAAAGTCACATCCAGGATAGTTGGGTTATGGCAGTGTCAGTTTGAAATACAAGTCCCAGAAGGCATTGCAGACAAGGAGCCAGGGGGTGAGATGAGGAACCCGGACTGGACTCCTAGCTGCAATGGGGGAAGACATGGGTGTAAGCTGGCAGGATGTGTAGATTGGCTGCCACTAGGGGGAAAGAGAGATAGGAAACCCTGTGTGCAGGGGCTTATCATTAGTCTAATGCTTAACTCAGCTGGTATGGGTGTGGGGGAAGCTAATGGAAGGAGAATGATTGGTTGTGAGAGCAGAAGCCAGGGATTGATTAGGCAGGTGGGAAGGAGTCCCAGAGAGCAGCAGTTGCAGGCTGAAAACCCTTGGGTAAGAGAGGTCCCTAAAGTACTGAAGCAGGCTGAAATCCCTTGGGTGTGAGGAAGTCCCAAAAGTATTTGCAGGCTGAAAATCCTTGGGTAAGGGAGGTCCCTCAAGTATTGAATTTACCGGTGAAGCTGATGCAGGCTGAAATCCCTTGGGTTTGAGGCGTCCCTAAAGTATTGAACTCTCCTGAAAGTAAAGAGAGCAGAAGGTAGAAACTGCTGCTTTGTGATTTAACTGTGATGATGAATTGAACTACTGTTTATTGTGCAATGGATAAAAAGCCCAGACTGGAGCTGACTGTGAGCCTGTATTGAATCCTGGTATGTGCTGATAGCCTACTGCTTAAAGGGGACTATTTGCCACACACTTTCAGGTGGCTTATATGTGCTTAAGATTGAAGGTGAATGCTGCTGTTGGAACTGTGTATCAGGTCTACTAGAAACCTGCATGGAATAAAGTCCTTAAGATTGAAGTTGCTGGTGGACATTTATTTCTTGACTGTACCGGGAGCCTGTGGCTGGAGGAGATTGTTCTATCCTTGGCTGCATCTAGAGGTACCTGGGTTACAGCACGGATAAACAGAAGACTACCTTTAAGGTTGACTGGTGCAAGGGTGGGTGATGTTGAAATGCAGGTGGTGGGGGGGAAGATGTCAGATTGTGCCAAAAACAGGGGCTGGTAGTGCAAGAGATGTTTGAAGGAGACAGGAGACGCTGCAATGCAATTAAATTTTTTAATTGCGGTTCATGATTAATGCATTAATCACAGAGATAACTAAAAGAGAACAAAATAATACACAAAAAGCTTATCAGAGGGCTGACGTAATTGATAGAATCTCTTTGTTGAAGATTTAACCAAAACCAAAAATACTGAAAAAATTATTTTTAGTCTTTTTTTCTCTTATCTGGCTACTAATTTTGAAAAACTTCTTAGGAAGCACTGGCATATGGTGCAGGGACTGGATTGTTTTAACAATAAAGACATATTGGTTGTGCAGGTAAGAGGGCACAGCCTTAGAGACATTTTGGTTCCTTCAGCATTACCATCCTTTAAGAATCTATACTTGCGGATGGCCACTGCAAAAAATGTTCTTTCTGTCAATGTATGGTAGAAACCAAAGAACAGAGGTTTCCCAAAATTGGACATTACAAAGCTTTTCTTCGAGGACAAGCAGGCTGCTTGTTCTCATGCCTGGGTGACGTCCACGGCAGCCCCGAGGAATGAAAATCTTCCTAGCAACAAAGTTTGTTAGATCCTTCGAGCGCATGCGCGGCCATCTTCCCGCCTGTGTGCGAGAGTCCCGATCAGTTTTTTTCTTTCCGCAGTAAGGGAGTGACTGCTTGCGGTCTCTCTCTCCGTGCGTCCCTGAAAAGAGCCTTTGTTTCATGGGAGGGGGGGGGGGGGGTCCCGCCTTTTTTCTTTCATTTTTAGCTCTGGTGAGCTGTTTTATTAAAAAAAAAACTATTCCTTTATTTCTTAGGTTTTGTCCCCTCTTAATTTTTTTTTTGTTTCCGTTGTGGCCCTCTTTAGGCCGCACGTACGCGTTTCTCATTTTTGTGCCCTTCTTTTTGGCACCATCAAGAACTTTGACTTCGCCGCCGCTATTTTTCCGTCCATGACATCGTGGATTTCCAGCAGCTTCAAGAAGTGCGCTCGATGCAACCGGGCAATCTCAGGTACCGACCCCCACACATGGTGTAGTCAGTGCCTTGGGCCCGACCATCGCCCAGACGCATGTAAGTTGTGTCTTAGCCTTAAAAACGGACACAGGTGTCGAGATTAGCTCAGCGGGACTGTCTGTTTGGAGCTTTGCCCGGGACTTTGGCGTCGACGTCGATATCGGTACCGAGGTCGGCGGTGTCGGCACTGGAGATGGCATTGACATCGGGAGCGCAGGTAATGGCTGTCCGGAGACCACCACACGCTGGGAGCAGTGAGCCATCGAGTAGGTCTCCACCTGCCTCGAAGACTCCTGCTGTGCAGGCCCACTGGGACCGACCCCTTTGGGACCCGACCCCGAGGAGGCGTGTGGATTCCATGTCCTCCTCATCGGTACCAAGGAGAACTGATGACGTGCCTCGAGCGAAGGCTAAGAAGCATCGCCATCAGTCTCCTTCTAGACATGGTACCTGGAGCTCCGGGGCATCGAAGGATTTGGCACCCGTGAAGTGTCGACGCCGGGAGGACCGCTCACCCTCCATTAAAGAGGTGTCAGTGCATCGGTCATCGGACAGCCCAGTACCGCCTCCTCGCCCTTTGCAGATTCTGCCTCCGACTCCTGCACCAGCCCCACAGCCTTTCCCAGCGGACGAGCACATCCGAGCCATTTTCCCAGGTCTCTGAAAGGGCTGCTCCATCAGTCTGTTCCGGTACCGGGGGGTGCTTGCGCCTTCCGTACCGTTGATGGAAGCGGCAGCTGGCTCTGTGCCTGTAGTGCGGTCCCCGACGCCGGTACCGCTTGCGGCATCAGCCTCGGCTGTCACCCAGGTTGACTCCCCGTCGACATCGCTGGAGGAAGCTTCATCGCCGCCGGCATGGGAGTCGACCTCAGCATCGCCATCGAGGACGGGGTTCCTTGGCGTTGAGACGGGCCCGGTTTTGGACTTCAGTCAGAGAACTCTTGTTCGACACCAAGGAGGATGCCTTGTGGGAGGAAGAGGAGGATCCCAGATATTTATCTTCTGAGGAGTCTTGTGGTCTTCCCTCTGATCCTACTCCTTCACCGGAAAGAAAGCTTTCTCCCCCGGAGAGTCTTTCTTTCTCTTCATTTGTCCGGGAAATGTCTGTGGGCATTCCCTTCCCTGCGGTGTCTGTGGATGAGCCCAGGACTGAGATGCTCGAGGTTTTTGACTATCCTTCACCACCTAAGGAGTCATCCACTGTCCCTTTGCATAATGTCCTTAAGGAGACATTGCTTAGGAACTGGATGAAACCACTAACTAATCCCACCATTCCCATAACAGCTGAGTCCCAATATCGGATTCACGGAGAACCTGAGTTGATGAGAACGCAGTAACCTCACGATTCTATGGTTGTGGATTCCGCTCTCAAGAGAGCAAGGAGTTCTAGAGATTTTGCCTCGGCGCCCCCGGGATGAAAATCTAGAACCCTGGACTCCTATGGGAGGAAGGCCTATCAGTCCTCTATGCTCGTGTCCAAAATTCAGTCTACCAGCTCTACACGAGCATCCACATGCGGAACAATGTGAAGCAACTGGCGGACTTGGTGGACAAGCTCCCTGTGGAGCACACCAGGCCTTTTCAGGAGGTGGTCAGGCAGCTGAAGGCGTGGTGCAAATTCCTGTCCTGGGGTGCTTGCAACACTTTTGATGTTGCATCCAGATCTGCTGCTCAAGGTATAGTGATGCGCAGACTCTCATGGCTGCGCGCCTCAAACCTGGACAATCGAACCCAGCAGCGGCTTACGGATGTTCCTTGCCGGGGGGGGGGGGGATACTATTTTTGGCGAGAAAGTCGAGCAGGTGGTAGAGCAGCTCCACCAGTGGGAAACCGCCCTCGACAAGCTCTCCCGCCGGGCGCCTTCAGCATCTACCTCTACAGGTAGACATTTTTTCCAGGGGAGGAGGACTGCTCCCTATGCTTACAATAAGTGAAAGGTACAATCCGTCTTCCCGACAGCCTTCTCAGGCTCAGCCTCAGCGCGCTCGTTCGCGTCAACAGCGTGCGCCCAGACCGGCCCCTGCAGCTCCCCAGCAAAAGCAAGGGACGGGCTTTTGACTGGCTCCAGATGAGTATAGCTGCTATAAAAGTACCTGTGCCGGACGGTCTACCGGTCGGGGGGAGGTTAAAATTTTTCCACTAAAGGTGGCCTCTCATAACCTCCGATTGGTGGGTTCTTCAAATAGTCCGGTTAGGGTACTCCCTCAATTTGATCTCCAGACCTCCAAATTGCCCACCGGGAGCTCAGTCCTTCAGCTTCCAGCACTGGCAGGTACTTGCAGAGGAACTGTCCGCCATTCTCAGCGCCAATGTGGTCGAGCCCGTTCCACCAGGGCAAGAAGGGCTGGGATTCTATTCCAGGTACTTTCTTGTGCAAAAGAAAACAGGGGGAGATGCATCCCATCCTAGACCTAAGGGCCTAGGATGCTTTCCCTGGGCACCCTTCTTCCCATGATTCAGGAAAACGATTGGCTATGCTATCTGGACTTAAAGGAAGTATCTTCGATTCCGTCTGGGAACACAACACTTCCAGTATTGTGTGCTGCCCTTTGGTCACATGTCTGCGCCCAGGGTGTTTACAAAATGCCTAGCGGTGGTTGCAGCGTCACTACGCAGACTGGGGGTGCATGTGCTCCCTTACCTCGACGATTGGCTGGTAAAGAACACCTCCGAGACAGGAGCTCTACAGTCCATGCAGATGACTATTCAACTCCTGGAGCTATTGAGGTTTGTTCTAAATTATCCAAAGTCCCATCTTCTTCCAGTTCAAAAACTAGAATTCATAGGAGCTCTGTTGGACTCACAGGCGGCTCATGCCTATCTCCCCGAGGCGAGAGCAGACAACCTTCTGTCTCTTGTTTCCATGGCCAGAGCGTATCAGCAGATCACAGCTCGGCAGATGATGAGGCTTCTAGGCCATATGGCCTGCACAGTTCATGTGACTCCCATGGCTCGTCTTCGTATGAGATCAGCTCAATGGACCCTAGCTTTCCAGTGGTATCAAGCTGCAGGGAACCTAGAGGATGTGATCCAGCTGTCCACCGCCTTTCACAATTCCCTTCGGTGGTGGACGATTCGATCCAATTTGACCTTGGGATGTCCTTTTCAAATTCCTCAGCCACAACAAGTGCGGACAACGGATGCATCCCTCCTGGGGTGGGGAGCACAGGTAGATGGGCTTCACACCCAGGGAGTTTGGTCCCTCCAGGAATCGGGTCTTCAGATCAATCTCCTGGAGTTGCGAGCGGTCTGGAATGCTCTAAAGGCTTTCAGAGATTGGCTTTCCTATCAAGTTATTCAAATTCGGACAATCAGGTTGCCATGAGCAGGGGGGCACCGGATCTCGCCCCCTGTGTCAGGAAGCCGTCCAGGTGTGGCTTTGGGCATGCCAGCAAGGCATGCTTCTCCAAGCCATGTATCTGGCAGGCATAAACAACAGTCTGGCCGACAGATTGAGCTGGATAATGCAACCTCACGAGTAATCGCTCAACTCGGGCATTGTCCGCAAGATCCTTCTTTGCTGGATCTTTTTGCCACTCAGCTCAATCACAAGGCCCCTCAGTTCTGTTCCAGACTTCAGGCCCATGGCAGACTAGCATCGCATGCCTTTCTCCTGCATTGGGGCAAGGGCCTCCTGTATGCGTTTCCTCCCATACCTCTGGTGGGGAAGACTTTGCTGAAACTCAAGCAAGACTGTGGGACCATGATTCTGATCGCGCCTTTTTGGCCACGTCAGATTTGGTTCCTTCTGGAGTTGTCTTCCGAAGAACCGTGGAGATTGGAGTGTTTTCCAACCCTCATCACTCAGAACGAGGGGTCGCTTCTGCATCCCAACCTCCACTCTCTGGCTCTCACAGCCTGGATGTTGAGGATGTAGACTTCGCCTCCTTGGGTCTTTCTGAGGATGTCTCCCGAGTCTTGCTTGCTTCCAGAAAAGATTCCACGAAGAGGTGTTACTCTTTCAAATGGAGGAGGTTTGCCGTCTGGTGTGACAGCAAGGCCCTAGATCCTCGCTCTTGTCCTACACAGACCCTGCTTGAATACCTTCTACACTTATCAGAGTCTGGCCTCAAGACCAACTCCGTAAGAGTTCATCTTAGTGCAAATTGAAAATCTTTCTCTCTCACTGAGACACACAGAAACACACACTCTGTGTCTTCCTATCTTACACTCTCTCTCACAGACACTGTCTCTCTCTATCACACACTCTGAATCTGTCTCTCTCACAGATTCTCACTATCTCTGTCACAGATACTCTCTCTCTCACACATACACTCACTCACTGTCTCACACATACTCACTTTCTATCACTCACATGCATACTGTGTCATAAGTACATAAGTAATGCCACACTGGAAAAAGACCAGGGCTTTTTTTGAGGGAGTACTTGGGTGCTGAGCCCCCACAACCCACTACCCACAACTGTACAACACTACCATAGCCCTTTAAGGGTAACAGGGGTCACCTAGATGTGGGTACAGTGGGTTTCGGATGGGTTTTGGAGGGCTCCCATTTACCACCACAAGTGTAACAGGTAGGGGGGATGGGCCTGGGTCCGCCTGCCTGAAGTGCACTGCAGTACCCACTAAAAACTGCTCCAGGGACCTGCATACTGCTGTGATGGAGCTGGGTATGACATTTGAGGCTGGCAAAACAATGTTTTTTATTTTTTGGGTGGAAGGGGGTTGGTGACCACTGGGGGAGTAAGAGGAGGTGATCCCCGATTCCCTCCGGTGGTCATCTGGTCAGTTCGGGCACCTTTTCAAGGCTTGGTCGTGAACAAAAAGGGACCAAAGTAAAGCCGGCCAAATGCTCATCAGGCCGGCCTTCTTTTTTCCATTATCGGCCAAGTCCGGCCATCTCTTAACCACGCCTCTGTCCCGCCTTTGATGCACTGCCGACACGCCCCCTTGAATTTGGCCGTCCCTGTGACGGAAGACAGTTGAAGCCAGCCAAAATCGGCTTTCGATTATACCGATTTGGCCGGCCTTAGAAGAAGGCCAGCTATCTCCCGATTTGTGTCAGAAGATGGCCGCCCTTCTCCTTCAAAAATAAGCGGGACAGTAACATAGTAGATGATGGCAGAGAACGACCTACACGGGCCATCCAATCTGCCCAACAAGATAAACTCATATGTGCTACCTTTTGTGTATACCTGACCTTGATTAGTATCTGCCATCCTCACAGCACAGACCGTAGAAGTCTGCCCAGCACTAGCCCCACCTCCCAACCACCAGCCCCACCCCCTACCACCGGCTCCGCCACCCAATCTCCGCTAAACTTCTGAGGATCCCTTCCTTCTGAACAGGTTTCCTTTATGTTTATCCCAAGCATTTTTGAATTCCGTTACTGTTTTCATCTCCACCACCTCCTGCGGGAGGGCATTCCAAGTTAGTTGCTGTTGAGACTTGGAAGGAGGAGGAAGTGCTGCCAGAGGCTCTGCAGGCTTCCGGGGGGAAGGGAGTGAGGCCTAGCTCCTTCCCCAGAAATGAGGAAGGTCCCTGGGGAGCGGTCCTCAGGAAAGCCCCAGGCCAGGGGGTCTCCTGGGGCCAGGGACCAGAAGGCCAGGAGAAGTAGTTCCCTCTCTGGCAGGGCTCCAGAAAGGAGGGAAAGGAGCCCTGTGGATCGAAGAGTGCAGGCTTCCACGGGAGGAACCCAGACCGGTACCCCCCTCACAGTGGCACGCTATCTAGCAGGTAAGGGGGGGAGAGAGTTGGGGGAGGCCCCAGAGAACAGCAGATCGGAGAAGGAGAGGGAGGAAAGAGCAGAGGTAATGGAGATCTGCCGGGAGGCCCTACCGATGTCAGAGGAGGAGGACAGTGACTCCTCAGAGGAGGAAGATTTCACGGACTATTGTCAGGATCCAGAGGACCTGAACAGTGGCCTGATTAAAACGGTGAGAAAGATAAAAAGCACAGAAAAAGAGGTGATGGAGTTGGGGAAACGTGTTAAAATGGCAAAAGCCCTGTGCAAACTAGCCCCAGTGGAGCACCGCAAGACTTATACAAAGGAGGTAACCCGTTTACTCAAGCTTCTTCAAAAGAAAGAACATTTGCTGGGGGCATTGAAAAAGGGCCCTGGGAACCCTATGAGAGAAGTTTACATCAACCGAGAAAGAATGGCCTCGGGGGGAAAGGCCCTGACAACCTTCAAACAGTCACAACAGCAAACTGAGAAGGAGAGTAGGAGCTCAGACCTTGGACCCCAGAACACCCAGGGGCCAGAGGAGCTTCCTGGGCCCAGTACCCAAAAGATATTACAGTATATGCAGTACCTTGCTAGTCAGTCTGGGTCCCTTCTGGCAGCTGGTGGGGCTGGAGAGGCATCCTCGTTAAGGGAACCTGAGGTTGGAAAAACTGAACAGGAAAAAAGTTTTAAAACTCAGATTTTTCATCTTGTAGAAACAGGGGATGGAAGTTCAGGAGAGACTCTTTTCTACACCAGTGATGGTGGAAGCAGAAATAAAAAACTTACCTGAGCAAGAGGTCAGCAGAGGCAGTTGCAGCCACAGGTTTTATGCCCATTGCCTGCAGCAGGAGTTGAGAGCAGGAGACAAACACTGACTCCATTGCAGTTGGGGAGGCCCCGCCCACACAGCACTGAGGGGCTGGAGGTCACAGCCAGGTAGGCTGCAGCACTGCCAAAGACTGAGAATGGTGAGGTTTTAGCAGAGGAAAACCTGGTGAAAGAGAGTGCTGCAGCTGGACGAACAGCAGGGGAAAAGGAGGGGTTCTCGATGAAGAAGGTACAGGAGGATCAGGAGTGTTTGCAACAAACCGGCCTGGCAGCAGAGCAAGAGGCTCCAGCCAATCGGGCAGTGGGAGCAGGAAAGACTGCAGAATAGCTACAAAGGCTGGCAGGGGAAATAGCTGCAGCGCCAGAGGATTCCCCATTTGTGAGAGGGCAGGCACTTCTGGAGTGTGGGAAACCCGCCCGCTTGGCGAAACAGCGGGGCTGGAGGAGCCAATGGAGCAGAACGTTGGGGGAAAAAGGGACCCGGTCCAGAGAGCAGGTTTTGGGCGGGAGGGAGGGGTGCTTGCCTTGCCATGCGCACCAGACGTAAACTTAACTGGTGGTAACAGGGATTCTGATTCCGGCCAGGCAGCGGGGGGGGGGGGGCGAGCCATGGGGGGGGGGTTGGCTCTGGGGGAAGGGGTTGGTTCGATGGGAGGGGGAGGGGGGCAGGGGCACTGGGAGGGGACCAGTTATATAGGGGAACCTGCTCTCAAAGTTCCTACGGACCAAATCGATGGGGAGACAGGCAGGGTTTCTGTTGCAGGAGGCATTGAACTGATGGACACTGTGACTGCAGGGGATACGAGTGCTCGGGGGGGTGGGGGGTGCAGGGGACCAAGGTTTGCTGGTTGAAGGGGTACAAGGCATGTTGGGGGGAGGGATAGGGAGGGAGGGGAGGGAGGCTGAGAAAGGGGGAAGGCAAGAGAAGGAGGATATGGTGCATCAGGAGCGGGGGGGGGGGTCCCCGCACTGGAGAAGGGGGGGACGGTGGGGGGGTCCATCCTTTGTGGTGGTGGTGGGTGGGGGAGGCGGGCTCAGGGGAACTAGGGGGGTAGGGGGCAGTGGGGAAGAGTGGGGGGGAGGCCAGGTTCCCAAAAGGAGGAATGTGGTACAATTGAGATGGGTGGGGGAGGGGGGATGCCAAGCAGGGATGCAGTCCTGAGATTGGTCCTGGGTCTAGGATTCCTCCCAGAGGACCTCTATGCCTGTACTCATCCGGTGAATATACCAGAATACAATGTTAGCTTTCTAACCCAGCGAGGCATGGAGGTCTTCTGGGAGAGATACGAAGGGGTACGGGGGGAGTGGGGACTGGAAGAACTACCGGGCTGTACCGATCAGCAGACCCGACCTGGTGCAGGTAACCCTGCTGGTTCGAAATGAGTCTCTATCAGGGGCGGACCTGGCCTTCTGGCTACAACGGTATGCAGAATTGCGTACCCCCTTGTCCAAACTCCCGGACCCCAGTAGGGTGTGGTCGGGAGGTTGGGGTGCGCAGGTTAGGCTGAGGCAGGCAGGGCATGTCACCCAGCACATTCCCTCCGCGGCGTTCATCGGCAGGGATCGGATTCTCTGCTTTTATAAGGGGTAGCCACGGCAGTGTCACAAGTGCAGGTCATTTAGACATTTTAGTATGTCATGCCCGGTAGTGCAGTGTGGAAAGTGCGGGTCTAAGGAGCATCCCACGGAGTCCTGTATGTCTATTCGGTGCAACTTGTGTGGGGGTCTGGGGCATGCATTTCGAGCCTGCCCTTGGGCCTCCCATAATGGGGGAGAGGAGGAGATAGGTAGGGATGGTTCAGGTCAGGGGGAGGGGGGAGGGGAAGCAGGCCACGATCAGGTTCCCGGGGCGGGGGGAAAGGGTCCGGGGAAGGACAGGGACCGGCAGAGGGGGGGGGGCTTGGGGGAGGGTCGGAAGCGACAGGAAGGGGAGGATGAGGGCTGGACGCGGGTGTCCAAGAAACAACGGAGAGGAAAGGGGGGAGGGGGGTGGGAATGGGGATAGAAGTAGGGAATAGATTCAGGGGTTTGGAAGACGAGGGAGGGGTTGAGGAACTGGCTGGTGAGGAGGTAGAGGATGGGGTAGCCGGCAGGATGGGTTGGGAGGTAGGGGAGAAGGAGTGAGGGGAAAAACGGGTAAGAGGAATGAGAAAAAGGGGGCGGAGGGTTTTGAGGGACAGGTAGGGGGGAGGTGGGTGGATCGGGGGAGGTGACGGCTGATGCAGGGAGGGCGGAAGAGGAAAGGAAGGTAAGAAAGGATGTAGTAATGCAGGCCCGTGAGGGGAGGGAGGAAGGGTCGGAGGTGGGATTGATGGGAAGGGTGGAAGAAGAGGAGGTAGAAGGGGTGGAAGAGGGGGGAGAGGAGGGGGGCAGGTCGGTTGCTGATCCCCAGGGAGGGAGGGAGGTGGGTGAAGACAAAAAGAAGATAGGGAGGAAGAAAGCAAGGGTGGGGGGAGGGATGTTTAAGCTAGGGGTCCGGGATTGGGCGAAGGAGGAAGAAGGGGGTGGAGGGGAAGGGACCGCGGATGATGGTGTGGAGAGGAGGGAAGGCAGCCAGGAAGGCGGGGGGTGTGGTAGCAAGGACTGATGGCGGAACTGCTATTGGTGTTCTCCACACTTAATGTGGCTAGTGTCGCCTCCCAGAGGGCAAGAAGCTTGGTATTTGATGGCCTCTCTGCTGTGGCGGCGGACTGTTTCCTCCTCCAGGAGACCCGGTTGCAGACGCTGGAGGACATTCGGCGGGCAAAGAGGGCCTGGAGATGGGGACCCTCTATCTGGGGTCTGGCCGGGGAGAGGTATGGAGGATAGGCATCCTCTTTAAGACCAATAAAGTAGAGATTCAGAGGGTGGTGGAGCTGGGTATTGGTAGGTGTTTGGTGTTGGACGTAATATTGCGGGGGGTGGCCTTGCGGGTGATTAATGCATATGGACCGCAAAGCAAACAGGGAAGGTCTGCATTGTTTAACAAAATTAAGCCTTACCTATACACTTCAAGGCAGTTGGTGTGGGGAGGAGACTTCAACACTATCTTACGGAAAGAGGATAGTGGGGGGCGGGCAACACAAGTACGTTATGATGGGGTTCGACTAGCGGGGATTATGAAAGGAGCAGGGCTGGTGGATGTACATATCGCACTTGGTGGTGGGAATAAGGGTTTCACCTTTTCACGGGGCACCTGTAGGAGCAGAATTGACCGGTTTATAGTTCGGGAAGTGGCATGTAGGCAGGCACCTAGGGTGGTGAAAGTAGATTTCTCTGACCACAGGATGGTGATGATAGAGTTGGGGGGAGGGGGGGCGTGCAAGCTAGGGAAAGGGTTGTGGAGATTGAATCTCAAATGGTTGAAGGAGGGGGTGTTGCACCAGGAGTACCTGGAATTCCTAGCAGACCAGGTGTCCATTCAGGGTGTCTTCCCTTCCCTCAGGGACTGGTGGGAAGTACTGAAACACCCACCAGAGGGTTTTTTCTCTGTCAGGCAAGGCGGCAGGGAAGGGAGGCCACCCGGTTGGGGATCGCCCTGAGAAAGCGACGGGATAATCTAATTTCCTGGGGGGGGGGGGGGGAGGAGGGAGGATATTGAGGTACTGCAGCAGGAGGTTGAAAGAGTACAGTACAACCGGTACTCTTCCCTCGTCTACGAGCGGGACTTCGGGAAGCTGCTTGGTCTGGACCCGTATGACTGCTGCAAGGAACGAAGGGAGAGGAGGGTGGTGGTGGGGTTTAGGGATGAGGGGGGGGGGGTGCTCCAAGAGTCCAGGGAAGGTATTTTGCGGGTGGTGGGGACGCATTTTGGGCGGGTTTTCTTGTACCTACAGTTGGGGACAGAGGCCATGGGAAGATACATTGAGGGGACCCCGGGGGTGGGTAACTGGGGGCCACATCTTCAGGTCTTAATGCAGCCGTGGACGCTGGGTGAGGTGGAGGAGGCCATTGGGGCCTTGCGGCGCAGAACAGCGCCAGGGCCGGACGGACTTCCGGCGGAGTTTTACCAACGGTTCAGGGACCAGCTGGCGCCGCTCTTGCTGGAACTCTGGAAGGAGGCGCGAACAGGGGGATCCTTGCCGGAGTCTATGGGAGGATCAGCATTGGTCCTCCTTAGCAAAGGAAAGGATCCTCAAGACGTGGCGAACTGGCAACCAATAGCTCTATTGAACAGCGACCGGAAGATCTTCGCCCACATGCTTCATGCTCGCATGAGGAAGGTCTCCGGTGAAGTGCTGGCAGTCCTGCAGAGGTGTGGGGTCCCAGGAAGGGGGGTGCTGGAGGCAGTAGCCTGGGTGAGGGAGGGCTTGGAACATAGCCGGGTGGGAGATGGTAGGTTGGTCGTGGCCTTGGACCAGGACAAGGCTTTCGACCGAGTGCAGTGGGGGTTCTTGTGGAAGGTCTTGGATCACTATGGCTTCCCGGGGGAGTGGATCGCACAACTGCAACTGTTGTATGCTGGGGCGCGATTTTTTCCCCTGGTGAATGGATGGAGGGGGGCGGGGGGGTCACGGCAGGGGTACGGCAGGGGTGCCCATTGAGCCCCCTGCTGTACGCTTTCGCCATAGATCTCCTGGTGCGGAGGCTGGGAAGGGGGGTGAGAGAGGGCTCAGTGGGGTAGAGGTTGGCAAAGGGAACGTATTGAGAGTCATCGCTTATGCAGACGATGTCACTGTTTGGGTGGCAGACCAGAGGGAGGGGAGGATGCTGCGGGAGACCCTTGAAGAATATTCCAAGGCATCGGGGTCACGGGTAAACCTGGGTAAGTGTACTAGCTTGTGGGTGGGTCCAGAGGAACGGCGATTTAACCTAGGGGGCGGGTTTCCTGCAGGGATTGAAAGAATGCGGGTGTTGGGAGTGTATTTTTGGGGGGGGGGATTACGGGCGGAAGAGTTGGGAGCAAAAGATATCGGAGGCAAGGGAAAAGGTGGATCGTTGGAAGGGGTGGCGGATGTCCATGGCAGACAGGGTCCGGTTGTTGAAGACCCAGATAGTCCCCATGTTTCTCTTCTTGAGTTACATCTGCCTTTTGCCGGAATGCTATTTCACTTCATTGTACAGCGTGTTTTTTCAACTTTTGTGGGGCAACAGGATGAACCCGGTAAAATGCAATATTACTTACTGTTCGTGGGAGGAAGGGGGGGTGGGGATGGTAAACCCTGTCTTGCTATTCTCCTCCCTGTTCATCCAGTTTAACCTTGGGTGGGGGGGGGGGGGGGAGGGCCGGAGACCCCAGGGTGGGCACAAAGTGTTGTACAGTGGTGGGAGGGATTTTGGGGCCCTTGGTGGGGGGGGGGGGGGGAAGGTGGGGAGGTTGCGGAAGGGTTTCCCGGAGGGTGTAGGCTACTACAAATCCTCAGTAAAGCTGGTCCGGTTGTGGGACATTACATGGGAGGAAATAAGGGCGGGGCAGAGGGAGAGCTGGGTGGAGCGGGTTCGCTCCCAGCATTTCTCATCTCCCCTGACTCTGGGATGCTCCATGGCCCGTGCTGAGGCAGGGCCTGCGCTTTATTTCATCTGGACGACTCCCGAACAAGTACAGGGACATTGCCTGACTGTCCCTTCACGGTAAATTTTATGTTAGGGCAAATATGTACCGAAGCATGCAGGACCGAAACTGCCCGAGGGGGGAGTGTGCTGGTCAGCTGGAGACGATGGACCACTTCCTTATGGAGTGTCCATTCTCCAGAGCAGTTTGTGGACGAGTGGCCGCCTTGTTGGCCATCCCCAGCTTCATGTCCTACACCTATGCAGACTGGGTGTACGGGAGACAGCAGGGGTCGGGGCGGCTGGAGCCAGGTACCGCCTTCCTCATATCAGTTATTATCAGGTACTGCCTGGGGTGGCCCGATACAGGGTGTCTATGCGCCAGGAGTGCAGGTCTGCTGAGCAGGTTTCCTGGGACGTTGTCCGAGCCGTCCAGGAATTGGCACGCTGGGAAAAGGTGGGGGGGGGGGGGGGGTACATAATTTTGGGGTTTGGTGGAAGCAAGTACGCTTGAAGTTGATTTGAATGTATGGTGTGGGGGGGATTTGGGGGGGACGGGTTTTGTATAAAAGTGTAGTGGGGCTGGTTTTACAACGGCATGATGCAATGTCTTGAATATTGTTTTTCCGTTTTATTTAATAAAGGAATTCTCCAAGCCTCTTTGCCTGCGATTGGAGGTCACTCACAGGAAATTTCATAAGAGTCTCGACTCATTTTTCTCCTCACCTTTTGAAGTGTACAGGGCAAAATGAAAGGTGATCAGTGTTAGGTATGGGTAGACAGACCAGCTCTACTATCTGTACTATTTTTTCTACCTCTTTGACATTTTGGTATTAAAAGGTGGTATAACAAAACCTAATAAGTCATAAAACATAAAAACGTTTTAAAAACAATCTGCTAATACCCTCAATGGACAGGATGAACAGAAAACTCACATATGTTATTTCAGGGCATAAAACTTACATCTAATTGTTGAATGATATCCCAGGTCACAGAAAGTTCATATCTGTATGCCACATTGGTGTTATAGAGCATAAGAAGATCATACATAATATGCGCTCTCTCTCTCTCTCTCTCTCATACTGTAAAGATTATTTTTATGGTGGGACGAGGCTACCTGTCTCCAGATCTCATTAAAGTGCGGAGTAATTGTCCCAAAGCCATGAAGAGACTAATGGCAGATTGCCTGAAGAAGAAAAGAGATGAGCGGCCTCTCTTTCCACAGGTTAGAACCGCTCATGCTTCACATTAGTCAATATAATAGTCCAGTGCATTATAATCCACTTGGGCTTTTATTAATGGATTATGTCATTAAGCAGAGGAATGTCTTCAAGATACACTTCTCATGAATTGCATTTTACTGTATCATAAGTTATTCAGTTGAAACATCATTTACTTCTGCTTTGTATTACTACTACTTTTCATTTCTATAACACTACTAGACAAATGCATCACTGTAACAAACACAAAAGAGACAGTCCATGCTTGACAGAACTTACAATCTATCCAAAGCAGGCAAACAGGACAAAAAAAGAAATTAGGGGCTTTAATATATTATGGGGATGATTAAAATGTGGGTATTAAACAGGTGAATAAGAGGTTAAGAGTTAAAAGCAGCCTCAAAAGGGTGGGCTTTTAGATTGGATTTGAAATGAGCCAGAGACAGAGCATGATGTACTAACTCAGGAAGTCTATTTCTGGTGTATGGTGCAGAGAATGGAGTTGGCAGTGGAAGAGAAGGGTACAGATATGAGTGACGTACTTGAACAACAGAATTTCCGGGGAGGGGTGTAAGGAGAGATATGTGAAGAAATATACTGAGAAGCTATAGAATAAATATACTTGTAAGTCAGTAAAAGAAGTTTGAACAGTATATGGAAATAGGATAGAGAGCCAAGGGAGTGACTTTTGGAGATGGGTTATATGAGTGTAGTGACATTGGTGGAAGAGAGGTCATGCAACAGAATTTTGAATAGATGGAAAGGGAGACCTGTGAGGATCAGATTGCAGTAGTCTAAGCAGGAAGTGATGAGAGAATAGATAAGGGTTTTGGTAGTGTGGTCAGAAAGGAAAGGATACATTTTGTTGAAATTATAGAAACAACAGGTTTTAGCAGTCTATTGGATATGTGCAGAGATAGAGAGCGAGAAGTCAAAGATGACCCCAGATTACGAGTTGAAGAGGCAGGAAGGATGACAATCTTAGCCACCAAAATAGAGAATGGGAGGAGAGTTCAGTTTATGAGAAAGATAAGAATCTCAGTCTTGACTTCCAGTGGAGCCGCGGGTTAAGATGGCCGCTGTGGAGTGAGCTCCATAGAGCCCTGAGTGAGGCCCCCAGACCCGAGGGTTCCAGACTCCCTTCCGAGGAGTGAAAATTGCACCTGCAGCTAGGGCGGGAGATGAGAGGCGGAGGAGGTCTGGAGAAGTCGGTGTGAGCCGCTGAAGGTGGACGCGGTGGATTTCCCCTCCCCCACGTTGGAGACCATGAGTAGGTTGTGTAGGAGGTAGAGAGTGTGGATGAAGGGAGCGGATGGCAGCACGATAGTGTGACGGAGCGTGGTGGAGGGAAGTGGATTGCCATACCGGCAGTGAAGTGGCCGCGGAGGTACAGGAGGGAGAGGCGGAATCGAAGGGAAGAGAAAGTTGGAGTGCATCCACTGAAGTGCTTCAAAGGAAAAAAAAAGTGTGGTCGGGCGGCCGGGTAGCAAGCATGGCAGTGAGGAGTCTCTGGCTGATAAGGCTGTCTGATTCGGGCAGCTGGGCTACAGGGACAGCTGCAATCTGAATTGCCTCAGGGTAGTGCTGGAAGAAAGAAGATATAAAAACGAGGACAGAAAGTCATTGCCTGAGAGGGCTGTTTTATGGTGCAGTCCCGCGGGGGTGAATAGTAAAAGGGTGGCACCCTGAAAGATAAATTGGACTATTGAGCAAACAAGGAAGAAGATAGGAGCAATACAGGATGCCACCAAAAAAGAATTAGGAGCGATTCCGATATATGGCGGAACAGACTGGAAAGGTGCAGCCGGAGGCGGGGGGGACCATATCAGAGAAATGAGAAGATGGAGGTGATCCCCTCCGATTCCGAGGAGGAACCCCAGAAAGAGGTACCTGAGAGCACTGAAGAAATCACGAAAGCGGAGGTAGTAGGCTGGTTCAAGGAATTGAAGAAGTGGTGTAGCAAGGGCGGGGCGGTCCGCCCCGGGTGTCACCAGAAAGGGGGGTGCCGCTGCTCCCGCTGCTCTTCTTCCTGGCGCACCCCCCCCCCCCCCCCCCCCCGCACCAGCCCTTTAAAAAGAAATTACCGACGCGATAGCGAGCACAGCACCTCGTGTGCAAGTAAAAGAAGCGGATCCGATCATCTCATTGGGCCTTCCCTCACTGTCCCGCCCTCCTCTGACGCAACTTCCTATTTCCTCTAGGGCGGGACAGCGAAGGAAGGCCCAATGAGATGATCGGATCCGCTTCTTTTACTTGCACACGAGGTGCTGCGCTCGCTATCGCGTCGGCAATTTCTTTTTAAAGACCGGGTGGCAGGGAGAAGACGAGGCAGGGTGAGGGTGGGGGACAGATGGGGTGAAGGTGGGGGGGACTCGGATAGCAGAAGGGACTGGGTGGGAGACAGATGGGGTGGGGGGCACTTGGATAGCAGAAGGGACTGGGTGGGAGACAGATGGGGTGAGGGTGGGTGGCACTTGGATAGCAGAAGGGACTGGGTGGGAGACAGATGGGGTGAGGGGGACTCGAATGGGTAGAAGGGACTGGATGGGAGACAGATGGGGTGAGGGTGGGGGGCACTTGGATAGCAGAAGGGACTGGGTGGGAGACAGATGGGAGAAGGGGCATGGAGCTGGAACTGGGGTCTGAAAAGTGAGCAGGAGGGAGAATGGGGTCATGCCTAGGGCAGGGGTGGATGGGAGAATCAATGGATCTGGAACTAGGGGCAGCCACAGGTGGGAACTGGGAGCCGAAAAGAGGGGGCAGTGAGAGAGGGGGGCTAGATCCTGGATGGAATGGGGAGTGAGAGGGAGGGCAGACCCTGAATGGATGGGAGGGGGAAAGAGAGAGGGCAAATGGTGAATCGAAGGAGCAGAGAGAAAGGGCAGACAGTGGATAGAAGGGAGTGAAAGAGCAGACAGTGGATGGAAGGGGGCAGAGATAGAGGGCAAATGCTAGAGGGAAAGGAGAGAGAGAGGGCAGATGGTGGATGGAAGGGGGAGAGAGAGATGGCAGATTGGGGCAGATGGTGGATGGAAGGGGCAGAAATAGAGGGCAGATGTGGATGGAAGAGACATTAGAGAGGGCAGACACTGGATGGCAGAGAGAGAGCGAAGACAGATGCTGGATGGAAAGAAGATGAGGAAAGCAGAAACCAAAGACAACAAACTGTAAATATATATTTTTATTATTTTGCTTTAGGATATAGTATTTTAGCTGTGTTAATAAATGTTTATAAATAGAACATGTAAATAAGGTAATCTTTTTATTGGACTAATTTTAATACATTTTGACTTAACTTTCAGAGAACAAAACCCCCTTCCTCAGATCAGGATAGGATACTGTAACAGCACTATACTGTATTGACCTGAGGAAGGAGATTTTGGCCTCTGGAAGCTAAATGTATTAGTCCAATAAAATGGTATTATTTTATTTTCTGTATTTGTTTTATTTCTATTTGTTAATTTGTAAAGTGGTGATTGGTATTTGTTAGTTTTTTCAAATTTACATCTGCTGTCTTTGTATTTTGCACAGTACTAGGAGACATTTTCTGTTTCTGTGGTGTTGCATTGTATGCAGAGTCTGGCATCGGGGGTTCAGTTTAATTTTTGTCTAAATAGAAAGTTTATGATTACTTATTCTATAGTGGATTAGGGTGTATCTGTGTTTGTGAAAAAGACATGGCTTTCAGTTGGCATTGACTGTGCAGGATCGACGATCTTTACTATTCTGTCCGGTTTCGTTTTACAATAAGTGAATTGATGTTCTAGTGCTCACTGTAGTGCTTAAGATGCTTTCCTTTTCCTTGTGTGACTCTTAGAAACGACTGCTTATGGTATGGTAGAATTGCTCTATAGGTCGTGAGTGTTTTGTATTCTCGGTATGCCTAGTACTGGATTGGGGGGGGGGGGGGTTAAAAAATGACCAGCCCCGGGTGTCAACTACCCTAGCTACGCCACTGAATTGAAGTCCAAAATAGAGGGAGTCCGAAAAGATATTCAAAGCTCTCTCAAAGAGATCCGGGCGGAGATCAGAGACCTGGGGTCTCGTGTGGATGAAGTGGAGGAGAAGATGGAAATGGCCCAGGCAGAAATGAAAAAAAAAAAAAAAACAGGCAGAGACACATGTGGATGCAATAGAGATTTAGCAGTTAAAGGAACAGGTGGAGGATCTGGAAAACAGATTGTGCCGCAATAACCTGCGGTTCAAAGGAATCCCGGAGCTGGACATTTTTACTAACTGTGAGGTGGTGAATAAAGAACTGTGCCAATATATTTTGAGTTCGGATGAGGGGAGTGTGCAGGAGTACATCGCAGTGCAGGGCCACATCGCAATTCTGCCCCGAGGGACATAATAGCTTGTTTTCTGGATTTCCCTACTAAAGAAATGATCCTGTCTAAAGCAAGACAACAGAAAGTGATTCAATGGAAAAATTATAGGATTGGAGTGCACCAAGATTTGGCTGGAAGTACGCTGCAAAAACGCAGATCATTGAGGGAAGTCACAGGATTCATGCGAGCTAAGGGGATTCGATACAGATGACTTTTCCCCTTTGCAATGTGGCTCACGGTGGAAGGAAAATCGAGGAAGGTGAAGACACTGGAAGAAGTGTGGGAGGCTTTAAGAGCGCTGGGCTGTGCGGGAGTTCCAGTCCGGAAGCAGCCGGCACAGTCGGTGGTAGAACCCAGAACGGATTCAGCTTGGCAGGTGGTGGCAGCTTGTGGGAAGAAGGTGGACCAGAGGGCTTCCTGATAACCAAAGTGAGCGAGAGCAGACATGTGAATAGTGAAATTGCAAGGACAATGAATATTCGCAATATTTTGTGAGGAGATGATCCTATGTGGGAATTGTAAGGAGTTGGGGGTGGATTAGGGCAGGTAGGAGAGGGGGATACCTATGGGTCATTAGGAATAGAGAGGAGAGGGTGGGATTGGAAGTAGAAGGGAACTGATGTCTGAATGTATGGTAAAAGGGGGGGAAGTAAGGAGGGATAGAGTAAGGGCTATATCTAGATGTGGTTCTGTACGGGAGGGGTTTGGGAGTTTAGGGGTGCGTGGAGGCCTCGGGGGGAGAGGGAAGTGCTTCTTTATTTGGCTGATCGATTCGAGCACGAGGGGAGGGGGATGGGGGAGGGGAGGGATGGGGATAGTGGGGATGGAGGGGGAGGGGAGGGGGAAGGGAAAAGGGGGGAGAATGGGCAAGAGAAGGAGGGGAGGATTTATGGGAGGGGAGGGGGAGTGAGAAGGAGAGATATTAGAGGTGGTATCTTGGAATGTTAATGGTCTTAATAACCAAGGAAAACGAAGTAGAGTTATGAAGGAATTGTATAGGCTGAAGTGGGATGTGACCTTCTTGCAAGAGACACACTTGAGACTGAGGGATGTGCATCTGTTATGAGGTAAACCTTATAGGGAGGTGATGGTGCATCAGGGCGAGGGAGGGAAAAGGACGGGAGGAGTGGCCATCCTTATTGGGCAGAAATGTGGGTTGATCATTACGAACAAATTTAAGGACACAACAGGGAGATGCGTAGCCATTAGGGGACTGTTGCAGGGAAAGGAGATTACGTTGGTTAACATCTATGCCCCTAATGTAGGGCAGTGGGGATTTTATCATACTTTATGGCAGGAGATTCAAGGACGTTTTGCAGGGCAGGTGATTGTGGGCAGAGATTTCAATATTGCCCCAGATGCCCGATTGGATCACTCTGGGGGAGGGGGCACAAGACAGGTCCTGGGAGAAAGGCACTACATAAATTTTTGAGACAGATGGAGTTGGTGGACTGTTGGAGGATGTTGCACGGAGTGCAACGGGGCTACACGTTTTACTCCCATGTGGCATGTTCATACACCAGGATAGATGGGTTGTGGGTTCATCGAAATAGTGCGCAGATAGTAGAGGTGGCGGAAATAGAACCCATTCAAATTTCAGACCATGCTCCAGTTTGAATAAAAGTAAAAGGACTGGGGCACAAGAAGAGGACTAGCTTTTGGAAACTTAATGAATCTCTATTGGGGGATGAGAGGATGAGGGAGGAGATACAGTTGACGGTGCAAGAATACTGCAGATTAAATGATACAGGGGAGGTAAATGACGGGTATTGAGGGTTGCGTTGAAGGCGGTTGTGCGGGGGGTCTTGATTAAGTGGGGAGCCCGGAAGAAAAGAGAGAGGGGTCACAGGTTGATGAATTTGCATGAGAGTTTGAACAGGTTGGAGAAGGTGCACCAGCGAAATCCCTCCCCCCGGGTATGGGCTGAGCTGAAGAGAGTCAGGGGGGAGTTAGACCAGGCCCAGATGGCAGAGGTAGAATATATGAGAATGAGGCTCAAACAGCAGTATTTTGAGTTTGCGAACAGATCAAGTGCTATGCTGGCCCGATGTCTGAGAGCTCGGAGGGGGAGATCCTTGATACAGAAAATAAAGGACGAAAGGGGAGGTTGGGTATATGCAGATTCGGACATTGAAGGGTGCTTCTTAAAATATTGCCAAGAACTATATGCAGCTACAGAGGGGGAGTCGGAGGAGAGAGTGGTAAGATATCTGGATCAGATTCTTTTACATAAATTGAGTGCGGCAGACAGCCAAAGGATGGGGGAATCAATCAGATTAGGAGAGGCCCAGGGGGTTATTAATAAACTGCCTAATGGCAAGGCCCTGGGTTGGATGGTTTTACAAGCCGGTTTTACAAACACTTTGAGAGTCTACTCAGCCCCTTAATGCTTAGGGTGGGAAATGGAGTACTGGAGGGGCGGGAGCTCCCAAGATCAATGTTAGAGGCAGGGGTGACGGTCTTGCCTAAACCAGGTAAAGACCCAACTTTGTGTGGGTCTTATAGACCCATTTCCCTGTTGAATGTGGATGCAAAAATCTTAGCTAAGATATTGGCAAATAGACTGGGTAGGCTGTTGCCCAAGTTGATACACACGGATCAATCGGGATTTATTCCAGGGAGACAAGTGGGTGATAATATTAGAAGAACACTTCACCTGTTGTGTGAGACTCAAAGCTTCAGACCAGGAATAGCCCTACTGGCCATGGACGCGGAAAAGGCCTTTGATAGGGTAAATTGGGGGTTCCTGAGGGTGGTGTTGGAAAGAATGGGGCTGGGGGGGAATTTTAGTATGTAGCTGGAAGCTCTGTACAAGAGGCCGAGAGCTTGTCTAAATATAAATGGGAGTTATTCTCCCTTCTATATACAGTGGTGGAAATAAGTATTTGATCCCTTGCTGATTTTGTAAGTTTGCCCACTGACAAAGACATGAGCAGCCCATAATTGAAGGGTAGGTTATTGGTAACAGTGAGAGATAGCACATCACAAATTAAATCCGGAAAATCACATTGTGGAAAGTATATGAATTTATTTGCATTCTGCAGAGGGAAATAAGTATTTAATCCCTCTGGCAAACAAGACCTAATACTTGGTGGCAAAACCCTTGTTGGCAAGCACAGCGGTCAGACGTCTTCTGTAGTTGATGATGAGGTTTGCACACATGTCAGGAGGAATTTTGGTCCACTCCTCTTTGCAGATCATCTCTAAATCATTAAGAGTTCTGGGCTGTCGCTTGGCAACTCGCAGCTTCAGCTCCCTCCATAAGTTTTCAATGGGATTAAGGTCTGGTGACTGGCTAGGCCACTCCATGACCCTAATGTGCTTCTTCCTGAGCCACTCCTTTGTTGCCTTGGCTGTATGTTTTGGGTCATTGTCGTGCTGGAAGACCCAGCCACGACCCATTTTTAAGGCCCTGGCGGAGGGAAGGAGGTTGTCACTCAGAATTGTACGGTACATGGCCCCATCCATTCTCCCATTGATGCGGTGAAGTAGTCCTGTGCCCTTAGCAGAGAAACACCCCCAAAACATAACATTTCCACCTCCATGCTTGACAGTGGGGACGGTGTTCTTTGGGTCATAGGCAGCATTTCTCTTCCTCCAAACACGGCGAGTTGAGTTCATGCCAAAGAGCTCAATTTTTGTCTCATCTGACCACAGCACCTTCTCCCAATCACTCTCGGCATCATCCAGGTGTTCACTGGCAAACTTCAGACGGGCCGTCACATGTGCCTTCCGGAGCAGGGGGACCTTGCGGGCACTGCAGGATTGCAATCCGTTATGTCGTAATGTGTTACCAATGGTTTTCGTGGTGACAGTGGTCCCAGCTGCCTTGAGATCATTGACAAGTTCCCCCCTTGTAGTTGTAGGCTGATTTCTAACCTTCCTCATGATCAAGGATACCCCACGAGGTGAGATTTTGCGTGGAGCCCCAGATCTTTGTCGATTGACAGTCATTTTGTACTTCTTCCATTTTCTTACTATGGCACCAACAGTTGTCTCCTTCTCGCCCAGCGTCTTACTGATGGTTTTGTAGCCCATTCCAGCCTTGTGCAGGTGTATGATCTTGTCCCTGACATCCTTAGACAGCTCCTTGCTCTTGGCCATTTTGTAGAGGTTAGAGTCTGACTGATTCACTGAGTCTGTGGACAGGTGTCTTTCATACAGGTGACCATTGCCGACAGCTGTCTGTCATGCAGGTAACGAGTTGATTTGGAGCATCTACCTGGTCTGTAGGGGCCAGATCTCTTACTGGTTGGTGGGGGATCAAATACTTATTTCCCTCTGCAGAATGCAAATAAATTCATATACTTTCCACAATGTGATTTTCCGGATTTAATTTGTGATGTGCTATCTCTCACTGTTACCAATAACCTACCCTTCAATTATGGGCTGCTCATGTCTTTGTCAGTGGGCAAACTTACAAAATCAGCAAGGGATCAAATACTTATTTCCACCACTGTAGGTAGAGGGACCAGACAGGGATGTCCGCTTTCACCGCTTCTTTTTGCTTTGTACATAGAGCCATTGGTGGAGTTGACCCGCGGCCATCCAGGGGTGCGGGGGATTAGGATTGGGGGAAGAGAGCATTGTATTGCTTTGTTTGCGGACGATATGTTCATATATGTGGAACACCCGAGGAGGACTCTTGCAGTGATTCAGGGGATCTTTGGGGAGTTTGGGAAGTATGCGGGCTTGTGGGTGAATATGGACAAAAGTGAATTGTTGGGTATATCTTTAAGTGAGGAGGAGGTGCGAGAGGTAAGAGAAAGGTATGAGTTTAAATGGGCGCCACACCAAATTCGTTATCTAGGGATACAGAGGGGCATAATTGAACGGGGCACCCATCTATAAGGGCGCCCATCTCTAAGGACAGTTCCGTAAAGGGGTGGGACAACCCATATTATCGAAACAAGATGGGCGGCCATCTTTTGTTTCGATAATACGGTCGGGGCCGGCCAAATCTCAACATTTAGGTCGACCTAAATGTTGAGATTGCTGACCATAGAGATGGGCGGCCTCGGTTTTCGCCTATAATTCAAACCGAGGTCGCCCATCTCAAAAATGACCAAATTCAAGGCTTTTGGTTGTGGGAGGAGCTAGCATCCGTAGGGCACTGGTCCCCCTCACATGCCAGGACACCAACTGGGCACCTTAGGGGGCACTGCAGTGGACATCACAAATTGCTCCCAGCTGCAATACTCCCTTACCTTGTGTGCTGAGCCCCCCCAAAACCCACTACCCACAACTCTACACCACTACCATAGCCCTTAAGGATGAAGGGGGGCACCTACATGTGGGTACACTGGGTTTCGGGTGGGTTTTGGAGGGCTCACGTTTACCACCACAAGTGTAACAGGTAGGGGGGGATGGGCCTGGGTCCGCCTGTCTGAAGTGCACTGCACCCACTAAAAACTGCTCCAGGGACCTGCATACTGCTGTCATGGAGCTGGGTATGACATTTGAGGCTGGCATAGAGGCTGGCAAAAAATGTTTTTTAAATTGTTTTTTTTTTGGGTGGGAGCATAGGCGTAGTTTGACTGTTTCATTTGGGGGGGGGGCAAAGGATGGGCGGAGCATATTAGCATATTCATTTGCATATATACATATGCAAATGAATATGCTAATATGGAGGAAGGAATTGAAATTTACAGGCAAAATATCACAGATGCACATTTCAAAAAGCTGACATATTTCAATTAATAAATTCTGAATAAAATACTTTTATCTACCTTTGTTGTCTGATCATTTAGTTTTTCTATTCGCTTTGGTCCCAGTGTCTTCTGTTTTATGCAGTGTCTTCTTTCCAGTAGGCTTCCCTCTGCTCCCCACCCTCCCAGTCCCATCCATCTCTTGCTCCTTCCCTCTGCTCCCCACCCCTCCCAGTCCCATCCATCTTCCCTCTGCTCCCCACCCTTCCCAGTCCCATCCAACTCTTGCTCCTTCCCTCTGCTCCCCACCCCTCCCAGTCCAATCCATCTCCTCGTCCTTCCCTCTGCTCCCAACGCTCCCAGTCCCATCCATCTGTTGCTCCTTCCCTCTGCTCCCCACCCCTCCCAGTCCCAACCATCTCTTGCTCGTTCCCTCTGCTCCCCACCCCTCCCAGTCCCATCCATCTTCCATCTGCTCCCCACCCCTCCCAGTCCCATCCATCTCTTGCTCCTTCCCTCTGCTCCCCACCCCTCCCAGTCCCATCCATCTTCCATCTGCTCCCCACCCCTCCCAGTTCCATCCATCTTCCTTCTGCTGCCCTCCCCCGCGAGGTCCAAGATCGTGACTCCGTCTACCCCCCTCTCTTCCTCCCTCCCTCCCTCCCTCCGGCGCAGGCAGCAGTCTTTTTCAGCATTCCTGGCAGCGGTAGCGATGTACACGCTGCCTTCGGTCTGCCCCGGAAGCCTTCTCTTCAAGTTCCTGTTCCCACCTATGCGGGAACAGGAACTTGAAGAGAAGGCTTCGGGGCAGAGCCGAAGGCAGAGTGTACATCGCTACCGCTACCAGGAACGCTGAAAAAGACTGCTGCCTGCGCCGGAGGGAGGGAGGAAGAGAGGGGGGTAGACGGACACACTCCTCTCCGTCCGCTTGGCTTCCCTGCCCTCTCTGTCTGCGTCCCGCCCGAAAGGAAATGACGTCAGAGGAAGGCGGGACGCAGACAGAGAGGGCAGGGAAGCCAAGCGAACGGAGAGGAGCGCGTGCCTGCTTGTTTTTTTTTTTTAAACTACTGGCGCGGCGGCGCCTCATCGTCGTTTGGGGGGGCATTGCCCCCCCTCGCCCCCCCAGTCTATGCCCATGGGTGGGAGGGGGTTGGTGACCACTGTGGGAGTAAGGGGAGGTCGTCCCCGATTCCCTCTGGTGGTCATCTGGTCAGTTCGGGCACCTTTTCGAGGCTTGGTCGTGAAACAAAAGGCACCAAGTAAAGTCGGCCAAATGCTTGTCAGGGATGCCCTTTTTTCCATTATCGGCCGAGGATGGCCATCTCTTAACCAAGCCCCCGTCCCGCCTTCGGTACACTGGCGACACGCCCCCTTGAACTTTGGGCGTCCCCGCAACGGAAAGCAGTTGGCGGCCAAAATCGGCTTTCGATTATGCCGATTTGGTCGGCCCTGACAGAAGGACGCCCACCTCCCGATTTGTGTCGGAAGATGGGCGCCCTTCTCTTTCGAAAATGAACTGGACAGATACCTAGGGACTTAAATAGGGTATTTAAGCTTAACTACGGCCTTATTTCTGAGCAGATTAGGAATGATATGTTGAGATGGAACGGCTTGTGGTTGTCGTGGTGGGGGAGGATGGCAGTGATTAAGATGAATGTGTTGCCCTGTTTGTTATTTGTATTTCAATCATTGCCTATAGCGGTTCCGAGACCACTTATTAAGAAGTTGCAGAGGTCTATAGTGAAATTCATATGGAGGAACAGAAGGCTGCGTTTGGCAAAGCGAGTTCTATGGGGAGATTTGTTAAGGGGGGGAAGAGCGGTACCAAACTTGGAGTGGTACTATTTGGCGGCACAACTTTGATTGATTTTGGATTGGGGGAGGGGAGTAGAGAAACCCGCTGTTCAGATAGAACAATCATATTCTCTTTTGTGGACTACTGAGGCTGGGGGGAGGGGGCTACCAGGGGATTGTAGCCCATATCTTAGACATTTGTTAGGAATATGGGGAGTAGTGAGGAGACACTAGGTGTGGAAGGAAGGGGTGTCCTCCTTGGCTTCCCTTTGTTGGGAGCCTAGGTTCAGAGCAGGTAGAGAAAATGCTACATTTGCAAGATGGGAACGGAAGGGATTGGTGTGCTTTAGGGATGTGCTGCATGGGAGTCAGATGTGGAGTTTTGGGGAGTTGTGTGCCCGTTATGGGATATCTGAGGGAGATAGTTTTGCTTACATGCAACTAAAACATTTTGTAGCCACATCTGGGTGGAGGAGGGAGAACATACAAGGTAGGGAAAGTCTAGAAAATCTGTGGATACTGTTGGAAAAAGTCCTGAAGCCTATTTCAGTGATATATCAATTTTTTCGAGGAGATGATCCAACGCCTTATCCATTTCAGGGGGCGTGGGAGAAGGATTTGCATTGCCACTTTAGTAAGCGAGAATGGGAGGGGATACGTGGGGAAGTTCAAAAAGCATCGGTTTGTGTGTTGGTACAAGAGAATGCTTACAAGGTACTCACGCGATGGTATTACACACCAGAGAGATTGAAAAGGATGTACCCAGGGGCTACGGATGTTTGTTGGAGGTGTAAAGCACAGGAGGGCGAACAGTCTGGTGGACTTGCTCAGGAGTGGTGCCGTTCTGGCAGGAGGTGATGAAAGCATTGGCTTGAATAATGGGAATTTCTTTGGTGTGCAGTCCTCAGGCGTGCCTACTAGGTATGCATAATGAACGGGAGTCTTGGGAGGAGAGTAAAATGATGAGATGGGGATTGGTGGCAGCTAAATGCCTTATAGCGAGATGCTGGAAGGCAGCAGAACCCCTGAATTTGGGTGATTGGAAAGTTAAAGTGAGGCAATTATGGTGGATGGAACGCCTGACGATCTATAGGAGAGAGGGAGAACTTCGGCGTAAAAGGGGATGGACAAGACTTCAGCAAATGGTGGAGGAGCTGTAGGGGAGGGATGGTACTACATAGAATAGGGATTGTCTCCGGGTGGGTGACGAATTATAAAAATTGAATCGCGGGATGGGGAGGGCGAGGGGGAGGACAGGGATGGGGCAATGGAATGGTTGGGGGGGGGAGGCATATATTGAGAATCAAGGTCAGTTGATTTAGATTGGAATTGTCTAATTTTATGTTATAATGTGGAGATTTGGATATGTAGTAGATCTTATGGGAAGCACGAGTGGTGGGAGAGGGTAAAAGGGCAAATATAAAGTTATGCAATATATGCAATTTGTTGTTATTGCTCTTGGATGACTCAAGATACTCAATAAAAAAAAAATTTTAAGTAAAAAAAAAAAGAATCTCAGTCTTGGCCATGTTCAGTTTCAGATGATATTGGGGCATTTAGTTAGCAATGTCAAGCATACAGGATAAGATTGGGCCTGGATTCCTAGTGAAGTTTCTGTTGTAGAGGTAAATCTGAGAACCAGCAATGTGAACCATGAGAGAGATTAAAGCACCAAAGGAATAAGCATAGAGAGAGAAAGAAGACAGAATTCTGAGGTACACTGACTGATAATGGGATAGCAGTGGAGGAGGACCCACCAGACCGTACACTAAAAGTGCAATAGGAGAGAGAAGAAAACCAAGACAGAGAAGAATCCTGAAAACCAAGTGAAGACAGCATATCAAGGAATAGGTGGTGATCAACAGTGTCAAAAGCAGCAGATAGGTGGAGACTTTGGCAAGGGCTTTTCCTGTGTAATGTAGAGGGTGAAAGCCAGATTGAAGTGAATTAAGAACAGATTGGAGAAGTGGCCTAGTGGTTAGGGTGGTGGACTTTGGTCCTGGGGAACTGAGGAACTGAGTTCGATTCCCACTTCAGGCACAGGCAGCTCCTTGTGACTCTGGGCAAGTCACTTAACCCTCCATTGCCCCATGTAAGCTGCATTGAGCCTGCCATGAGTGGGAAAGTGCAGGGTACAAATGTAACAAAACAAAAAAAAGAAGGTCAAGACAGCAGCGGTGAACAGCATGTTCAAGTATCTTGGATAAGAAAAGGAGGAAGGAGATGGGATGATAGTTGGAAAAGCAAGTAGGGTCCAGTGAACATTTTTTGAGGAGTGTGTAATCACAACATGGTTGAAGGCCACAGGAATAGAGCTATAAATTGAGGATATGATAGATAAAAGGGATTACAGCAGGGGAGATAGAGCAGAATAGATGGGCAGGAATGGGATCAAAGGAACAGGTAGTGAGTTTGGAGGAGGAAAAAAAATGTGCTTCCAGAGAAAGAAGAAAGGTTGGCAAGAGTTGAAGGAAGGACTTGGGAATGAAGTGGAGGACGGGGAAATAGAAATGGCCTGGTAGAGAACTCAAGATTATCCTTGTGAACATTGTCACAGAAGTACTTAGCCATAGTCTGGGTAGAAAGTGAAGGGTGTTGGAGGGGGGGAGGTTGGAGATGGAGGCACTTTAAGTAGTGAGTTTAATATGGCAATGAAATGGTGAAAGTTGGAGGCAAAGCAGTTTGTCAAATAGACATAATACTCTTGTTTTTGGCAAAGGCAAGAGCAGACTGGAAGGAGGTCAGCAAGAATTTGAAATGTATGAAATCATCAATAGCAGACTGGAAGGAGGTCAGTAAGAATTTGAAATGTATGAAGTCATCAGGGGCATGGGATTGCAGCCTAAGGTGCTCTGTAGAATGGGCACAGAAATATAGGTAGTGGATTCTAGAGGTCAGCCCCAAAGAAAGAAGAATGGGAGGAGCGAGAGTGTCCAGAGCAGAGCATAGAATTATTTCCAGACTTAGATAACAGTGAATTAGAGGAGAGATGAAACAGTGGGGGACAGAGTGCAAGAGTCAATAGCCGGAAGATTCCTAAATGTTTTGGTAATCTTGGGTGAGAATGTGGAGGAGGGTGATTGTGTGAAACTTATTGTAATCCGTTGGGTTGGTCGTGAGCCCTTGGGCCCTGGCCGAGGCCAGCAGGGCGCTGACCCAGGCCAAGGGGAGACCGACCCACCACCGCACACCCCAGCTACACAATACCCCCTAAGCTACCCCTCCCCCCAGTCCCTCAGGAAGAAGGGAAATAGGCATACAGGCGGGCCTCGCGGCCGAACCGGAACCCACGCAGACAGAGCCACTCGTGCGAGCCTCACGGCTGAATTGGAACCCAATCACACACAGGGAGGGGTGAAAGAACCCAGAGGGCCCCAAGATGCCAGACACGCGCTGAACACCAGCAATAGGGCAGAGGGGGAAACAAAGGACCAGAGAGGGCCACGCCCACGCAGGGGACTAGCGCAGGACAGGGGAACTAACACAGCAACCCCTCCCATCAGGGTAGGCGCCCCAGGCAGAAGCCAGAGGAACCAAACACAAAAGGAAGGCAGAAAGCCTTTGCCTCAAACCCACTGTAGACAGAGGCACACAGAACACAAAGGGTTAAGCTTGTAGAGCCAGCAGAGAGAGAGTGCCATAAATCAACAAACAATCAGAGAGAACGCTTCCCCTCCCGAGAGGGAGTGGGGCCCATCCAACCAACACACTGGCAGAGGCAGGAATACAATACACACAGTACACAAAGGGTTAAACTCACTGAGCCAGCAGGCTAGGACACTGGGAAGAGAAATCCTTAAAACAAACAAACAAAGGAGAAGGCTCTCACTCAGCCCAGAGCACCCCCCCCCCCCCCCCCCTGGAGGCTGAGCAATGCCCAGCCCCCACTAAACAACAGCAGCTGACCCTGATTACAGAGCTACGTACACACACACACACACACACACACACAGCAGCAGCTAACCCAGAGGGAAGGAAAAGAATACTCTAAATCAACACAGATCCCTGTCAGAACCTAGAGCACCGTTCTGAGAGAAACCTATCAGGCTTTCCTGTTACTACCAAGAAGTAACGCAAAAGCAGAGAAACTCCTCAGCTGCAGGCTAAAGTACTATCCCCTGACGTCAGCACAACCCCTGGCAGCCAATCAGAAGAGACGTCCCCCCTCCCCCTCAGCCAAACCGGCAGAATCATAACACTTATGAGTTGATTGTCAAAGAGGAGAAGAACTGAGGTGGAGAAAATTGAGATGGAGCAGCTGAAGAAGACAAGACTGAGGCAGTGGCCATTCAGGTGAATAGGAGTAGTGGAGCATAGCTGGTGGAGTGTAATTTGTATGGGACCAAAATCTACACGTGTATTCCCCATTTCAAAAAGAGAATACATGTGTAAGTTCTGATATTTCAGTGTCTGAATTTACAGTTGCTTCTTTGCATGTATATGTTTTGCGTAAGTGCTTGTTTCTGCCAGCCCTTGATTAAGGGAGTTCTCCCCCTTAATTTGTCATTGCTAATTTCTTCCTCCAAATTGTATGTAACTAAGGATTGCAGCCTCCATTTTTAATTAATTGCATGCCAACATATAGGTTTGTCAAATGGCAGGCATACACATGTAAGTGCCAACACTTACATATATATGTTGTAAAATACCAACTTACATATGTAAATGTTGGCATTTTCATGTGTCAGTTGCATAAGTTCCTCTGTTCAAAATTTCAAAATATATCTATATAAAATGGTCGCTCCTTCTGTACATGCCAGCAAATACAAATGCACTCCTGCATGTATTTTGCAAAATACTCTATGTCAGCAGATGTTTTCTAAAATGGTACCAGAATTGTACACTTCCCAACCTAGATGCCTCAGTTTTGATTCCTACATTCTATCTAAAGTGTGGTTAAACTCATCTTAATATCCACCCCACAATGACAAGGATATGTTCTTAATAAAGGCTAGTCATGAAGGGGTCAATTTGGTAACTGAACACCTCCATTTAGGCACCTCAAGGACATTCCATGGGAGTTTATTCTATAACAGCATTTAGAAGTCCAGATTCTGTTATACAATAATAGCCTAACCTGATATCGACATGCTTTACATTTATGCGCTCGCATTTACTGTAGTCATAGGCCACTCCTCCCAGATTCTATTTATGTTCCATGCATATGTACACCTCCCTACATTTACATGCTATGCCACTTAAGTACACTGTTACAGATTAGCACTTAGACGCCCTGCTGGCACTTTCACAGGTAAGTGTACACTTATGTACATAAGTGCTAGTATTCTATACATGTATGCATACAAGGGGTGCATAAATGCAGAAACCTAGTTTATAGAATTGCTCTTAGAGGTGAAAATACAAATGTTTCTATTATATTGCTATGAGACGATAGATTTCTAACAATAACTTTGTTATATCTGTTTCTTTGTTGTTTGTATTGACATTTATTCAATAAAAAGATTTACATTAAAGTGCTTCTTTTATTTGCAAGAGGTTCATAAGCATGGAATGTTGAGGGACAAACTTTTCAACAGTGAATGATACGGAGTCTTGTGACAGATCTCGTCAGAAGAATGGATCTAGAGACAGTGAGTAGGCTTAAGTCCCCCTGAGCCTAGGAGAGTAGGGGTGCACTGTTCTACCTGTAATGATTTCCTTCCATTTGGTTTGAGGTTTTGATGCTGCCAGGTGCCAGGTTTTAGCTGCAGAGCTAGGAGTGGTGTATCAAATATCAAATGAACTCAGCAACAGTACAGAAACAGTAGAGCATGGTTCACCAAGGTGATATTGCTTAGCACTTGTAGCCACTGGGTATCAGTAGGTCTCAGAGTGCCACTAATGAGCCACATTGTAGAATTTAGCTGTATGTTCACCAAATGCATATATATAGATTAGGCCCAGACTGGCACACTGTACTCCATCATGGAGTAACAGAGTGCTCATTCTCAAGGTCTTCGTGAATGCGCCCCAGTTTGTTCCAGTGAACTTTGATATCAGATTGTTATATAGTAACATAATAAATGACGTCAAATAAAGGCCAGTATGGTCTATCAAGTATGCCCAGTAAGATGGCTAGAGTTGTAGCTGCTGCTCCATACAGGTTACATCCCTTTATGCCCTTATTTGGTGTTGTACCTGCCACTCCAAGCAGGTTGCATCCCTCTATGCTTTGTTTAAAATGTGGTCATTTAAGCTTTGCTTTGATTCCATCCTCTTGCTGTGTAAGGATTTTCTATTTTTATTCCACTTGTTTTTGAATTCCGTCACTGTTTCTGTCCCTACCACCTGCACCTGGAGGGCATTCCAGGCATCCATCACTCATTCTGTTGAAAAGGTTTTCTGATTTTCTCTTAAGTTTACCTCCTTGCAAATGCAATTTATGTCTTCTAGTGCTTTTGCTTCCCTTCCCTGAAAAAAAGACTTGTTTTTATATTATTACCTTTCAAGTATTTAAATGACTGTCAGGCTTATTCTCGAAAGAGAAGGACGCCCATCTTTCGACACAAATCGGAAGATGGGCGTCCTTCTTCCAGGGTCGCCCAAATCGGCATAATCGAAAGCTGATTTTGGGCGTCCCCAACTGCTTTCCGTCAAGGGGATGACCAAAGTTCCCGGGGGCGTGTCAGAGGCGTAGCGAAGGCGGGATTTGGGCGTGCCTAACACATGGGCGTCCTCAACCCATAATCGAAAAAAAAAGGGCGTCCCTGACGAGCACTTGGATGACTTTACTTGGTCCTTTTTTTGTTACGACGAAGCCACGAAAAGGTGCCCGAACTGACCAGATGACCACTGGAGGGAATCGGGGATGACCTCCCCTTACTCCCCCAGTGGTTACTATCCCCCTCCCACCCTCAAAAAATAGTTTAAAAATCTTTTGTGCCAGCCTCTATGCCAGCCTCAAATGTCATACTCAAGTCCATCGCAGCAGTATGCAGGTCTGTGGAGCAGGTTTAGTGGGTGCAGTGCACTTCAGGCAGTTGGACCCAGGCCCATCCCCCCACCACAAACCCACTGTACCCACATGTAGGTGCCCCCCTTCACCTGTAAGGGCTATGATAGTGGTGTAAAGTTGTGGGTAGTGGGGTTTCGGGGGTTTTTTTGGGGGGGTGCAGAACACAAGGTAAGGGAGCTTTGTACCTGGGAGGTTTTTCTGAAGTTCACTGCAGTGCCCCCTAGGGTGCCTGGTTGGTGTCCTGGCATGTCAAGGGGATCAGTGCACTATGAATGCTGGCTCCTTCCATGACCAAAGGGCTTGGATTTGGTCATTTCTGAGATGGGCGTCCTTAGTTTCCATTATCGCCGAAAATCAGAAACGACCAAGTCTAAGGACAGCCATCTCTAGGGACGACCTAAATGTCAAGATTTGGGCGTCCACGACCGTGGTATTGAAATGAAAGATGGACGCCCATCTTGATAATACGGGTTTCCCCACCCCTTCGCCGGGTTGTCCTGCAAGGACGTCCTCAGGAAAACTTGGGCGCCCCTTTCGATTATGCCCCTCTGTATCACATCTCCTCTGTCCCTCCTATCCTCTAGGGTATATCTATTCAGATCTTCAAGTCTCATCTCATACATATTTTGGAGCAAACCCCATAATATTTTTGTTGTCTTTTGTAGATTTACACCCTATATGTGTGTAAATAAAGAAACTGACACCTGGTATAAAAAGAATAATAAAAAAAGTTTTATTTTTGTCGACTGCCCCCCGTTGGGCAGAAGCATCCGAGGAACACTCAGATGGGAGCGAAAGTTATTTTTATCAAGAATACAAAAAGATATATGTGCTTAGCAGGAATACAGAGATATATTTGCTCAGCTTTAATATTGCTTTTGCTCAAATCACACATATGCTACTCTGTTTATATTCACTTTCTTTCACACTGAATACGTCATCAACCCTCTCTCTTTGAAGCTTGTTCTCACATTTGTTATCTTACAAATGGCTGCAATCCACATTCTTTCTGGTACCTTGCACAGACTCTCTCTCCCCCCTTTACAGCCTCCTGTCTCCGCTTCACAGTAGGCTGCTCATCTCAAGGTTAATTCTATAACTCCCTCTTCGTTCTATGACTTCATTATTGTTTTCACAAGCCTGTGGACTCATATCTCTTTTGCCTTTAATGCCTGCATTCCACTGACCATAGAAACTTCATACAATTCAACAGTTTTTCATTATATTTCTGTTCATTATTATTAACATATCCTCCCTTGAACCTTGAAAAAACAAGGTTCACCAAAAATTTCATGGTTATAGTTTTCATCACTGTTAGACTGGGCATCATCCTATAAATAGGTAACACCTCAGGCCGTCCTGGCAATGACAAACATTTTCTATCAAACCACAGAATTTCCGGGAGTCATCAGTAACCCAGGACAGTTTGGTTCATAGTCACTGGTGTCAGGTATTATATTCTGTATCTGAGTTACCATGGTCATTTTCAATGAATCTTGGCATGTTCGTCTCCAGCAACTAAGTAAGCAAGGCAGACAACATAATAAGAGTCCTGCAACACATATGAAAACAATACATCCAGTCACAATCCCTCTTAACCATGGGCCTAATCCTCCAAACCAATTTTTTATGGTATCCCACCATGACATGTCCAATATCCCTTCATAATCACTTACTTGAATTCTTGCTAGAGAAAGAATGCGCTGCATTGCATTTTTAACAATTATTGATTGATTTCTAATAACTGAACAACAGGAGGTATCATTCACTATGCCGCACACTCCTCCAGATTGGGCCAACATAAAATCAACCGCCATGCGTGTGTGCATTGCATATCTCGCTGTATCATCAATTTCCTCTTGAAGTGCTGTTATAGCTATGTCTAATTCATGTGTCACAACATGTAGTAGTGATTGTAAGCGTCTGATTGACATACCCATTTCAGCTGCAATGGCAGATCCTGCAAATGGAAGCCATCCAGTGGCTGACAAGGCATCTAAACGTTTCTTAGTCATAGGATAAGTACTGTTAATATAATCCAATGCTAATTGTAAAGCTTGATCATCTCCTGTTAAAGCACTAAAGGAGGTACTGGAAACATGTCTTTTACTTCGTTTCTGACTATTAGAACCATGTGATGTGCCATCTAATGGAATGATCAAATCAAATAGATTTAGTTGGACAAGAGTGCAAAACTTATAACATGAGGGAAGATAAGTGTACAGGATATTATCACATAACAAATAATCTCCTAACCGTAAAGACTGTAGAGAAGTTAGGTTATGATATAAAGCATAAGTTTGAGAAAAAGGAAAAATAGGATTATTTAGTGCCTTAAGTGAAGAACACGCAGTAGGCATAGCAGTAATGGCTTGTATAGAAGAGGCATTAAATTGACATAATGAAAAGAAGAAAGTCAAATTTGTAAGAGTAAGGTTAGTAGAGGTCACATAAGAGGTTGTCAGCGTCCGGTTACAGAACATTTTGTTAGCACAAGCTATAGATGTTGCAGTCTGATTTATAACATAGGATCCCTGTAACACAGTCCAATTTCGGGATTGTATGTCATAAGTATAATTACATAAAACATTAGGCATCTTACCCTGAAGTGAACTAGAGTTTATCAGACACCAATAGTTTAGTGCAGGAATAGTATGAGCAAACAAAGAAGGCAGGCGTTGAGCAGTAACATTGGTCCAATATTGCCTGTGCTCATGACCCAGACCCAAATAGCAGGTACCATTACTGAAACAGTTATGAATACCTTGCAACTTAATCATAGAATAAGGGTGAACATGTGCTGGAATGGTAGTTATAGAAGTGACAAGTGGAGTGCAAACGATACAGTTAGTCAGATTAAGAGTCTTTAAGGCATGTTGAATTCTTTCAACATATGTATTGAGTCCATAAGTAAGTCCTACCAGCAGACAGATTACAAAAACCTTCATAATTCCTCTGCACTGATGATGTTGTTAATCAATGCCTTCTGGGGATACAATGGTGGTTTCTATTTGCTCAGGTGGTCCTGGATCAGGAGCCTTGCGTAAATCAGATAGATGTATCCAGGTGGTGTGGTCTGACAATTTTGCTGCTGTGCGAGTTAAATCAGTGATAGTGAATGGTCCCACATAAACTGGATCCTTCCAGGTTTTGTGAGTGAAGTTTTTTCTTAAGACCTGCTGTCCTATGGAAAAGGAAAGAGAGAGATCATCTCCTCTGTCCCTACGAGACTGTTTCTGAGTAGGATTAGCTAAAGACTGAACCAGTTCCATAACAGGTTGCAATTGCTGCCAGTAGACTTGCGGCGTATGCAATGGAGTAACAACAGGCGTTCTCATATGTCTGCCTGTTTGTAATTGAAAAGGTGAAATTTTTAATTTACTCAGTGGCGAGCTACGTATAGACATGAGAGCCACTGGAAGTAGATCATACCAATTGTACTTATTATGTGGAGCCACAGACTCCAAATCATGCAACAATGTTCTCAATTTAGTTTTCAGTATACCATTGTATCGTTCCACCAGACCATTAGAGGTCGGGCTATATACTGACACCTTGCGGTGAGTAATATTCAAGATAGTCTGCAATTCCTGCATAAGTACATTGTTAAAATGTGAACCATTATCTGAAACAATTTTATGTGGACAACCATGTGCTGGCATGATATGTCGAATTAGAGATTGTACAACCACATGAGCTGTCTCCTTAGTACAGGGAAATGCTTCCACCCATCTTGAAAAAGCATCGACCCATAAAAGGATATAGCGTTTACCCTGGATGGGGTGAATCATATCAGTAAAGTCAATATGCCATTCAATACCTGGTCCTGTTGGAGTAGGCAAACATCCTGTGGGTATGGCTGGACCTCTACGGGGAATGGTCACAGCACAAGAAAGACATGTTTTAACAATAGATTCAGCCAATTCTCTAAGATTGGGGTTCCAATACAGTAAAGATAAAGAATCTACCAAAGCTGAAATAGACTCATGGTGCTCACTACAGTATGTATTGCAGTAAGTTTAGTAATAGCTTCAGCTGTGGACAAACAAGTTTTCCCAGAAGGATGTATCCAACCAGTAGAAGTAGAGATACACCCTGTATTTTTCCAGATTGCTTGCTCCAATGGTGTGGGGGGTAAAATAGTCTGAGCAGTACTTTTACCAGTGCGTGTAACAACCATGCATAAGGGAATAGCCTGAGAACTAACAACTTCCGTAGCCGCTGTATCAGCAAGCTGATTACCACGGGCTTCAAAACTGTTAGCTCCTGTATGTGCAGGGACCCAAATAAACGCTGTCTTAACCCCTACAGCCTCACGAGCCTGAAGTAAATCAAAAAGCAATTCCCAATAACGGAGGTGCTGTAAAGTTTTACCATTAGATGTAATAAAACCTCTACGTTGCCATTTCAGGAGACGGTACTGCAATGAGCTAATAACATAAGAACTGTCAGAATATATTGTAGCTGACGTTTGCCGCGGCGTGTGTTGTATGGCGGTTATGACTGCTAGTAATTCTGCATGCTGTGCTGTGTGCTGAGGTGGACACAGTAGTTGGTGTTTCTGTACTATTTTTAAATCAGTGTTAACTTGTAATGCTGCAAGTGCAGAAATACCTTCATGGCTGGCACCATCAGTGAACCATATAAATCCTCCCTCCGCCGGGGCAAACTGTAAAGTTAGCCACGGTGGCTTAGATTCTGGATGAGTTAACAGTACTGAGGGGGGAAACAACAATGCTAATTGTTTTGACTGTTGCTCTGTAATTGGTTTTGTAGTAATATCTTGACCTAATAAAATAGCCTGATATTTTCCATACCGGGTACTAGTGAGTGCGGCCTGACTAGCAGACATCATATGATGAACTGAATGTTGGGTGTGAAGAATGATAGATGAATGTGGCATAATAGATCTCCATTTGGAAATTGCAGCACAAACCGCAACTAGATGTTTGGAAAAGGGAGGAAAACCCCTTTCAACTGCTGAGAAAGTCCCTGACAAAAAGCAGACTGGGAAAGTCAGATCATTTTCTTGATTGATAAAAGCAGCCCAAGTATTTGTATGGTCAGTAACCCAGACATGCACGGGCTGAGATGGATCAACAGTGGATAAGGGATCACAAGCAGAAATGGTAGCAATGATGGAGGATAACAGAGATTGGTGTTCAGGGGTAAGAACAATTGGGGTATGTGAGCAGGAACCGGCAGGTACTTGGAGATAAGAATAAAGAGGCATAATTTGTGCTGAATAATTTGGTATCCAATGTCTGCAATAGTTTAGTAAACCAAGAATGGATCTTAGGGATTTGAGACAAGTGGGCATTGTGATAGCCTGTACATTAGTTAACAATTCTTTGTCTAACATGTGTCTGTCTTTACCAATTTGTTGACCGAGGAATGTAACTACTGGAGAAGCTAGCTGACATTTAGATCTGTTGCACTTATACCCGAGAGAATACAGTAAAAGAAAAAGATCAAGTGTATATTTGATACACAATTCTCGAGTTGGCGCAGATAATAAAATGTCATCAACATAGACAAACAGGGAAACATTTGAAGGTAAAAGTGAAATGAAGTCAGTGAGATCAGACATAAGCTGTTTTGAAAAGACAGTAGGGCTATCAGTAAAACCTTGAGGCATACGCGTCCAGCGGTATGCTTGATTTTGAAAAACAAAGGAGGTAAGATCACGAGAATCCTCATGTAAAGGGATAGAAAAGAATGCATTAGATAAATCTATGACAGAATTAAAAGCATGTATAGGCTGACTTTGTAAAAGAGTGGCAGGGTTTGCACAAACCGGAAAAGAAGGTTTAATCAAATCGTTAAGTGCTCGTAAGTCATGTACTATACGAACGTCATTCTCATTCTTGGGCACAGGAAAAAGTGGCGTGTTATAAGGGGACAAAGAAGGTTCAATAATTTGGTGAAAATGTAGATTTTGAATATGATGTTGTGCTTTCTCCATTAAAGAACGGCGGACAGGGTATGGCGCTACAGTAGGACCTCCCTGTTCAGGGTCCTTTAATATAATGTGATGTGCTGAAGCATTCTTTGCAAGACCATAAGGGTTTTGATCAGTACTCCATATTGATTGGGGCAAAGTGTCAAGGGGATCAGTAATTTGCTGGACCATTGTAAGAAGGGAAGGTGGAGTAAAAGACAAGTTCAAATTTAACTGTTGTAATAAATCTCTACCACATAAATTTACAGGGCAATGCGGGGCGAGAATGAATTCAGTAAAGGCTTGGCGAGATTCATGATTCTGTAAATTTAGAGTTACGGACGTCTCAGTGGTCATTATACTTTTACGGGATTGGCCATCAAAACCAATGGTAGCACTTTCAGATTTAGAAACCTGAATTCCATCAGGCCGATAGCTAAGGACAGATGTAGTGGCTCCGGTGTCCAGTAAGAATTTAATAGGCACTTGCTTAGGACCTACAGCCAATGTGATGTATGGTTCAGCTTTACCTAAAAAGATAGTAGGACCCTGCTGCTGCTGTGATAGTCAATATGTACCCTGGCCTGCAGGCCCTTGATCGTGACCAGCCGGAGGCTGCCAGGTAGGAAAAGCTGGTGGACGTGTATTGTGAGGGGGCTGTTGATCAGGAGATACATTTGGATAATTATACTGCTGTTGTGGGGGCGTACGACATTCTGAAGCAAAATGTCCAAACAGGCCACAATTCCAACATTGTACCTGTCTACGATCGGGTGAGGGGCGGCCATATGGGCGGCCTCTAGTTACCTGACCTCGACGCATACCTCTGCCTCGAGGGACTATGGGAGCAGTAGAAACCCAAAAAGTTTGATTGTCTTGCATAGTTCCCTGTGTTATGGCAACCTTCTGATCTGGGCTGGGATCAGCGAGGTGCTTCTGTTCCAAATCTTTGATCTGCAGAGTAAGTAATTTTGTTGCCAGTTTCTGTTGGTCTTTTTGTGGGCCCTCAACAACCTTACAATGAATTGTGCTGAAATGTAGTAAAGTGGCACGAATCTCAGGCCATGGCTTTGTCATAAGAGCAACTACACCATCTAAATTGGATCTCATATTTGTGGATAATGTGTGGTAGAACAGATGCATGAAAACAGCGCATCCGGGCTGTATATCACCATCCTGTCCTGTCTGAGCCTTGTATAATGATAAGCATTTTGTCAAGTGGGCTGTGAATGGTTCGTTGGGGTCCCATTTTAATGATGTGATAGATGAAAAATCAACCGGGGTAGGATATAAAATGTCCAGAGCAGCACTTAATCTATTGCGGGCGCGACCCGCAAATGGGTCTCCATCCGCATTAGGAAAAGGCAGCATCGGCATTCGGGCTTCTTGTGCTAATTGTGGGAGACTTATGCCCGAGGCAGCGCATAAAGCTTTAAAATCACCAATAGCTAATCGAGCACCTAATGTATTTTGATCCACCGCCTCAAGCCATATACGACTGCCCTTCTGAATACTAGGGAGCTTTGTAACAAGTGTACTGATATCAATAGGAGTATATGGTTTATATGTGTCCAATGGTGCTCCCCTATTGTCATGTTTAACCAAAATTGGAGCAGTAATATTTAAAGGATTATCTTGTAAGCAATCCTTAGCCATTGTAAGACCCTCCATAAAAAATTTGTAACCAGAGACTAGCCGCAAATTGGTCCTTATGACATTTTCTAACTGGAACAGATCTGAGAGATTATTAGGACCATTAGACCAAAAAGGTACTTGGAGACCGTGTTTGGCAATTGCAGCGGCAACCTCATCCCACCATTTGTACCCGTAATGAGATTTGTGGGTCTCTTCATATATACGTTGAATATGCTGCATCAGAGGGGAGTACAGAGTATGACTAGCTGACGAAGAAATGGGTAATAGCTCTGGAGTAACAGCGGTGCTAGTAGCACCTTCTGCACCTTTGGAAGGGGTTAAAAAAGGATTTTTAGAAGGTCCACCTTGACCGTCCAGTGTTTTAATATTCAAAATCCCGGAAACAGCATATGAGGGCTCATCCTCAGATTGCGGTTCATATTGGAAATTTTCCAATCCTTTAGTCGATGGATACAAAGACATTTTAGGAGTGGATTGTAAGGTAAGAGAAGGCAAAGAGTCATCACACACAGGTGCAGGGGGATTATCAAAGACAGAACAATAACCTAACGCTGGTTTAGGGTCTGACAGATCCTTAGGATTTCTATTCAGGTTGGGACAAGTTAATTGTGTAGTCAGCGAAGAGTGAGAAGGTGGGGGCAGCTTATGACTGTCCTCGTTTGCCTGCATGCGTGCGGTTTCACGTGCTTGTGTATCTATTTTCATTTTATCAGAGTGAAACAAATCTGCTGTTACCATAAAGAGATTAAGGACATGCAGATGTTTCTGAAGGGATTTACCCTTTTTGTGCTGTTGAATGTACTTTTGAACTGACAGTATTTGGGGACGAGCAAAAGATCCCGTACCTGGCCATGCCAGGAATGGGTCTTTAGTTGCATATCCTGCCCATTTCTCACAAACCTTTTGAATAACGAGAGCTTCAAAGGGAAAAATATCTTTAACATGCACAAGAGGTGAACAATGCTTTCGGCTATCTACATACAAAACATATGGAGTGATAGATGTTTCTTCCTGACCCTGACCCTCTGCAGCGGGTTGAAGGGAAAGGTCGTTCTTAGACTGAAAAGGTCTCATGATATAATAACAAACAATGCCTAAGCTAGCAAAATACACAGCAAACAATAATATAAATAATGAAAGATACAAGAATAAAAATAAAGAAGCAATTTTTCAAAAGACTTTGCTCCAAGATATACTCACGGTTCAGCTGACTGACAGTCTATAACCTACTCAATCCAGGCTGGCCATTTCTGGAGATCATAGGAAAGAAAGTCACACGAAGAAGAAAAAAAAAATCCAAAAACTTAATCCAAACGACGGCAGCCGCGTCCTGCCGCGGTCGCCAATTTGTAGATTTACACCCTATATGTGTGTAAATAAAGAAACTGACACCTGGTATAAAAAGAATAATAAAAAAAGTTTTATTTTTGTCGACTGCCCCCCGTTGGGCAGAAGCATCCGAGGAACACTCAGATGGGAGCGAAAGTTATTTTTATCAAGAATACAAAAAGATATATGTGCTTAGCAGGAATACAGAGATATATTTGCTCAGCTTTAATATTGCTTTTGCTCAAATCACACATATGCTACTCTGTTTATATTCACTTTCTTTCACACTGAATACGTCATCAACCCTCTCTCTTTGAAGCTCGTTCTCACATTTGTTATCTTACAAATGGCTGCAATCCACATTCTTTCTGGTACCTTGCACAGACTCTCTCTCCCCCCTTTACAGCCTCCTGTCTCCGCTTCACAGTAGGCTGCTCATCTCAAGGTTAATTCTATAACTCCCTCTTCGTTCTATGACTTCATTATTGTTTTCACAAGCCTGTGGACTCATATCTCTTTTGCCTTTAATGCCTGCATTCCACTGACCATAGAAACTTCATACAATTCAACAGTTTTTCATTATATTTCTGTTCATTATTATTAACACTTTCTCTGAACAGCTTCAAATCTTTTTATGCCCTTAGCAAGATTCATCCTCCAAAACTGAACAACGTACTCCAAGTGACGCTTCTCCAATGACTTGTACTGGGTACACTCTCTCTCTTCTGCTGGTTATGCTTCTTCTCTCTATGCAGTCTAACATCCTTCCTGGCTTTGACCACTGCTTTGTCACATTGTTATGCCACCTTGAGATTCTCAGACACTACACTCCAAGATCCCTATCACAGTCCATGCATTATCCATTTTGCTATCAGTATAATTATTCCAGTTTCTCAGTTCTACATCACTTCTCATGTAGTCTGCTCTCTCCGGTTTGCCCACTCTTTTGTAAATTTTCATGTCTTTTGCAAAGAAGTAATCAGGCTTATTTTCGAAAGGGATTGCCGGCAATCTCTCGATCCCGGCCAAATCAGTATTATCAAAAGCCGATTTTGGCCGGACCCAACTGCTTTTTCGTCGCGGTGCCGGCCAACCTTCAAGGGGGCATGTTGGTAGGGTAGCGAAGGCGGGACGGGGGTCGGGACAGGGGTGGCCGGCTTCACCTTATAATGAAAAAAAAATGGCTAGCTCGAATGAGCATTTCGCCGGCCGGACTTGGTCCATTTATTTTTAGGACCAAGTCTGAAAAAAGTGGCCCAACTGACCAGATGACCACCGGAGGGAAGCGGGGGTCACCTCCCCTTACTCCCCCAGTGGTCACCAACCCCCTCCCACCCAAAAAAAAAAGTAACACTTTTTTGGCCAGCCTGTATGCCAGCCTGAAATGTCATACCCAGCTCCTTGACAGCAGTGTGCAGGTCCCTGGAGCAATTTTTAGAGGGAGCAGTGCATTTCAGGCAGGTGGACCCAGGCCCATCCCATCCCCCCCCCCCCATCTGTTCCACTTGTGGTGGTTAATGTGAGCCCTCCAAAACCCCCCAAAACCCACTGTACCCACATGTAGGTGCCCCCCTTCACCCCTTAGGGCTATGGTAATGGTGTAGAGTTGTGGCAAGTGCGTTTTTTTTGGGGGGGGGGGGTTGGGGGGCTCAGCACCCAAGGTAAGGGTGCTATGCACCTGGAAGCTATTTTTATTTTTTAATTTTTTTTAAGTGCCCCCTAGGGTGCCCGGTTGGTTTCTTGGCATGTGAGGGGCTCCTCCCACGCCCAAATGCCTTGTATTTCGCCGGGTTTGAGATGGCCAGGCCCGGTTTCCATTATGGCTGAAAAACGAAGCCGGCCACATAGGCGGTCGGTGGCCCAACTGTTTGGGGAGGCTAAAGGGGTCGTGGTTAGGGGTGGGGCCAGGGGCGAGGTTTACATCCATAATTGTCTGACAACACACAGAAAAAAAATAAGTAAAAATAAAATAATCACAATTAATACTTTTTATTAAATTTAGATATTAGATATGTATCATATGTCTAAGAATAAAGTGGTTGCTCAAATCATATACTAACCAAAATTGCTCAACTGCAAAACACTATGCACAACTTTGTGCAAAAACACACTCATAACTTTACTATACCATAAATATTACACTGGGCAAACCTAATACACCAATATACCACCATATGGAAAATGCAGACCTTCAACAATATGAAACAAGTGATCATAATATCACAATTCTCATGTAGAGCCAAAAAACACCCTTTAGGGTGGCTAGTGTTCACAATGAGCTCCTTTTATTAACGACCATATGTAGATCCTTCAAGAGGTAGTGTGTCATGATTTAGGCTCTACACCCTTTCTGATGTTTTGGTGCCACCTCTGTAAGGCCAACACACAATCTCTCCACTGCAAAACACTATACACAAACTTGTGCAAAAACACACTCATAACCTTACCAAACCATAACAGCACTAATTCCAAGGACAGGACGAGCACCTTATGCGTGGAAAGGCAGCCCTATAATTATACTTGGCTCTAAAACACCAGTACACAACCTAGTGAAACAAAACAAAAAGGGCTGCAAATACTACACGCTAGCAGAATACTGCATCTTGATCACACATGAAAAACACATGCCACAACAGATATGAAGGCAAAATACTGAACTGGAAAGCTACCTCAAGAAGTCAGACTCAGCATGCAGCAATACTAGAAAAATTGAAACTTGCATGCAAAATATCACAGATGCACAGTTCCAGGGTCCCCCTCCCTCCCCCCTCCCTCACAGACAGTTCCAGGGTCCCCCCTCCCTCACAGACAGTTCCAGGGTCCGTCCTCCCTCCCTCCCTCCCCCCCTCACAGACAGTTCCAGGTCCCCTCCTCACAGACAGTTCCATGGTCCCCCCTCCCTCCCTCACAGACAGTTCCAGGGCCCCCCACCCTCCCTCACTCACTCACTCACTCATTCACAGACAGTTCCAGGGTCCCCCCCTCACAGACAGTTCCAGGGTCCCCCTCCCTCACAGACAGTTCCAGGGTCCCCCATCCCTCCCTCCCTCAGACAGTTCCAGGGTCCCCCCTCTCTCAAAGACAGTTCCAGGTCCCTCCCCCCTCACAGACAGTTCCAGGGCCCCCCTCCCTACCTCACAGACAGTTCCAGGGTCCCCCCTCTCTCAAAGACAGTTCCAGGTCCCCCCCCCCTCACAGACAGTTCCAGGGCCCCCCTCCCTACCTCACAGACAGTTCCAGGGTCCCCTCCAGGGGCGTAGCCAGACACCCACTTTTGGGTGGGCCTGGGCCCAAGATGGGTGGGCAGAAGAACCTCGCCCCATCCCACAGGTGATTTGGTCTCTCCTCTCGCCTGCATGCCATATGGTCTCTCAAACATCCCCCCTCTCCCGTATACCTTTTAAATAGCAGATTCTCCAGCAGCGAGCAGCAACTAATACATACTGCTCATGTTGGCCCCACACCCTTCCCTCTGATGCAGCTTTCTGTTTCTGCCTAGGCAGAAATACATCAGAGGGAAGGCTGTGGGGCCGGTGCGAGCAGTATGTATGTCACTGCTCACTGCAGGCGAAGATCTGCTACTTACAAGGTATGCAGGAGGGACACTTGTTGGGAGTTTTCGGCTGGTGGGGCTTGGGGATCCCTGCCAGCCACAACATAGGTATGCTGCTACTGGGTGGGCCTGAACCCAAAGTGGGCGGGCCTGGGCCCACCCAAGCACACCCTTGGCTACGCCACTGGTCCCCTCCCTTCGAGTTCCAGACCTGCCCTGCATACTGTGAATCCGGCTCTCGGCGTTTCAAAATGGCCACCGAGAGTTGAAGCAGCCTCGCGAGACTTCAACTCTCGGTGGCCATTTTGAAACGCCGAGAGCCGGACTCACACAGGATGCAGCAGGGCAGCTAGCAGCAGCGCTCCGGGCAGGAAAAAGGGGGCTCTTTCCTGCCCCGAAGAGCGAAGAGGTACCTCTAGACCACCAGGGATAGTAGCGTAAGGGGAGGGAAGGTGATGGGGGGAAGAGGGGGTGACCAGGGGCGGGACAATAGCGTGCAAGGGGCGGGGTGAGGGTGTGGCATGGGGCAGGGCGAGGCGTGGAATGGGGCGGGGCAAGTGTCCTCTTTTTATGAGGACGAAAAATGGTAACCCTACCTGCAAATTTTAAACGTCATCTATCATACCTCGTTGGTGTTAGAGCATAAAAGCATTACAGGCTGGGCTCTGCCTCCGTGCTTTAGTTGTGTTTTGCCTTCTCTCTGTCTCTCAGCTCTGGCCCGCCCTCATTTCCTGTTTCCACAAGGGCGGGCCAGAGCTGAGAGACAGAGAGAAGGCAAAACACAACTAAAGCACGGAGACGGAGCCCAGCCTGCAATACTTTTTCTGCTGCTCTAAAACCAACGATAGACGCTGCATCGGGGAGATGAGAGAGAGAGATGCTTGGGGCTTGCAGCCTCCCCAAGCCTCTTATACCGGGCGCCTATGGCCGGCCATCTCATATAAACCCGGCGATCCTGCTCTAAACCCGGCAAGCGATTTGGCTGGTGCCAAGTGTATTTCGAAAATACGCTTGGCTGTGCCCCATCGCGGAGCTAGCCACGAAGATGGCCGGCGCTGTTCGATTATGCCCCTCAATGTTTCCCTTCTGACCCTTAGACAATGTTGTGCATAAACATATTTATTTATTTATTGCATTTGTATCCCACATTTTCCCACCTCTTTGCAGGCTCAATGTGGCTTACAATACATCATGGATGGTGGAAATGAGAAGAGGAATAAATTTCGTGTACATTTTTTCTTTACAATTTTGGATGTTACAATGACTTCCCTCGGTGGAAGATTTGATCAGTTACAACAACACTACAATCAATTCAAATTGCTGTACAACATAAATAAACTTGCCGAACAGATCATGAACAGCTCCAACAGTATTGCAATGATTTACAACTTCATTTATCAGATGGTGATAATAAGGACATCAATGGAACTGAACTGTATGATGAACTATGTGCCTTTAAAGATCTGTTTAAGACCAAATTGTGCCATTTTCATACTCCTTTTGAAACTCTAAAATTTGTTCTATCAAATAGCCTCCCATTCCCAAATGTGAGCATCATTCTAAGAATATTGCTGACAATTCCTGTCAGTGTGGCAAGTGGTGAGCGATCATTTTCACGGTTAAAAATCATAAAAAATTATTTGCGATCAAGTATTTCGCAAGAAAGGCTTGTAAGCCTTGCCATGATTGCTATTGAGAATGATATATGTGCCCAGTTAGATATCAAAGATTTAATTACTAATTTCGTGAACATGAAAGCACGAAAAGCTAAGTGGTTGTAAACCATTTATTTGTTCAGCAATCCCACAAAGATGCACTCCATCTTTCAGCTCCTATTTCCTTTGCATCTTGTGCCACATGGGGGGGGGGGGCACCAACTGATAGTCTGCAGGGGGGCACCAGAGACCCTTGGCATGGCCCTGTGTGTTGTCAGTGGTTTTAACATCCAGCTTTCTGAATCAACCCACCTTGGTTCTGAATAAACCAAGAGGGTGTTTCAAGAGAGTTCATGAAAAACTAAAGGAAAGAGGAATATTGTCACAGAAAAGTTGCAAAAAAAAAGATACTGCTGAAAATTTCACAGATCACAGAAATGTACTTTGAAAACACACTTTTTAACTAAAGCAGTATGCGGTACAGGTAGTGGTATTTCCTTACTCGGTATCTTAGATACTTCCTGTGATCTGGATGTATCTGAATGTAGGGATATTTGTCCATCAAATCCAGATAGTACAGCCAATCCCTCTTTTGAATCATTTGAAAGGGGGTACCTAAGGAAATCATCCTCAACTTTTGTCTGGCCAGATACTTGTTCAGGGCCCTCAGATCTAGAATGGGACAAAAATCTCCCTGTCTTTTTTGAGCAGGAAGTACTTGGAATAGAACCACTTCCCTATTCTTCTGATGAAAAGTTCAACAACACTGACCTGTTAGAGTTCCTCTGTAAACAGTTGGCAGTTGAGGGGGGAGGGGGGAGAAGAGCGAGTCTTTCCTATTGCAGAGCCATCCGGACTATTTTAAGAACCTACCTGACTGAGATTATAAGGGGCCACCGTGCCTGGAAAAATTTCAGCCTCCCTCCTACCAGTAGGCCATCCGACACATTAACAGGGATTGATGCTAAGCTCTCTTAAAGCCAATCAAAAGCCTTTCCCTGGGGACTAGGTTGTTGGCTGGGACTTTTGGGTCCTCTGCTATTTTGGGAAAGAACAAGGTCCCTGAGTTGTCCAAAAGGAACAAGAGGGGAGAGGTTTACGTACAGCTGTGTGAGTAATGGGAAAATTAGGTTCTTACCTTCGTAATTTTCTTTCCTTTAGTCATAGCAGATGAATCCATTATGAATGGGTTGTGTCCATCACCCAGCAGGGGGAGACAGAGAGCACTGAAAAACCACAGTGCCCCATGGCCAGCTAGCTCCATCTGCCTCTTCAGTTGAATAGATTTGTCCCCAGTACCAAAGCCCGAGGCACTCAATTACTCACCTTCAGTTCCTCTGAGTGAATTCTATTTACCACCTTTTATTTGTCAGTCAACCATTTTTTAATTCAAGTCACCATCTTGGATCCTAACTTCATCTTGCTCAGTGTATTTATGAGCCTCCTATGAGAAATTCTATCAAGGCTTTGCTGAAATCCAAATAGACTACATCCAGCATGTGTCCTCAATCCAGTTCTCTGATCACCCAGTCAAAGAAATTAGATTTGTTTGCCATGATTTCCTTTGGTAACCATTTACCTCAGATATTGCAACATGTTGGATTCTAGGAAGCTCACAATCCTTTCCTTCCATTTTAGTTTAAGTGTCAATTTCAATGGTGTTTTTGAAAGTGAGGGTGCACTCTAAAGTGACCCTGAAGTACATTGGATTTGGTTCATGGTGCAGTTTTTGACCAAGAAGAAAAATATTGAGTTATTTTGCTGTATTTTTGTGAGCAAAGCATTTAGACTTACAAATTTCCATAGAAGCCTATGGAACTTTGTAAGTCTAGGTGCTTTGAAAATGAGCCCCACAGATGGAACACTGAGGGAACTGTTTTACTGGAACTTGGAGTAAGTCACCAGGTTTGACAGTACTGTTGAACTGTTGTCATTACAGCATTTAGACCATCCTCCAAGTATGAGAAGCTGCATGCTTGCAAGCAAAGGCTTATGTCATCTGCTTAAATTAATTAGGTAGATTGGGTAACTGGGAGATCATTAGTGTATAAATTGAAAAGTTCTGGAGAAAGCACCATTCCTTGAGGCAATCTATTCTTCTGGCATTTCCAAGCACTCACTTTATTATCAAAATGCTCCCTCAAGTCAGTTGCTAGAATTAAGATCCAAACCATAGTAGGGTCACAGTAAGGAATCCAACAATCACAAGGAAATTCTAGAATGGTGAAGACCAAGCTCCAGAAAAGAAGCAGGCACAAACTGGGCATAAATGTATATCCAGACAGGAACAAGATGACTGCTGATAGGAAGTGTTAATAATGGAGTGGAAAGGAATAGCTAAAGCAGCCAGGGGGATCATGGTGTTAACTACTGATAGGAAGGCAAAGATTCACCCCAGCAAGGTTTTCTTAGAGACTGAACTACCTGCAAGCTGGTGGGAGAACCTCACTTTACCCCTCCTCTTTCTGGGAAATTCCACCAGATGTTTTTACCAGGATCCTTTTTAATAGGACAGGTGTATGAAGAACAGCTGAATCAATTAAAATCCAAAGCTCTTCAAGTTTACTAGGTATTGCATCTTCCTCCAGGATATCCTGGAATCCAGAATCTCCTCTACTTGAAATTCATGTTGATCCTCCACCAATCCCAGACTTGGAAGAATCCCTTTTCTGTCTAAAGAAGTTGCTATGACAGGTTTTAATAAGGACATGTGGAAGGTAGAGGACTTTTTAAGGGAGTCTAGAAGCTTTAGGTGTGCCATCACTGGGCTTATCTTTTTCATACTGGCATAAGGTAAATGAACCTAAACCAACATGGAAGCTTTAGATATATATTCATTGTGGACAACCAAACTATCACCTACATAGGTTCTGGCCTGTGATGCCTGTATGCAAACTTATGTTCTGGTGCCGTAGCCTTCTCCAAGCTGCAGTTTCCTTGTTTCCAGATGCCCTGAAAGTGCCAAACCAAATTGTTGCCTGCAGGAGTTTCACTAGTCAGAGCTAAAAAGGGACGACAGACAAGATGTTGGACATACACAGCAGAAAATAGAGGAAAGCCCATGGACTCATTCACTTCATTGCTATTGGTGTACTTAGCCCAGGGAAGCAGACTTGATCAATTATTTGATGGGCTGACACAACTCATTGAAGGAATTGTTCTAGATTTCTTGATTGATCTTTTCTGTCAAGACCATTGGTCTGAGGGTGGTATCCAGAAACAAACTGAAGACTGATACCCAAATTCTTACTAAAGGCCCTTAAAATCTGGCAAATAAATTGGAGACTATGACAAGACACAAAAGAAAAGATGGAATCCTATATAGGCATATATGGATTTTAGAAAGGATGTGTAGGCCGGAATTGACTCATCTAGGTAAGGACATGTGTACTTTCAGTACTATTATAGAACAGGTTCTGCTGATCAAGAGCCTGTTCTAAAATACTTGCAAGAATATACTTGTAGGTGATGACAGGGATGAATACCTTGTCAAGTAGGCATAGACGTAGTGGGAGTAGTCATTTTATTAAAATACAAAAATGGCTACAACATTAACAGGCAAAACGCTGGGGCCTTGACAAGTTGATACTGACAGTTACACGTGTAGGTTGCAAAATAGCAAACCTGCAGAGTATAGCACATACACATGTAAGGCACTCCATTTTCTGCACCTATACATGTATGTACTGCCAACACATCAGGGGACAGACAATAAGGTGTGGTAAAACGTTTCAACACACCTACTGGTTACCCTTCTGACCCTCCACTGTTCCCAGTCATTATCAGTCACCCTGATCACAACTCCCCCTGATCAGCACCTTCCCTCTTGATGACAAAGCCCCTGATCACAACCCTCAGGTAGCAGTAGCCCCCCAATTTGTCCTCCAGACTTGAGCCATAGGCCCTTCCATGCCACTCCCCTTTTCAGCAATACCCATCTACCCATTTCATACCCCCCTCCCCCCCAACGAGGGCTGATCCACCCCCAGCATCTACCGTGGCTGTTCCCTGGTGGTCCAGTGGCCCCAGGCTGGGAGATGTGCTCTTCTACTCCTTCCTTGTTTGGCTCTGGGAGTTAAAATGGTGTTGCTGACTCCTAGCAGTACTAGGGTAAATACTGGGGTTGGTTTGGGCCTGGGAGGATCCAGAAGTGGGAATGGTGGCATTTTGTTCATGGCCAGGAGCAGGTTTAAATCTCAATGTTTTTCTATTGGGATACACATGTGTTCTCTATATGAAACAGGGAATATATGTGAAGATTTTATTCGCGCCTTAGCACCCACACCATGCACCAGGCTACATACCTGTACATAAGATGTATACAGGTATGAATTTGCCTTTCTATACACATGAATGTGCCAGTTTTATGCATGTATATCACAAAGAAAGCTTCTAAAATAAGGGCTATAATATTCTTAGAAAATATAACTGCTAGTTAAGGATCAGACAGTAACCTGGCAATAGACAGGAAATGTGTCATACAGAAAAACCAATCAGTGACTACCAGGATTGCTATACAGACATGAATTCAGAAGATTGATAAGCTAGAACCGGAACATAACTAGAACAGGAAGTGACTGTAGGATGCCACACAGGACACAACAGAGGACCTTGGTCATAGCACACACAGAGCAGAACAGAAAGTAGGATTCAGAGTCTTTGCATAGAAGGCCATCAGAAGGCACCAGAAATTAATTAGTACTTTCCCCAACCACTGGGCGGCCTAATAGCTTGAAATTACGTTCTTATTTGAAAACAGTCACTAGGAACAAAAGTATAATTAACAAGAACAGGAACCTGGAGTTCAACATCATGGGATACTTGAGGAATTTTCTCCAAAAGTTCTGAATTCAAAATATGTGTGACAATCTTGAAAACAGGTATGATGGGGCCTTTATCAGCTAGATCAGAGATGTCCTGTGGAGTTCCTTGACATCCTTTGAGCCTGAATTGTAGTTAATGACAAACTGGAATTGAGCAAAGAACATGGATTTGGAGTTGGATTTTAGATGTATTTATTTGCCCTTTTTTAAGCTCCACTTTAAGACAAAGAGTTCCCAGTTCCCTACATTTTAGTCATACTCAGTGAGGGAAAATGTCCAGGAGAGGCAAGGTCTGGTCTTTGTGATAAAAGTGCTTCAGCTCCAACTTGGAACATCCCAGCTATGGTGCCATCTAGTAGTAAGGAGATCCTGAATTATCTACAAAGAGAACAGTTCTGGCAATTGGTAATGGAACCCACGTAGGCGGTAATACTGTACCAGCTTACAAATGGGGAGAGTGTTTCTGATGTTGTAGTGAATTAACACATTTGGTATCCAGTGATCACCAGATGGTGTGGTTTGGTAGATGGTACATTCAAAAGCAAGCATCCTAGATTTCAAGAAAACTATGGCAAGATGGGGGAATACCTTACGGAGTCATTGGCATGATAGGAACAACTGGTGGAAGTGGAAAAGAGGTGGGTAAAACTGAAAGGAAATAATTTAAGAGCTACAAATCTTGTTAGGAAAGAATAAGAACACAAGAATAGCCATATTGGGTCAGACCAATAGTCCATCTAGCCCAGTATTCTGCTTCCAACAGTGGCCAATCCAGGTCAGAAGTACCTGGCAGAAACCCAATTAGTAGCAACATTCCATGATACTAATTCCGGGGCAAGCAGTTGCTTCCCCCATGTCTATCTCAATAACCGACTATGGACTTTTCCTCCAGGTACTTGTCCAAACCTTTTTTAAACCCAGATACGCTAACTGCTGTTACCACATCCTCTGGCAGCGAGTTCCAGCTTAACTATTCTTTGAAAAAATATTTCTTCCTATTTGTTTTAAAAGTATTATTGTATATTATAATGCCAATTGTTATGTTATGTTATGTTATATTGATATATGAAAACTTTAATAAAGATGATTTGAACAAAAATTAAAGCAACCCCACCTCCCTTCTTCTTAAAAGATCTAGGTAAGTGTAATATAAGGTAAGATCTACAGTGGGGGAAATAAGTATTTGATCCCTTGCTGATTTTGTAAGTTTGCCCACTGACAAAGACATGAGCAGCCCATAATTGAAGGGTAGGTTATTGGTAACAGTGAGAGATAGCACATCACAAATTAAATCCGGAAAATCACATTGTGGAAAGTATATGAATTTATTTGCATTCTGCAGAGGGAAATAAGTATTTAATCCCTCTGGCAAACAAGACCTAATACTTGGTGGCAAAACCCTTGTTGGCAAGCACAGCGGTCAGACGTCTTCTGTAGTTGATGATGAGGTTTGCACACATGTCAGGAGGAATTTTGGTCCACTCCTCTTTGCAGATCATCTCTAAATCATTAAGAGTTCTGGGCTGTCGCTTGGCAACTCGCAGCTTCAGCTCCCTCCATAAGTTTTCAATGGGATTAAGGTCTGGTGACTGGCTAGGCCACTCCATGACCCTAATGTGCTTCTTCCTGAGCCACTCCTTTGTTGCCTTGGCTGTATGTTTTGGGTCATTGTCGTGCTGGAAGACCCAGCCACGACCCATTTTTAAGGCCCTGGCGGAGGGAAGGAGGTTGTCACTCAGAATTGTACGGTACATGGCCCCATCCATTCTCCCATTGATGCGGTGAAGTAGTCCTGTGCCCTTAGCAGAGAAACACCCCCAAAACATAACATTTCCACCTCCATGCTTGACAGTGGGGACGGTGTTCTTTGGGTCATAGGCAGCATTTCTCTTCCTCCAAACACGGCGAGTTGAGTTCATGCCAAAGAGCTCAATTTTGTCTCATCTGACCACAGCACCTTCTCCCAATCACTCTCGGCATCATCCAGGTGTTCACTGGCAAACTTCAGACGGGCCGTCACATGTGCCTTCCGGAGCAGGGGGACCTTGCGGGCACTGCAGGATTGCAATCCGTTATGTCGTAATGTGTTACCAATGGTTTTCGTGGTGACAGTGGTCCCAGCTGCCTTGAGATCATTGACAAGTTCCCCCCTTGTAGTTGTAGGCTGATTTCTAACCTTCCTCATGATCAAGGATACCCCACGAGGTGAGATTTTGCGTGGAGCCCCAGATCTTTGTCGATTGACAGTCATTTTGTACTTCTTCCATTTTCTTACTATGGCACCAACAGTTGTCTCCTTCTCGCCCAGCGTCTTACTGATGGTTTTGTAGCCCATTCCAGCCTTGTGCAGGTGTATGATCTTGTCCCTGACATCCTTAGACAGCTCCTTGCTCTTGGCCATTTTGTAGAGGTTAGAGTCTGACTGATTCACTGAGTCTGTGGACAGGTGTCTTTCATACAGGTGACCATTGCCGACAGCTGTCTGTCATGCAGGTAACGAGTTGATTTGGAGCATCTACCTGGTCTGTAGGGGCCAGATCTCTTACTGGTTGGTGGGGGATCAAATACTTATTTCCCTCTGCAGAATGCAAATAAATTCATATACTTTCCACAATGTGATTTTCCGGATTTAATTTGTGATGTGCTATCTCTCACTGTTACCAATAACCTACCCTTCAATTATGGGCTGCTCATGTCTTTGTCAGTGGGCAAACTTACAAAATCAGCAAGGGATCAAATACTTATTTCCCCCACTGTAGGTAAGTTCCAATTTTGATACCTTCATATGGGCTTAGATAACAATTGATAAGGAGATAAGGAGACAGTATTATTAAGTATATTATTAAGGGAAAAAGATAGAACCGCTGTTGTAGTTGGAGACTCAATCATTAGGCATGTAGATAGTTGGGTGGCTGGTGGATGTGAGGCTCGCATGGTGACTTGCCTGCCTGGTGCGAAGGTGGTGGATCTCATGTGGCACCTAGACAAGATTTTAGATAGTGCTGGGGAGGAGCCGGCTGTCTTGGTACACGTGGGTACCAACGACGTAGGAAAATGTGGGAGAGAGGTTCTGGAAGCCAAATTTAGGCTTTTAGGAAGGAAGCTCAAATCCAGATCCTCTAGGGTAGCATTTTCTGAAATACTACTTGTTCCATGCGCAGGGCCCAAGTGACAGGCAGAGATTCAGACTCTCAATGCGTGGATGAGACGATGGTGCGGGGATGAGGGTTTTGGATTTGTCAGGAACTGGGCAGCAATCTAGGGAAGGGAGAGCCTATTCCGATCTGATGGGCTTCACCTTAACCAGGGTGGGACCAGGCTGCTGGCGTCAACACTTAAAAAAGAACTAGAACAGCTTTTAAACTAGAAACGGGGGGAAGGCCGACAATGAAAAATTGGATATTATAGGCATCTCTGAGACCTGGTGGAAGGAAGATAACCAGTGGGACACATTGATATCGGGCTACAAATTATATCGTAGTGATAGGGCAGATAGGATTGGAGGAGGGGTAGCACTGTATATTAATGAGAATCTTGACTCTGACAGGCCGCAAATATTGCAGGATACAAAACCACTATTAAAATCTTTGTGGGTCGAAATTCCACGTGAAAAGGGGGAAAAATGGTGATAGGAGTGTACTACCGTCCGCCTGGCCAGGACGAGCAGACGGATGCAGCAATGTCAAAGGAAATTAGGGAAGCAAATAAAATGGGCAATGTAATAATAATGGGTGATTTCAATTATCCGGATATAGACGGGGTTAATGTAACATCGGTACACGCCAGGGAGATAAAATTTCTTGATGAAATCAAGGACAGCTTCATGGAACAGCTGGTTCAGGAGCCGACAAGAGAAGGAAAAATACTAGACTTAGTCCTTAGTGGAGCTCATGATCTAGTGCAGGGGGTAATGGTGCGAGGGCCACTTGATAACAGTGATCATAATTTGATCAGTTTTGATATTGGCATTGAAGTAAGATAACTTAGGTAAGCAAATACACTAGTGTTTAACTTTAGAAAAGGTGATTATGATAAAATGAGAAAAACAGTGAAAAAAAAGACTGAAAGGAGCAGCTCACAGGGTAAAAAAAAACTTGCATCAGGCGTGGATGCTGTTCAAAAACACCATCCTAGAGGTACTGGAGAAATATATTCCGCGGATTAGAAAAAGAGGAAAAAAGACCAAACGTCAGCCGGTGTGGCTAAACAGTAAGGTAAAGGAAGCCATTAGAGCCAAAAAACAATCCTTCAGAAAGTGGGGAAGAGAACCAACTGAAAATAACAAGATAAAACATAAGGAATGCCAAGCCAAATGTAAAGCGGAGATAAGGAGGGCAAAAAGGGACTTTGAAAAAAAGTTAGCGTTAGAAGCGAAAATACATAGTAAAAATTTTTTTAGATACATTAAAAGCAGGAATCCGGCTAAAGAATCGGTTGGGCTGTTGGACGAAAATGGTGTTAAAGGGGCGATCAGGGAAGACAAAGCTGTAACGGAGAAATTAAATGAATTCTTTGCTTCGATCTTCACTGAGGAGGATTTGGGTGGGACACCGGTGCCGGAAAGGGTATTTGAAGCTGGCGAGTCAGAGAAACTAAATGAATTCTCTGTAAACTTGGAGGATGTAATGGGTCAGTTCTACAAACGGAAGTGTAGTAAATCACCTGGACCGGATGGTATTCATCCCAGAGTATTAATAGAACTGAAAAATGAACTTGTAGAGCTACTGTTAGTAATATGCAATCTATCCCTAAAATCAGGTGTGGTATCGGAAGACTGGAGGGTAGTCAATGTTACGTGGATTTTTTAAAAAGGTTCCAGAGGAGATCCGGGAAATTATAGACCGGTGAGTTTGACGTCGGTACCGGGCAAAATGGTAGAGGCTATTATTAAGAATAAAATTACAGAGCACATACAAAAACGTGGGCTGATGAGACCAAGTCAACACGGATTTAGTGAAGGGAAGTTTTACCTCACCAATCTACTGCATTTTTTTGAGGGGGTGAACAAACATGTGGACAATGGGGAGCCGGTGGATATTGTGTGTCTGGATTTTCAAAAGGTGTTTGACAAAGTGCCTCATGAAAGACTCCAGAGGAAACTGGAGAGTCATGGGATCGGAGGTAGGGTATTACTATGGATTAAGAACTGGTTGAAAGGAAGCAGAGAGTAGGATTGAATGGTCAGTATTCTCAATGGAGAAGGGTAGATAGTGGGGTCCCGCAGGGGTCTGTGCTGGGACCGCTGCTTTTTAGCATATTCATAAATGACCTAGAGATGGGAGTAACTAGTGAGGTAATTAAATTCGCAGATGACACAAAATTATTCAAAGTTGTCAAGTCACAGGAGGAGTATGAAAGATTACAGGAGGACCTTGCGAGACTGGGGGATTGGGCTTCCAAGTGGCAGATGAAGTTCAATGTTGACAAGTGCAAAGTGATGCAAGAGGAACCCGAATTACAGCTATGTCATGCAAGGTTCCGCGTTAGGAGTCACAGACCTAGAAAGGGATCTGGGAGTTATCGTGGATAAGACGTTTAAAACTTCTGCTCAGTGTGCTGCGGCGACTAAGAAAGCGCACAGAATGTTGGGTATTATTAGGAAAGGGATGGAAAACAAACACAAGGATGTTATAATGCCATTGTATCGCTCCATGGTGCGACCGCACCTTGAATATTGTGTCCAATTCTGGTTGCGCATCTCAAAAAAGATATAAAGGAATTGGAAAAGGTGCAGAGAAGGGTGACGAAAATGATAAAAGGAATGGAACAACTTCCCTATAAGGAAAGGCTGAGAAGGTTAGGGCTCTTCAGCTTGGAGAAAAGGTGGCTGAGGGGTGATATGATAGTAGTCTGCATGATAATGAGCGGAGTAGAGCGGACAGATGTGAAGCGTTTGTTTACACTTTCAAACAACAATAGAACCAGGGGACACAAGATGAAGCTAGAATATCGTAGATTTAAAACAAACAGGAGAAAGTTTTTCTTTACTCAGCGTGTAGTTGGGCTCTGGAACTCATTGCCGGAAAATGTAGTGACAGCAGCTGGCCTTATGGAGTTTAAAGGGGGTTTGGACAGATTCCTGAGGGGAAGTTCATTGAACATTATTAAAAATTAAATTTTTTTTTTTTTTTTTGGGGGGGGGGGGGTTGCCGGGTTCTTGAAGCCTGGATTGGCCGCTGTCGGAGACAGGATGCTGGGCTTGATGGACCATTAGTCTTTTCCCCAGTATGGCGGTGCTTATGTTCTTATGTTCTTAAGTATAGGGAAAACAAAAAATGATATATTCATTTATTTATTTATTTTTCAGCTTTTATATCCCACAATTTTCCCACCACTGGCAGGCTCAATGTGGCTTACAACATTTATTACAAACTAGTAAGAAAGGCCCGTTTCTGAGACCAATGAAACCCGCGCTAGCAAGGTTTTAATCATAGTGTGTATGTTTGAGAGAGTGTGTGTGAGAGTGAGTGTGTGAGAGAGAGAGAGACAGAGTGACTGTGCGAGTGTGTGTGTGACACAGAGTGAGAGTGTGTATGAGAGAATGGTTGAGCACAGTGCATTTTAATAATAGGCTATGGACTTTTCCTTTCGGAAGCTATGCAAACATTTTTAAAACCCTGCTAAGTTATTTCCAGTTTTTAGTTACGCGTGACCTGATTAATTAGCAAGTTGATGTTTCATTAAGTGATTGTCTTTTTTGGACATCCAAATTTGGTTGATCTATATAGAATGCAGAGGTATGTGTATGTCATGACTTTCACCCACACTCCATCCAAACCGTAGAGGCATGCTGTATGTACTTGAACATAGGGCAGGGTAATTTTATAAATATGCACCAAAACCCCGTTTTTAAATTCCCCTTCCCCCAAGTATGCACATACAGCAAGGACGTATCTAGCACAGACTCAGCTCATGTCCGTTTCTTTGGCTTCCGGCCTGCACAGATGCTCCTTTACAGAACGTTAACGGGCAATCTCTGCCCTGCTACCCCCTTCCCCAGTCTGGCTGGCACTGGTTAATTAGCTGTGCTGTTTGCTGTGAGGAAGCGAATGGCAGGGCTCAGCTTCTGCCTGCAGCATGGCAGAGCCTGGAAAGAGGTTAGTTGTGAGCTACAACTGTGTGACACAGTGGCGTAGGTACGTGGGGCCTGAGGGGGCCCGGGCCCAAGTAGATATGGCCCTAGCCCCCTGCCCCACGATCCCCTTCAACCCCCCTCCCGCCACCAACTCTCCCCCGCCGTCGCCGCCCGCCCCGTCGCCGCAAATGATACCTTTTTTGAAGAGAGACTTCTTTCCGCGCTCGAGTAGCGCCTTTCTTCAACGAAGTTCTGGCGATCAGCTGTTTCGACGCCGGCGACGCTGATCGCCGGAACTTCGTTGAAGAAAGGCGCTACTCGAGCACGGAAGGAAGTCGCTCTTCAAAAAAGGTATCATTTGCGGTGACGGGGTGGGTGGTGACGGCGGGGGAGAGTTGGTGGCGGGAGGGGGGCTGAAGGGGATCGTGGGCAGGCCGGCAGGGGGGGTCCGATGCAGCGGCGGCTGGGGGGGGGGCGGGTAAACTGTGCCCCCCCACCTCGAGCTCTGGCCCCCCCTCCTGGCGAGGTCTGGCTACGCCCCTGGTGTGACCTGCAAAATGATTGGTAGAAAAGAGCTGCAGGGCACAGCACAGCACAGAAGGTAAGATTTAATGATCCTTTTAAACTGCAAATGAATAGATCTGTATTTGTCACAGCATGCTGTTATTTGTTTCTTTTAATGAGTGAGTAAAGTACCCTCACCTGTTTAGAAGTTGGTATCGCTACATGGGCAATAGAGGTATGAAGAGCTTGTGTTACTGAAGCAGTTGAAATCCAAAGTATTAGCACTTTTTCTAACAGATGTTGTTAACGTTTCCGGCCTATTGAATTTGTAGCAGCTCCATGTCCAGCGACCCTCTCCTCCCCTCCTGCACCCCTCTGCATCCGTTCCTCCTCTCCTTCTGACGCTGCACTCCTCTGGGGTCTTCCTGCAGGGGAAGTGACGGGCAGGGAGAGGAGGAGTGGTTGCAGAGACTACAGCCAATGCCAGATGGCTGTGTACGGAGCCCTGTTGCAGGTTTTTTTTTTCTTATCTTTTTTCTTTGTGTACCGTAGGGTGGCTTGGCTGAGGCGGGGGTCGGGGGATGCTTTTGCACAGTCGGGTTCTTGAAAAGGTGAGAGGAAGTGGGGTGGAGTTACCTGCATCGGTGTGAGCAACAGTGGTTTTTTTTTTTTTTTGATATTTGGTTACTCCGTGGTTTTGTATGTTTTGTTTTTGTTTTAACTAATGATGGAGCTTGGCAGCCAGTCTCCAGCAATTCCTAGGCAGGTGAGGAGTAGGGTGTTTCCCTACTCCTCCCCCCGCCTGGGTCTGTCTGTGATGCTGGCTGGGTCGGGTTGAATTTTCCAGTCTCCAGCGATTTCTCCTTTGGTGCTTTGTTGTGATAGGTCCGTGTTTTGTGGCTTTGCGTTGCTTGGTAACGTTTCTGCTTTTTTCCTGTTTTTCAGGCGGGCGGGGCAGGGAGGCATTCTCAGTGGGATCAGGGCCGTGCCTATTGTCTCTGGTGCCCCCCTGCAGACTATCAGTTGGCGCACCCCCCCCCCCCCTCCGTCTAGCAAAGCAGGAACAGAAGGGAGCAGGCAAGTAAGCCGGACCTCAGGAAAAAAATAGCACTGTATGTATCCCTCATTCATAAGTCTGTGACTCTAAAGTTAGCAATTTCATTAAAGCAAAATGTATTTTCATAACACTTCAAAGATTTCCAACTCAAAATAGGAATGCTAATTCAAAATGTGAGCAAAGTCCTCTTAGTTTCCAAAGATTCTTTTTCTAATCTCCTTTGCACCAAAGGATATAATTCAGATCAAACATTTGTCTCTGATCAACTATCTCAGATCAAATATTTATTTCAGATCAAATATTAAGGTTTCCTTGCTTACAGTCACTTAAATCTACCTAGCCTTTATATAGCTTATAGGATTTAAACACTCTTAAACTGAAATTCACCCTTTTCTATTCTTCATAAACTTCAAGTAATCCTGAAATATTCAGATCCTTTTTCACTAGAGAAACCTCAAACTTCAATCTCCACCAACCTCTTTTCATTCATGTTTTCTCATTTACCACATAATCTGGCAGTCTTTTATAATTTCAGTCAACACACACAGGAACTCACAACTGCAGGTCTCTCTTGGCCAAACCGACAGTCAGTTGCTGTCTCACTCTGTTCCCTTCCCCGCAGATTTCTAACAGAAGCTGATCATCCAATCAGAGAGCTCTATTTGAATGCAGATTAACATACAGACACTGTAATGGGAATTTTTAGTGAAAAACACTAGATAAACCCTTTCGTTTTTGGACCAAACTTCACACTTTTGATCAGAGCCATGCCCTAACATTAAGGCTGTAAACACTTCCATCATTTTTTATTCATAAATATGCAAATGAGAACCTCCCAAAACGGACTAATTTGCATATGATTTAAACAAATCTGAGCATATGACAACCAAGTACAGACTCCCAGCACCTGAATTCTGCAATTAGATTTAATACAAATACTTTTAAAACTTATTTTTAGCACTTTTAAAATTTCAGGTTCTCTTTAATTTGAATGCTGGTCAAGCTCTGAAGCTCACCCTGAGTGAGGAGTTAGCCCCAACCACAGCATATATAGCAATTTGGTTTGCATTCTTAAAATAACTTGAAGAGCCGCTGCCTCAGTGAATACTGCTGTTGCTTCACTTCCAGGTTGCCATGAAAAGGAGGAGGGCAGGGGCGATTGCAACTTCAGGTAAAAGATTTTGCAAGTGAGTGGAAGGCAAGGACTGCAGGGCAGCAGCGCCCCTCGAAGGCAGGCGCCCCCCTGCCTTGCTTACCTGGCTTACTGCATTGGCACGGCCCTGTCCTGCAAGTAGAAGGGGAGGGGGTCATCCTGGAACTCGAAGGGGAGGGAGGCATGGGGGTGTGGAACTCAAATGAGAATGGGGGGCATGGAACTCGAAGGGGAGGGGAGGGAGGGGATCCTGGAACTCAGAGGGCACACAGAGAGGTAGGGAGGGGGCCTGGAACTCGGGAGAGAGATGGAGGGAGGGGGCCCTGGATATGGGTGGATGGAGGAGAGGCCAGGGGAGAATGCAGAGTTGATGCACTGTAGGGGGGGAGGGCAAGAGACAGAGGAGAATTGCTGCACCACGATGGATAGAGGGGGCAGGGGAGAGATGCTGCACATGGATGGATGAAGGGGGCAAGGCAGAGGGATGTTTGCTGCCATATGGATGAATGCAGGGGAGACAGCATAATTGGTGCACACGGGACACACACTACACTCTCTCACTCACTCACACAGACAGACACACACATTCTGTCTCTCTCTCAATCACATACACACACTACACTCTCTCTCTCTCACACATACTCACTCTCCTCACACATACTCACTCACTCTCTCTCACATATACTCTCTCCTAACAGTTCCCTTAAAAACATAATTGCCATTAGAGGACAACCTTGCTAGCGCGTTTCATTTCTTTCAGAACGGGCTTTTTTTTTACTAGTTTTATAAATCATTCCTCCAGATAAAAACTATTACACAATTTCAATCCCCTAACCTAGAAATTGTGCCTGCTCTATAAAAGACGAGTCCCTATCTAAATCTGCCTCCTAGTACTATATCGCCCCCCCCCCCCCCCCCCAATAGCTAGAACCTGGCTAAGGCCGAACTTACTGAATTTATATCCAACACATATGTCCTTAATGACAATATCCTTATGATTGGAGATATCTTACATCTTGCAAATGCTACTAATCTACATACTAAACAATTCCTTGATTTTCCTTAATGTCTTGGCCATTCTCTCTCTTCAATGGAATGTCCTTCCACATCAAAGGACATCAGCTAGATTTATTAGCAACCAAATTTACAGACCCTATTAACTTCACGTATCTGAACCACAATGGTCCTCAATAACCTTAGTCAGAACATAGCAGCCTTTCTTTCAAGTTTAAACTGGAAAAAATCCACCCATTCATCTAAGTCACTAATACCTACAAATACCTTCAAAACCAGAGGTAAAACTGACCCCTCAAAATTTGGTCAACATGAACAATTTGGTAACTTACTTTCCTCTAATACATCTATTAATTTCATCCAACAATAGAATAACACTTGTTCTAGACAAACTTGCACCAATTACAAACAAATCCCAACCCAAAAAGAAGTTATCTCCATAGCTTAACGAGACCTCCTACTAATGAAAAATAAATGTAGAAGACAAGAAAGAATTTGGATCAGAACAATGGACTAATTGGAAAAAAACTCATAAAATCATACAAAAGCATGATTATCAAAGCAAAGATATATTACTATTCAAAATTTATAGGCAAAAAACCAGTTAATCCATGAAAACTTTACACACTAGTACATAAGCTATTGAATACTCAACCTGTAACTACTACAAATGAACCAATCCAACAACTGATCAACTGGTGTCATATTTCGAGCAGAAAATAACTAAAATAAGACAAGAACTAAATAACTCCCTAACATCAATAGATATTTTCTTAATCTATATGATCCTTCACCACAATGCTCCCAAGCAGACAGAATCGCTCAGCCCTTCACCACTTACAACTGATCATCAAGTCAAATGCACTCTTCACAAATATGCTAAATCACAATGCCTACTTGATAACTGCCCTAGTTATCTTCTCAAATCAGCCCCTAATTTACTTATAAGCTATTTGCACTCAAACATAACTTTAATGCTATCTCAGGGCCTATTCCCCCCTCAAAATGGCAACATTTTAACTACCATACTGAAGAATACCCAAACCAGCCTAAGTGTAGTTTCTAACTACAGAACAGTAGTTTCAATCCCATTATTGTTAAAGTAATGGAGGGGTTAGTCATGCACCAACTAATGGACTATCTCCAACTTCACTCCATTTTACTTACAGTAGCTCACAATCTGGTTTTAGACCTTCTCACAGTACTGAAACTGTTCTCACCACCCTCCTAGCTAAATTTAGACAAGAACTTAGCTTTGGTAATAAAAGCGAATGATACATACCTGTAGCAGGTGTTCTCCGAGGACAGCAGGCTGATTGTTCTCATGACTGGGTTGACGTCCACGGCAGCCCCCACCAACCGGAACAAAAACTTCACGGGCGGTCCCGCACGCAGGGCACACCCACCGCGCATGCGCGGCCGTCTTCCCGCCCATGCGCGACCGTTCCCACTCAGTTGAATGACAAGCAAAAGAATGAGGAAAAACGCAACTCCAAAGGGGAGGAGGGAGGGTAGGTGAGAACAATCAGCCCGCTGTCCTCGGAGAACACCTGCTACAGGTATGTATCATTCGCTTTCTCCGAGGACAAGCAGGCTGCTTGTTCTCACGACTGGGGTATCCCTAGCTCTCAGGCTCATTCAAACCAAGAACCCAGGTCAATTGAACCTCGCAATGGCGAGGGCATAACAGAAATTGACCTACGATGAACAACTAACTGAGAGTGCAGCCTGAACAGAATAAAATTGGGTCCTGGAGGGTGGAGTTGGATTCAAACCCCAAACAGATTCTGCAGCATCGACTGCCCGAACTGACTGTCGCGTCGGGTATCCTGCTGGAGACAGTAATGTGATGTGAATGTGTGGACAGATGACCATGTCGCAGCCTTGCAAATCTCTTCAATAGTGGGCCACTGACACTGCCATGGCTCTAACACTATGAGCCGTGACATGACCCTCAAGAGCCAGCCCAGCCTGGGCGTAAGTGAAGGAAATGCAATCTGCTAGCCAATTGGAAATGATGCGTTTCCCGACAGCGACCCCTTTCCTATTGGGGTCGAAAGAAATAAACAATTGGGCGGACTGTCTGTGGGGCTGTGTCCGCTCCAGATAGAAGGCCAACGCTCGCTTGCAGTCCAATGTGTGCAACTGACGTTCAGCAGGGCGGGTATGTGGTCTGGGAAAGAATGTTGGCAAGGGCTTGCAGCTCACTGACCTATGAGCTGAAGTAACTGCCACCAAGAAAATGACCTTCCAGGTCAAGTACTTCAGATGGCAGGAATTCAGTGGCTCAAAAGGAGGTTTCATCAGCTGGGTGAGGACGACGTTGAGATCCCATGACACTGCAGGAGGCTTGACAGGGGGCCTTGACAAAGCAAGCCTCTCATGAATCGAACGACTAAAGGCTCTCCAGAGATGGCTTTACCCCTACACGGTAATGGTAAGCACTAATCGCACTAAGGTGATTCCTTACTGAGTTGGTCTTGAGGCCAGACTCTGATAAGTGCAGAAGGTATTCAAGCAGGTTCTGTGCAGGACAAGAACGAGGTTCTAGGGCCTTGCTCTCACACCAAACGACAAACCTCCTCCACTTGAAAAAAGTAACTCTTTTTAGTGGAATCCTTTCTAGAGGCCAAGCAAGACACGGGAGACACCCTCAGACAAACCCAACGAAGCAAAATCTATGCCCTCAACATCCAGGCCGTGAGAGCCAGAGACTGAAGGTTGGGGTGCAGAAGCGCTCCGTCGTTCTGCGAATTGAGAGTCGGAAACACTCCAATCTCCACGGTTCTTCAACAACAACAACACAACAACAATCATTTCTAAAGCGCTACTAGGGTTACGCAGCGCTGTACAATTCAAACATAGAAGGACAGTCCCTGCTCAAAGAGCTTACAATTCTAAAAGACAAGAGAACAAACTAAAGAAAAGTGAACAATCTAGAGGACGAGTGAACAGTTAATCTGATAGGGTGGATAGATTGGGGTATTTATATTCTCGAGCGGTTAGGCGCCCGAAGGCAGCATTGAAGAGGTGAGTTTTAAGCAGAGATTTGAAGATGGGTAGGGAGGGGGCATGGCGTATGGGGTTAAAGGAAGATTATTCCAGGCATAGGGTGAGGCAAGGCAGAATGAGCGGAGCCTGGAGTTGGCAGTAGTGGAGAAGGGTACTGAGAGAAGGGCTTTGTCCTGTGAGCAGAGGTTGCGGGCGGGACCATAGGGGGAGATGAGGGGTGGAGAGGGTAGTGAGGAGCCGCAGACTGAGTGCATTTGTAGGTAAGGGAGAGGAGCTTGAATTGTATGTGATATCTGATCGGAAGCCAATGAAGTGATTTAAGGAGAGGGGTGGTATGAGTATATCAGTTTTGGCGGAATATAAGACGTGCAGCAGCGTTCTGAACGGATTGAAGGGGGGATAGATGGCCGAGTGGGAGGCCGGTGAGGAGTAAGTTGCAGTAATCGAGGCGAGAGGGTAATGAGAGCATGGACGAGAGTTCTGGTGGTATGCTCAGAGAGGAAAGGGCGAATTTTGCTGATATTGAGGAGGAAGAAGCGACAGGTCTTGGCAGTCTGTTGATATGCGCAGAGAAGGAGAGGGAGGAGTCAAAGGTGACTCCGAGGTTGCGGGCAGATGGGACGGGGAGGATGAGGGTGTTTATCAACAGAGATAGAGAGTGGAGGAAGAGGAGAAGTGGGTTTTAGGAGGAAGACAAGGAGCTCGGTCTTGGACATGTTCAGCTTCAGGTGGCGGTTGGACATCCATGCCGCAATGTCGGATAAACAGGCCGATACCTTGGCCTGAGTCTCCGCAGTGATGTCAGGTGTGTAGAGGTATAGCTGGATGTCATCATCATAAAGATGATACTGAAAACCATGAGACAAGATCCAGCGAGCCCAGGGAAGAGGTGTAGATGAGAAGAGAAGGGGTCCAAGGACAGAACCCTGGGGAACTCCAACAGATACTGGGATGGGAGTGGAGGAAGATCATGGGAGTGTACCCTGAAGGTGTGGTGGGAGAGATAAGAGAAGAACAGAGAGAGGACAGGGCCTTGGAACCCAAGAGGGACAGCGTAGCAAGAAGTAAGTCATGATGGATAGTGTTCAAACGCGGCGGAAAGATCGAGGAGGATGAGGATGAGTAGTGACCTCTGGATTTGGCCAGGAGCAGGTCATTGCAAACTTTAGAGAGTGCCGTTTTCAGCGAGTGCAGCACCGGGGGGGGTGCATAGGGCGCAAACCGGATTGAAGTGGATCGAGGATGGCGTGAGAGGAGAGAAAATCAAGGCAGCGGCTATGAACGGCGCGCTCAAGTATTTTGGAAAGGAAGGGTAAAAGAGAAATGGGGCGGTAGTTGGAGGGGCAGGTAGGGTCAAGTGAAGGTTTTTTGAGGAGAGGTGTGACAACGGCGTGCTTGAAGGTGTCGGGGACAGTTGCAGTGGAAGAGAGAGAGGTTGAGGATGCGACAGGATGGCGGGAAGTGACGTTATGGGAGATGGTGTTGAGTAGGTTGGTGGGGATGGGATCAGAGGAACAGTGGTGCATTTTGAGGGAGGAAAGAAGGCGGGAAGTTCATCCTCGGTGATCTCAGGGAAGGAGGAGGAAGAGACCTGGGTAGGTTGGATGGGGGAGAGGGTTAGAGGGTGAAGAGGAGGTGGTGGCTTGGTCGTGAACTCAAGGTTGATTTTTTGCACTTTGTCGTGGAAATAGTCGGCCAGTGATTGAGGAGAGAGAGAAGGGGGAGTAGGAGCGGGGGGCACTTTTAGGAGGAGGTAAGGGTGGTGAAGAGACGACGAGGGTTGGAGCTGAGAGAATTGGTCAATTGGGTTGTAATAGTCCTGTTTTGCACGGAATAGGGAGGAGTGGAGGGAGGATAGCATGAATTTGTAGTGGAGGAAGTCTGAAAGGGTACGAGATTTCCTCCAGAGGCGCTCAGCGGATCGGGTGCAGGAGCGAAGGTAACGGATGCAAGGAGTCAGCCAGGGCTGGGGATTGGTGCGTTTTGTGGGACGGGAGATTGATGGTGCGGAGGGTATCCAATGCAGAGGAGAGAGCGGTATTGTAAGCGGAGACCGCTTTGTCGACAGTTGCGGAGGACGTGATGGAGGGGAGGAGATTAGAGATAGTAGATGATAAGGTGGAGGGGGCAAGAGCCTGGAGGTTCCTGGAGGTGGTGGTTAAAGTTGGACGGGTGAAGGGGTGGGTGAAGAAGTGTGAATGTGATCAGGTGATGGTCGGAGAGAGGAAGAGCTGAGACGTGGAATTGGAGGGTGAGCCGGAGGATGGAGAGGACAAGGTCAAGACAATGGCCGTCACGGTGAGTATGGGGTGGTGGAGCACAGCTGGAGGTTGAAGGAGGATGTTAGGGTGAGGAACTTAGAAGCATTGGGGTCGGATAGGTCATCAGCATGTACGTTAAAGTCTCCGAGAATGAGGGACGGAGATGAGGGGTCAAGAAAGACAGAGAGCCAAGCATCAAAGTCGGTAAGGAAGGAAGGGAAGGATTTATCAGGGGGGCGATAAATGACTGCCACTCTGAGTGGTAATGGGTAGAATAGCCGGATGGAATGGGCTTCAAAGGATGAGAAGCAGTGAGACTGCGGAAGGTGGAGGGGTTGGAAACTACAGGAGGGTGAGAGTAGTAGCCCAACACCTCCGCCGCGGCTAACTGGGCAGGGCGTGTGGGAGAAGAGATAGCCCCCAGAGGGCTGCAACTGAGGCAGAGTCTTCCGGGGAGATCCAGGTTTCGGTTAGGGCGAGCAGTTGAAGGGAGCGAGAGATAAAGAGATCGTGGGTGAGAGGCAGTTTGTTGCAGACTGAGTGGGCATTCCACAAAGCGCATGAGAAGGGGAGGGAGGAGGGGGAAGGAGGGGAATAGAGACGAGATTGGAGACGTCCCGGGATCGTTCGCAGGGATAGGACGGGGACAGGTGAGGGGGACCTGGATTAGGGTTAATGTCTCCCGCGGATAGCAGGAGGAGGAGCAAGAGAGTGCGGAGGAGGGTGGGGGAGGTCGGGGCGACGGAGGCGACGAAGATGGGGTGTACTTAGGAGGAAAGGGGATGGGTTAATGGCAGGAAGGAAGTGCTGAAGGTTGAGAGCTAGGAAGGAGGAGGGGGACAAGAGGGATGGTGAGGTGAGGGATGGAGGTGAATAGGTATTGCGGTGGCGGGCAGGGTGGGAGGGCAGCAGGTAGTTCTAATGGTAGACAGTCGGAGTGGGGGGGAAAGAAGATTAGGAAGGGACAGGGCAAGGAAGAGAACATGGACAGGGGCCATAGGTGGTGACTGAGGTGTAACAGGTGACTGTATAGTGAATGAGGTGTTAAGCAGTTAACAGGTGTTAATGGGTGCCTATGTAATGAATGAGATGTTAAGCAGATAGTTAGGGCTTGAAGTAGAGGGAACCAGATCTGACGGGGCCAAAAAGGTGCTATCAGAATCATGGTGCCGTGGTCTTGCTTGAGCTTCAGTAAGGTCTTCCCCACCAAAGGTATGGGAGGATAAGCATACAGGAGGCCGGTCCCCCAATGGAGGAGAAAGGCATCCGACGCTAGTCTGCCGTGTGCATGTAGTCTAGAACAGAACAGAGGCAGCTTGTGGTTGGTCTGAGAGGTGAAAAGGTCCACCGAGGGAGTGCCCCACTCTCGGAAGATCTTGCTTACCACTCTGGAATGGAGCGACCACTCGTGCGGTTGCATGACTCTGCTCAGCCTGTCAGCCAGACTGTTGTTTACGCCTGCCAGGTATGTGGCTTGGAGAAGCATGCCGAACTGGCAGGCCCAACGCCACATCCCGACGGCTTCCTGACACAGGGGGCGAGATCCGGTGCCCCCCTGCTTGTTGATGTAATACATTGCAACCTGATTGTCTGTCCAAATTTGGATGTTTTGGTAGGACAGCCGATCTCTGAAGGCCTTCAGTGCGTTCCAGACCGCTCGGAGCTCCAGGAGGTTGATCTGCAGATCCTTTTCCTGGAGGGACCACAGTCCCTGGGTGTGAAGCCCATCGACATGAGCTCCCCACCCCAGGCGAAATGCATCTGTCGTCAGCACCTTTGTGGGCTGCGGAATTTGAAATGGACGTCCCAGGGTCAAATTGGTCCGAAATGACCACCAGTGCAGCGAATTGCGGCAACTGAGGGACAGGCGGATGACATCTTCTAGATTCCTGGTGGCTTGGCACCACTGGGAAGCTAGGGTCCATTGAGCAGATCTCATGTGAAGATGAGCCATGGGAGTCACATGAACTGTGACTTCATTACCTTTGTCCTCAGAACGTTCAGAGTGCGTTTTATTATAGCAGATATTTGAGTACAATGAACGGAAAGGGATAGTCAGGGTGGAGGGTAAGGATAAAGAAACGGGTCAGTCCAGAAGGGCCATGTCCTGAGGTCAGTGTGGTTGGACAGGTTCGTTGGGGTATGCGTGCTCAAATAAGCAGGTCTTAAGTGACTTCCTGAAAGGCAGATAATCCCGGATTGTTTTCACTGATTTAGGAAAAGGTGGAAGCATACATGGTTTTATATTTCAGTTTAGAACAAGCAGGGTAATGGAGGTTTAAGTAAGACCGGGCAGTTCTTAGGGAGTTTCTTGGTGGTAGGTGGACTAGGGCATCCATGTACGCTGGGGCTGTTCCGTAGACAATCTTGTGGACTAGGGTCATAGGCGGTCGGTGGCCCAACTGTTTGGGGAGGCTAAAGAGGGCGGGGTTAGGGGTGGGGCCGTGGGTGGGGCTTACATCCATAATTACATTATTTACTTGTGCATCACCTTAAATCCACTCTAGGGGAGCGAAGGGTGTCCCATCCCAAATGTGAAAAGTTACAAGTACCACTCTAGTGAGATTGAAGGTTAGCAAGTGAAAGTTTTCTTGCAGTGTATTCGGTACATAAATTTGTCATGGTGGAGAAGAGACTGAGTCCCAAGGAAGGGCTGCTGGTTATTGAAAAGTAATGCTTCTATGTGTGTGTAAAAATGGATTGATACATCATAAATGACATATCATATTTTAAACTCAATTATTTCAAGCACTTAACCAACACAAAACCACATACACATCTATGGAACAATTCAACACCAGATCCTCCAAAATATTCTAAAACCAAACCATGTCTGGTGTTATGACAAAGTAAAATTAAAGTTTTGATGTTTGTCACCTCAATAAGGCCAACAATCCCTCAACTGCAAAACACAACACTCAGAACCTTACTGTAGTATAAATATTACACTGAGCAGACCCTAATACACCAATATACCACCCATATGGACAACATCACAGAGTGTCAACAATATGAAATGAGGGATCATATCACAATTCTCATGTACAGCTACAAAACATCCTTTTAGGGTGGATAGTATTCACAATGAGCACCTTTTATTAACGACCAAATAGAGATAAGAGTTTTCAAATTTCAATTTTGGCACAGTATAAGTCATCACAAACAAAATATAATAAATTCAATGGACTGCATTAGGGGCTTATAGCCTATTTAGTTATGTTTAAATAAAAGAGATCTGCATGAAACAAAATATTTATTTTTTTATTTTGACTTATAATATAAAACCTGCCTCAGAGTTAGCACCTCTCCTGAAATCCAAGTGCGGCATGCCACAATTTATGTCTAGGAACACTAGTATTCAAGCTCAGACAGCCACACTGGGAGGATAGTATTCACATTGAGCTCCTTCTATTAATGACCAGATAGAGATAGATAAGATTTTTCAAATTTATTTTGGCACAGTATACTGTAAAGTCATCACAAACAAAATATAAGAAAGCCAATGGACTGCATTAGGGTCTTATAGTTATAGCCCATTTAGTTATGTTTAAACAAAAAGACTCTTTTGTTTAAAACATAAACTAAATAGGCTGAGATCTGCATGAAACTATTTTTATTTTGACTTAAAACCTGCCCCAGAGTCAGCACCTACCTCTCCTTGCGTGCCACAATTTCCTTTTTAACGAATTTGAGTAGGTCTACCATCGTGGACCCCCGTCTACTCTGGGAAGGAAACACCTCAGAGACAGCCCACTCTTCTTAGCCAGCCTTCCCTACTCGGTGACGGATCCCGCCCGCGCGTTCCCACCTTTGAGGAAAGGAAGTTGCATCATTTGACGGGAGCCCTGTAGGGAAGGCTGACTGGCTGAGGCGCTCAAGCAGATGACGAATACAGAGGAGTGCTCATGGAATCGACGATTGCGATTTGCTACAGTACTGGCGCTAGCGCGCTACTGGTGGTAGCAATTAAGGCGGGAGCATTCAGCAGGATTCAATCATGCCAGCAGCCCAGCCCTGAAGTGACGTCGCGCGGGGGAGGAAGAGAGGAGAAAATCTTAGTTTCTTACCTGTAACGGTAGTTTTCCGTGGACAAAGGATCTTCTAGCCACACCTCTGAATATACGCCACGATGACGTGCGTGACCCGGCTATCCAATAGTAATGCTTAAAAAGTAAAAGCAATAAAGTTAGCACATTCCCGCCCAGATATGCAGTATAAATACCGTATGACAGCCAAGACCAGTCAGTTTAATAATATAGCTACGACAACCAGGGAGGGTAGGGAGGGATGGTGTGGCTAGAAGATCCTTTGTCCACGGAAAACTACCGTTACAGGTAAGAAACTAAGATTTTTTCCATGGACAGGATCTTCTAGCCACACCTCTGAAGACTCCCAAGCATACACAGGTAACAATCATGTGATAGATCAAACATGACTAATCCAATAAACATGATGAAAGAAAATTTGTTACCTGTGGTAGGAGGAGGAGGACAGTTGTCGTTTACATTACCTCCTGAAGGATCGACAGTCCAAATAATTAATCTGTACGTGAAGCTGCATGGAAACAGTAATACTTTGAAAAGTATGCAGGGATGATCATGTAGCTGCCCTAGAGATGTAAAAATGAAGTTGAGGTCGCCATAGCACTCAACGTATGAGTTGTAACATGATGATGTGAAGTATGTTGATTATAACAAATTTTTATATATTGAATAACAACTGAAGAAAGAGTACATTTAGAGATTAGATGTCGATTTTTTTTTTTTTTTTTTACATTGTAAGAAAGACATAACTGCGAAGGTATATGACCACCTGATGTACACTGTAAATAACTTGATAATGCGCTTGTTACAGTCCAATGTGTGCAATCTATTATGTTGAGTAGATTGATAAGGAGGTAGAAAAATTACTGGTAAAATAACCGATTAATTTCTGCGAAAAGAAGACTCTACTTTTGGTAGAAAACTCCAGATAAGATCGTAGTATCAGATCATGATGTACAATTTGAGTATATGGGGTGAAAAATACAAGTGCATGTAGTTTCCTAAGTCTTCGAGGTGAAGTAATAGTAATAAGAAACTACGTTTTCCAAGGAAAAACATTGAAGGTAACCCAATGAAATGGTGCAAATGGAGGTTACATGAGGTTTTTTAAAACCAAAGAAAAATCCTATACTACTGGGGGTAAGTGAATTGGAGATTTACGATTCAGAAGATCTTTCAAAAATCTGTTTGCGATAGGATGTGTCATTACTCTGTAATCATCAATCAAACCAGAGAAAAACAGAAAATATGCGCAATTTGGACCTTAACTAAAGAAGTAGCCAAACCTGAGAAGGATAAAAAGAGGAAATATTCCAAAAAATGAAGAAATTAGGCAAAATTTTAGGTAAATCTCATGTGTTATACAGTCATAGCGAAATCTGTTCCAGTTAGACAGATAAACAAGTCTGATCGATTGTTTTAGAAGGCAAGAATACATTAATAACTGGTTGAGAAAAACAAAACAAAACCGAATAACCTATCTGGTTACTTGAAGATACCAATTGGAAAGATGGAGTTTATTGAGACTTGGATGAAGAAGTTGACCATTGATCTGCTAGATGAGGTCTGATATTGCATGAAGAAAACCATGGAAGGAGGACAGTTAACTGCATTAGTCCAGGAAACTACGCTTGCCTCGGCCAATATGTTGTTATTAGAATTGGAGAAAAGACGTAAAAGAGAGAATTTGCCCAAGAAATAGTAATACTTCTGCGGCTATCATGTTCCTTTAATATCACCTTGAACAATATTTATGACAGTTGTATTACTGTGAGGACGCAAAGAGATGTACCAGAGTATAGTGCAAAGCTGAAAAAGGTCGTGAAGAATTGTGATATCACTTGTGTAAGACAAGTATCCTGCTTAACACATCTGCAATGTGATTTTCCCACTCTGATAGATAAATCACTTGAATCACAGAAGGGAGTGATAGAATTAGGGTCTAAAGTCTGACAGCTGCTTGACACAGATGAAGAGAGCTCATAAGCCCTTGCTTATTTATAGAAAATATTGCCACCTTATTGTCTATACTAACCTATATCACTTGGGATGGAAGTAGATGTTGAAAAGTTTGAACAGCCACTCTGACCGCTCTGAATACAAGAAGAGTATGGAATAGAAGCTGTCCTGAAGTGACCAGTGGCCTTGTGTTGACAAGGGTCCTAGATGTGTCTGTCCCCAACCAACTTAGGATGCATCTGTAGTAAGAAACTTGGTTGGAAAAAGGTGATTGGAACGGAACTCCTACAAAGAGATTTAGTTCATATGACGTAAGAGGATGTCGATACTGAATCCACTTTCCCTTAAATACCACTGTAGAGGCCTTATGTGTAGTAACACTAGCGGCAGAACAGCAAATGTTAAAGCCATATGTCCCAAAAGAATTTCGTGATGGTACTGAATGAAGATAATGAACTAATTGTATGAGGAAAATGAGCTCGCGGGAGTGGTGACTGTGGTATAGATTATACAGAAACCAGATCCAGTCCCATGAAAGTCAACTTCTGTATCGGGATCACCTGTGACTTTTTTTTTTTTTTTTTTAATTGATCAGTAAACCTAACCTTCAAAAAGAATAATGGTAGTCTGTAAAACTTGAAGATTTTGTTGTGGAGACTGGGCTACCATCAACCAATTGTTTAGATATGAAAAACAGGAGGATTCCTTATCAATGTAACTGAACAATTTAAAAAGCAAATGTACAAACAAAGGAACCAAAAAGAGATCTCTCACAACTTATGTTTCCCAAACAAGGTCTGTATTTAAATCAATAAATTGACCTAATTGAGAACACCCTGAGCTCTGACGGTAAGCCAAAATGTATGTTTGTACTGGTAATTTTGTCCTTGACAGACAAACCGAAGGTATCGTCTTGAATAGGGATGAAATAGTAATATGTAAGTCATCATCCTGTAGATCTAGGGCTGAAAACCCTACTCCTTGATTTAATGCAGGAAGTATTACAAGTAAAAATGGCATTCAAATCTTTGTTTTGGGAGAAACTTGTTGAGTTGTGTTATATCCAAGATGTAGGGGTTGTGAAAATACTAGAGAATAACCATTTTGAAGAATATCCAGAATCCACATGTCTAATGTTATTGATCTCCAAACAATGAAAACGTGTTGAATTCTGCTCCCCACCAGACTCTGCCACTTGGAAAGGTGAAAAAGAAGGAGAAAGCTTTTGCTGCTGATGTGTCTGAACAGGCTTCTGAGAACGCTGTTCTCGAGTTGGTCCAGTGTGAAAATATGTGGATAATGAAATTTAAATTAATAAGCAGGACATTGATAAATAAAAGATTTACGCTGTTGAAATCTGGTTCCAGAGGTAAAGAAAGGCCACTTCTTATAACTGGATTTAAAAAATTGGTGTTTATCCTGCTCCGAGGTATCAAGTGTTATACCCAATCCTGTTCATTATACCCAGACTGTAAGCTCTCTCTTGTCAAATGTTCTGGTAGCGCTATAATATAGTATTGGTTGTACCACCCTTCTTAAAAGCTTCAATTAGCTGTTTAACACAATCTTAAACGATACAGGGATTTGAACTCACAACCGCTGGATTAGAAGCCAAATAAGAAAGCACCAGAAGAAAGGAGCATCAGGCACCTTTCATAAACAATGAGCACCCAAAACTGAGGCTCTTAAGCATGATAACCATCTTGAAGGAATTAAAGAAACTACATTTCTGACAGAAGTATCAAAGTGATCATATAAAGTAATGACCATTTGTAAAGAAAACCCCTACTAAATTGTCATAATCTGCTGAAAAAGAGGCATATCCTGTAGAGACATTAATGATTGTAATTGGGACAAATCCTCCCAATTAGTAGATAAATATACTATGTGATGAAGTATATAAACATAAATAGGGGCAGATAGCATAGGAGAGTGATAATTCTTTTTTGCTAATATATCCATAAACTGGAAATCCGTTATTCTTATACATCGTAGATTACACCACCAATGATGCGTGGGTAAGCTGACTCTTATGAAGACTAAACAGTTCAAGAACCTTATATTTAGTATGTATTGATCCTTAGGTAGATTGAATAGAATATTGTATATCAATCTATGATGGTCCTGAAGCACCTGAGGTATAAGGAGCTTGACCAAATTTAAACACTTAGTGACTTATGCTTTTATCCTTAGAAACCTCTTCATGAGAAGTTAGAGAAAAATGCAATGCATGAACCAATCTATGTAAAAAACGTTTGCATAATATTCATCACTTAGAGAAAACTCTTCCCTGATTAGTGTACTACATATAAAACGTAGCAGGGATTTTCTGCCCTGTCTGAATAATATGAGTGTTAGGAAGAGCTGATACAGAGAGTTGTGAGTTCACAGACAAATTGATTGGAAGAGAAGAAGAATGAGATACCCACCACAGCTTCTGCGCCTGAGGAGTGAGAGGACAAGAAGCTACGTAGATGAAATCAAATGCAGTGAGACAGCTTGTTCAGAGTGAAATATAGAACCCGAAGGTTCTGTAACCCTCTGTTGAGTCTGTATAATCCTGAAATTGAACTGTGACGAGACTTTCTGGACTTCGAGGTTGTTTTTTTTTAAACCTCCGATACAGAAGCCTATTTACAATTGTTGTTAACTAGGCAACGATACCGACAACATCCATGCCCAGATGGACTGACCTGTCAAGATGGATGGTTCTGACTGCCCTTCCAAGATGCTGAATTGGGCGCCCATGCCCGACGTCGACCTCATAGCCGACTTCGTCTGGACATCGACCTCTGGAGATGGCAGCGGTCACAAGCAAAAACATCCTAAAACGTTTGCTGTATATACCGTGAAGAAAAGATGTAATCCCTGACACTGAGGTAAGGGGGAAAGCAGTAATTGAAGACACCTGATCCCCGGGCAGTAAGGCAAGGGGGAGAGCAGGATAATAATATTCTCCATTAGAGCTAAAGTCTCCGATACCTGTAAAGAAAGTAGTGAAAAACTTACATTTAGATGGATGGCGATGTTGAGGTAAGTACCCTACCTGACATCGATGTCGAGTTCACTTCCTGAATTCGATCGTGACGTCACTGTTCGAGATCGTCGATCCCGTGATGAACGTCGACGTCGATCCACAGACCTGCCCATGGAGTCAGGCAAACACTCTCGAAACGTTTGCTGTCTGATGGGCGAGAAATTGTCCTGATCCCCGGGCACAGAGGCAAGGGGGAGAGCAGGAATTGAAGTCACCTGATCCCCGGGCACAGAGGCAAGGGGGAGAGCAGGGATAATATTATTCTCCATAGCAGCTGAATCATGCGATACCTGTAAAGACAGTACTGGAAAAGATTTGGTAAGAGAACTTACATATGAAGAGTACAAAGCTGTTAAACACTGTTTCTATAAGTAAAGAATTTACTACATCGTGAGACAATACAAATAATTTTGACTGACTGAATAGAAAAAACCACCGGGTCGCTCTGTCAGCGCGGAAAAAATAAAACTGACTGGTCTTGGCTGTCATACGGTATTTATACTGCATATCTGGGCGGGAATGTGCTAACTTTATTGCTTTTACTTTTTAAGCATTACTATTGGATAGCCGGGTCACGCACGTCATCGTGGCGTATATTCAGAGGTGTGGCTAGAAGATCCTGTCCATGGAAAACCGCGGGGCACAGAATAAACACGGAGAATAAGAAACGCTGATCCTGCTGTTTGTTGACAACTTGTGGCTGGGAAGGCTTAGCCTCCCCAAGCCTCTTATACCAGGTGCCTATGACAAGGGTACAGATTTTAAAAGTTATACGCTCTTGGACAGGAAGCCAGTGCAGTTTCTCACGAAGTGGACTGGAGCTGGTGAACTTCGACACTCCAAAGATGAGTCGAGCCGCTGTGTTTTGGACGGTTTGTAGCTTCTTTAGGAGTATGCCTGTGCACCCTGCATAGATGCCATTGCAGTAATCTAGGTGGCTCAAGACTAACGATCTGACCAGATTGCAGAAGACTTCCCTTGGGAAATAAGGTTTCACTCACTTTAATTTCCAGAGTGAGGAGAATGCTTTCTTGGGGTTGTGATGGTATGATCAGGGCCGTGCCGACACGGTAAGCGAGGTAAGCATGGCAGGAGGGCGCCATCCTCTGGGGGGGCGCCCCGCCGCACCATGCTTACCTCGCCCTCTTCTCCCCAGATCCTTGTCCTTTTTTATTTTTGTTTAAATTTACCTCTCCGGTGCGTGGCAGCGTAGCGTTAGTGAGGAGGCGGCGCTCCTCCGCCCCGACGTGTCAGTCTCTTCCCTTCGCTCGGTTCCACCTTCTTCTGACGTCAGAAGAAGGTGGAACCGAGCGAAGGGAAGTGACACGTCGGGGTGGGGGAGCGCCGCCTCCTCACTAACGCTACGCTGCCACGCGCCGGAGAGGTAAATTTAAACAAAAAAAAAAAGGATCTGGGGAGAAGAGGGCGGGTAGTGTAGCGATCGTTTTCGGGGGGGGGGGGGCGCCGGCGGGGCCAACTGCAGGGGGGCGCCGGAGACCCTAGGCACGGCCCTGGGTATGATCCAGTAGCATTAAGTTCCAATCCACAATAACACCTAGTATACGTAGGCTTTCAGAGATTGGTAAGGTAAAGCCTGGCACTGTTAAGTTAGTGGGCCTAAATTTATTAAAGGGAGAGGCTAGAATCAGGCAGTGAGTTAAGGTAGTCACAATAAGCAAAAGAATTTCTGTAAAATACCCCAATATAGGTTTTAAAATTACCCTTACAGTTAACAATAACAAAATAGATACATAATAAATTTATATAAACAAAGCAAATCCAACACAGGAGGTCGTTAAGAGGTAAATTCCTTGCTGCTGCCAAAAACAGAATAAAACCCAAAGATATACAGAAAAACAGCAAAAGTAGTCTTATTAGTAATATGTACATAAGTATTTCCATACTGGGAAAGACCAAAGGTCCATCAAGCCCAGCATCCTGTTTCCAACAGTGGCAAATCCAGGTCACAATATACCTGGCAAGATCCCCAAAAAGTACAAAACATTTTATACTGCTTATCCCAGAAATAGTGGATTTTCCCCAAGTCCATTCAATAATGGTCTATGGACTTTTCCTTTTCCTAAGCTAACCGCCTTTACCACATTCTCTGGCAGCGAATTCCAGAGTTTAATTACACGATGAGTGAAGAAAACTTTTCTCCGATTCATTTTAAATTTACTACATTGTAGCTTCATGGCATGCCCCCTAGTCTTAGTATTTTTGGAAAGTGTAAACAGACGCTTCACATCTACCTGTTCAACTCCACTCATTATTTTATAGGCCTCTATCATATCTCCCCTCAGCCACCTTTTCTCCAAGCTGAAGAGCCCTAGCCGCTTTAGCCTTTCCTCATAGGGAAGTCGTCCCATCCCCTTTATCATTTTCATCGCCCTTCTCCGCACCTTTTCTAATTCCACTATACCTTTTTTGATATGTGGTGAGCAGAATTGAACACAATATTCAAGGTGCGGTCGCATCATGGAGCGATACAAAGACATTATAATATCCTCATTTTTGTTTTCCATTCCTTTCCTAATAATACCTAACATTCTATTTACTTTCTTAGCCGCAGCAGCACACTGAGCAGAAGGTTTCAATGTATCATTAACGATGACCCCTAGATCCCTTTCTTGGTCAGTGACTCCTAACGTGGAACCTTGCATGACGTAGCTATAATTTGGGCTCCTCTTTCCCACATGCATCACTTTGCACTTGCTCACATTATACGTCATCTGCCATTTAGACGCCCAGTCTCCCTGTCTCGTAAGATCCTCTTGTAATTTTTCATAATCCTCCTGTGATTTAACGATTTTGAATAACTTTGTGTCATCAACAAATTTAATTACCTCACTAGTTATTCCCATCTCTAGGTCATTTATAAATATGTTAAAAAGCAGCAGTCCGAGCACAGACCCCTTGGGAACCCTACTAACTACCCTTCTCCATTGAGAATACTGACCATTTAACCCTACTCTCTGTTTTCTATCTTTTAACCAGTTTTTAAGCCACAATAGAACACTACCTCCTATCCCATGACTCTCCAATTTCCTCTGGAGTCTTTCATGAGGTACTTTGTCAAACGCCTTCTGAAAATCCAGATACACAATATCAACCTTTATCCACATGCTTGTTCATCCCTTCAAAGAAATGTAGTAGATTGGTGAGGCAAGATTTCCCTTCACTAAATCCATGCTTTTGAATATGCTCTGTAATTTTGTTCTTAATAATAGTCTCTACCATTTTGCCCTGCACGGACGTCAGACTCACTGGCCTATAATAGACAACAAACATGCCCCTTGACAAGTGGAACCCCTGTACTGAAAATGTATGATATTTTCCCAGAGTAGCAGATTAAATGTCTTGTGACTTAGAAAAAATGTCTCAATGGCAATGCAAGTGAGGAGGGCACTGAAGAAAGTGTAAAATCAATATTAATACTAAACTGGGTCAGGAGATCTCGTTCTTATAAGTTAACAGGACATTCTCCAAGGACAAGCAGGCTGCTTGTTCTCACATGTGGGTTGACGTCCGCAGCGGCCCAGCAATCAGCAAAAAATGTTGCAAGCAAAATAAAATCAGTCTTTTGATAGAGTTCTGCGAACGAGTTCCCACCCGCCGCGCGAGCGTGCCTCTTCAGTTCTTTTTTCTCCGCGGTGAGGTGCGGTTTGTTTTTCTGATCGCTCCTCTCTCAAGCCCAGGAAGAACTTCAGTGATTTTTGAGTTTTTGCTTGTTTTATTGTTTTGTATTTAAAAAAAAAGTATTAATAGTTGCCCGTACTTTCTTTTACTTTTTGTTTTGTTAAAGTTTCCTTTCTTTTTCGACGTGGCCAACCTTTTGGCCGCACGGTCGGGTTTTTCCTTTTTTTTGTGCTTTTTCTTTCTTGGCACAATCACGTTGTTTGATTTCGTCGAAGCCGTTTTTTCTTCCATGTCATCGAAGACACCCAGCGGCTTCAAATGTTGTACTGGGTGCAACCGGACCATCTCAGGTACAGATACCCACGCCTGGTATATCCAGTGCCTTGGGCCCAACCATAGCCCAGCCACTTGTAGTCTGTGTCTTCTTATGAAGAAACGGGCTCAAGCGTTCTCGAGAGGCCCAACGAGAGAAGCTTTTTGGGGCCTGGTGCTGTCCTTTGACGTCGACATTGGTACCAAGGTTGGTGGCGTCAGCACTGACATCGACAGGAGGATCGACGTCGAGGAGAGAGGTAATGGCTAATGAGAGACCAACTCGTGCTGGGAGCAGTGAGATGTCGAGTGGGTCTCCGCCTGCCTCGAGGCCTCCTGTTATGCAGGCCCCTCGGGACCGACCTTAATCGGACCCAGCCCTGAGGAGATGTGAGGATTCCACGTCCTCCTCATCGGTACCGAGGAGTCTTGATGACGGGCATCGAGCGAAGGCTAAGAAGCATCATCATCATTCTCCTTCGACGCACGGTACCGGGAGCTCCGGGGCGTTGAGAGAGTCAGCACCAGAGAAGCGTCAGCGTTGAGAGGACAGCTCCCTCTCGATACAGGAGGTGCCGATGCATCGGTCTCCTGGCAGCCCAGTACCTGCTCCCGAGCCTCCATGGATTCTGACACCGCATGTTCCACCGGCCCCGCAGCCTTCTCTGATGGCGGCTCTCGACGAGCGTATCCCAGCCTTGTTTCCAGAACTTCTGGAAGGCTTACTGCGATAATCAGCTTCGGTATCGGGAGTGCTTGTGCCTTCTGTACCATCTGCTGCAGCGGTGTCTGGCCCTTCTCCTGTGGTGAGGTCTCCGACTGCTGTGCCACCTGCGGCATCTGCGTCGGCTGCCACCCAGGTCGACTCCCCTTTGATGCTGGTGGAGGGAGCTTCGCCGCAGTCGGATTGGGCGTCGACTTCTCGACATCACCACAGAGAACATTGTTCCTCGGCGTCGAGGCAGGTCCAGTGTCAGAGTACCTTGACAGAGGTTGTATCCGACACTGAGCAGGAGCGCTCGTGGGAATCAGAGAAAGATCCCAGGTACTTCTCTTCTGATGAGTCCTTTGGGATTCCTTCTGACCCTTCCCCTCCACTGGAAAGAAGACTATCTCCACCGGAGAGTGTGTCTTTTTTCTCCTTTGTCCGGGAAATGGCTATGGCTATTCCATTCCCTGTGGAGGTTGAGGATGAGCCCAGGACTGAGATGCTCGAGGTCCTGGATTATTCTTCTCCACCTAAAGAGGCTGTGACAGTCCCTCTGCATAAGGTACTGAAGGAAGTCTGTATGCGAAACTGGCCCGCCCCTCTGTCTGGCCCTGTGGTTCCCAAAAAAGCTGAATCCCAATATCAGATCCACAGTGAACCTGGATTGATGAGGTCCCAATTACCCCACAATTCGGAGTGACCTAGTGGTTAGAGCACTGGTCTTACAATCTAGAGGTGGCCGGTTCAAATCCTACTGCTGCTCCTTGTGATCTTGGGCAAGTCACCTAACCTTCCATTGCCTCAGGTACAAACTTAGATTGTGAGCCCTCCTGGGATAGAGAAATATCCAGTGTACCGGAATGTAACTCACCTTGAGCTACTACTGAAAAAGGTGTGAGAAAAATCTAAATAAATAAATAAAATAAATTCCATGGTGGTGGATTCTGCTCTCAAGAGAGCTAGGAGTACTAGAGACTATGCTTCGGCGCCCCAGGCAGAGAAGCTAAGACTCTTGACTCTTTTGGGAGAAATGCGTATCAGGCAGCTATGCTCACCGCCAAGATCCAGTCTTACTAGCTCTTCACGAGCGTCACCTTGCGGAACTCGATACAGCAATTGTCGGGCTTGGTGGACGTGTAGAAGGTAAGCCTATCTCTGGACAGCCTTTAGTTGTTCGCTTCATGAGAGGTTTGTTTTTGTCAAAGCCCCCAGTTAAACCTCCACCAGTGTCATGGGATCTCAACGTCGTACTCACCCAGCTGATGAAAGTTCCTTTTGAGCCACTGAATTCCTGCTATCTGAAGTACTTGACCTTTAAGGTCATTTTCTTGGTGGCTGTTACTTCAGCTCGTAGGGTCAGTGAGCTTCAGGTCTTGGTGGTGCATGCACCTTATATGAAGTTCCATCATAATAGAGTAGTCCTCCACACGCACCCTAAGTTTCTGCCTAAGGTGGTGTCGGAGTTCCATCTGAACCAGTCAATTGTCTTGCCAGCATTTTTCCCCATCCTCATACCTGTCCTGGCGAAAGCAGTTTGCATACCTTGGACTGCAAGAGAGCATTGGCCTTTTACGTGGAGCGGACTCAGCCCTTCAGACAGTCCGCCCAGTTGTTTGTGTCTTTCGATCCCAACAGGAGGGGGGTCACCATCGGAAAACGCACTATCTCCAATTGGCTAGCAGATTCTATTTCCTTCACTTATGCCCAAGCTGATCTGACCCTACAGGGTCATGTCACGGCTCATAATGGTAGAGCCATGGCTGCGTCAGTGGCCCACTTAAAATCGGCCTCCATTGAAGAGATTTGCAAGGCTGCAACATAGTCATCAGTCAACACATTCACATCTCACTACTGTCTTCAGCACGATACCCGACACGAAAGTCGGATTGGGCAGGCAGTGCTGCAGAATCTGTTTCGGGGTTTAGAATCGAACTCCACCCCCCTTGACCCATTTTTGATTCTGTTCCAGGCTGCACTCTCAGTTAGTTGATTTTGGTTTCAGGTCAATCTATGTTATGTCCTCGCCGTTGCGAGACCCAATTGACCAATGTTCATTGTTTTGAGTGAGCCTGGTTGCTAGGGATACCACACATGTGAGAACAAGCAGCTCACTTGTCCTCGGAGAAAGCGAATATACTTACCTGTAGCAGGTATTCTCCGAGGACAGCAGGCTGATTGTTCTCACAAACCTGCCCTCCTCCCCTTTCAAGTTGTTGTTATTGTTGTTTTCTTGTTTATATGTTTTTTTATTAAACTGAAGAGGCATGCTTGCGTGGCGGGCGGGAAGTCATTCGTGCATGCGCTGTTCGCACTGCCTGCATGACGGAACTCTCTCAAAAGACTTGCAAAATTTTTTGCCGATTCTTGGCCCGTCGCGGACGTCGACCCACATGTGAGAACAATCAACCTGCTGTCCTCGGAAAATACCTACTACAGGTAAGTATCTTCGCTTTTTGGGGCATATAACAAAGATGCCCATGTAGATTCATTACCACATTGAATTAAACATGGTTTAGTCAATCGGGTCTCCTGATCCATTCCAGCAAATCCAGCGGTTACTACCGTAGAGTCAGATAAAGGACACAAGTTATCACAGAGCGTGTAGCCCCTGAATCAACTAGAAATGGTAAAGGGGTACCTGCTATAACCAAGGTAAGGAAAGATTCTTCTAACCCTCCCTTAACTCGCATTGCCGCAAGGAGTCATTGCTGTGGGTTCCCATAATACCGCCCCAACTGTTCCTCTAGATCCTACCTAAGTGGCGTGTTCCTTCTGATATTCTGGGGAGGGGGTCTCACTCCCATATTCTGTCTACACTCAAAAGAATAATGTCCCCTATTTCCACTTATTATTAACCCTTTGATTAGGTCCAGTTATACTATCCTCCATAGAAGAGAATCTAGTTGGACCTCACTGCATCCTCCTACCCCTTCCTCCAGAAGTATTCCAAGCAATCTGTGCTCCCTGAAATAAACCTCTCATCATTAGCTTTCTTATCATACATTCATTTTCAGAACTATGATCATCCTCATCACTATCCCCATAATAATAAGAGGAGTTCTCCCCTTTCTCTAGCCTCATCTTATTCCTATTCTTTTTCCCTTTTCTTAACTGCACCTTTTTACTAGGCTTTTCCTCATCAACTGTTCCTTTTCCCTTCTCTACATCCTGTTTCAATCCCTCTTGTAACTGCATGGAACACACACTACTCTGTAAATTCATTAAATCCTTCTGTGGTTTACCTAGGTCCTGTTTATATTGCTGGCAAAAGTGTATTAAATAAGCATGTCCAAGTTTTACTCTCCAACCCCACTATGTTTTCTAATTTCTTCCTCACTGGCAAAGGCATAGCATTGCGGAGGGACTGTATGAAAAGAGACAGCATGCCAGAGGCATCAAAACTCTGTTCAGTTTGTCGCCTCCATACTTCCTGAAATTCATGTAAAAAAGTATGAATAGATTCTGTTTCTGGGTCCCATACTCTATTAATAAATTTAGTAAAATCCCTAACTATATGGAAAAGTTCTCTTAATGCAGTCCATACTCTCTGTCGGTATGGATTAAAAGTAGTACCATCATAGGCAGTGCTGTTCATAATGAAAGCAGTCATCTGTACTTGCTTAAACACTACATCTGGGTCAACACCTGAAAGCTTAGCCAGTAAAGCCTTAATATCTCCTAAACACAAACAAGTCCCTGCAGTAGTTCTCTCAAATGCTACTATCCAGGCATTGGCACTACTACTACTACTACTTAGCATTTCTATAGCGCTACTAGGGTTACGCAGCGCTGTACAAGTTAAAACATGGGGAAGGACAGTCCCTGCTCAAGAGAGCTTACAATCTAAAGGTAACAAACTATGTAGTCAGTGTAGTCAGTGTATCATGAATGGGGAAGGTGGTTAGGCGCCAAAAGCAAGGGAGAAGAGATGGGTTTTGAGTAAGGACTTGAAGATGGGCAGGGAGGGCGCATGGCGTATGGGCTTGGGGAGTCTGTTCCAGGCATAAGGTGATGCGAGGCAGAAGGGACGGAGTCTGGAGTTAGCGGTGGTGGAGAAGGGTACAGATAGGAGTGATTTGTCCTGAGAGTGGAGGTTACGGGTGGGGACATAGGGGGAGAGGAGGGTAGAGAGGTAATGGGGGGCTGCAGATTGAGTGCATTTGAAGGTCATTAGGAGAAGTTTGAACTGAATACTGTAGCGAATCGGGAGCCAGTGAAGCGACTTGAGGAGAGGGGTGATATGAGAGTATCGGTTCATGCGGTAGATAAGACGTGCAGCGGAATTTTGGACAGATTGAAGGGGGGATAGGTGGCTAAGCGGGAGACCAGCTCCTTGCTGGCGGTTGCAATAGTCAAGACGAGAGGTAACGAGTGAGTGGACGAGGGTTCGGGTGGTCTGTTCAGAGAGGAATGGGCGGATTTTGCTAATATTATAGAGGAAGAAGCGACAGGTCTTAGCTGTCTGCTGGATATGGGCAGAGAAGGAGAGGGAGGAGTCGAAAATGACTCCGAGATTGCGGGCTGACGAGACGGGGAGGATGAGGGCGTTGTAAACAGAGACAGAGAGTGGGGGAAGAGGAGAGGAGGGTTTGGGTGGGAAGACAAGGAGCTCAGTCTTTGCCATGTTCAGTTTCAGATGACGGTTGGACATCCAGGCGGCGATATCTGAGAGGCAGGCCGAGACTTTGGCCTGGGTTTCGACTGTGATGTCGGGAGTGGAGAGGTAGAGCTGGGTGTCATCGGCATAGAGATGGTACTGGAAACCATGTGATGAGATCAGTGAGCCCAGGGAAGAGGTGTATATCGAGAAAAGAAGCGGTCCAAGGACAGATCCTTGAGGAACCCCAACAGAGAGCGGGATGGGGGTGGAAGAAGAGCCATTAGAAAATACTCTGAAGGTGCGTTGGGAAAGATACGAGGAGAACCAGGAGAGGACGGGGCCCTGGAACCCAAATGAGGACAGTGTGTCAAGAAGTAAATTATGATTGACGGTGTCAAAGGCGGCAGATAAGTCGAGGAGGATAAGGATGGAGTAGTGACCTTTGGATTTGGCAAGGAACAGGTCATTGCAGACTTTGGAGAAAGCTGTTTCTGTTGAGTGTAGTAGGCGAAAGCCGGATTGAAGCGGATCAAGGATGGCCTGAGAGGAGAGGAAATCAAGGCAGCGGCTGTGGACAGCGCGTTCAAGTAATTTGGAGAGGAAGGGCAGAAGGGAGATGGGGCGGTAATTGGAGGGGCAGGCGGGGTCAAGTGATGGTTTTTTGAGAAGTGGAGTGACTACAACGTGCTTGAAGGTGTCAGGGACAGTAGCAGTGGAGAGAGAGAGGTTGAGGATGTGACAGATTGAGGGGTTAACTGTAGGAGAGATGTTGGTAAGCAGATTGGTGGGAATGGGGTCAGGGGAACAGGTGGTGCACTTAGAAGAACAAAGAAGGCGAGCAGTTTCCTCTTCGGTGATCTCAGGGAAGGAGGAGAAGGAGGACAGGTTAGGTTGGTTGAGGGAGTGGGTTAAGAAGTCACAGGGAGGAGAAGGCTTGGAGGTGAATTCAAGGTTTATCTTCTGCACTTTAATGTGGAAGTAGTCAGCTAGTGTTTGAGGAGAGAGGGGGGGGGGTGGGAGCGGAGGGCACTTTAAGTAAGGAGTTGAGGGTTGCAAAGAGGCGACGAGGGTTGGAGCCAAGAGAATTGGTTAATTGAGAATAATATTCCTGTTTGGCAAGGAATAGGGAGGACTGGAAGGAGGATAGCATGAATTTGTAATGGGTGAATTCTGACAGGGTGCGAGATTTCCTCCAGAGTCATTCAGCAGATCGGGTGCAGGAGCGAAGGTAACGGATGCAAGGGGTTAACCAGGGCTGAGGATTAATGCGCTTAGTGGGGCGAGAGACAGATGGTGCTAGGGTATCCAGAGCAGTGGAGAGAATTTCATTGTAGGTAGAGACAGCCGTGTTGACAGATTCAGAAGACGAGATGGACGGGAAGAGATTGGAGATGTGAGAGGATAGGGTAGGGGGGTCGACAGCTTGGAGATTCCTGAAGGCAGTGGTTATAGTTGGGCGAGGTTGAGGGGGAGGGTGATGAAGTGTGAGGGTGATTAGGTGATGATCTGAGATAGGAAGGACTGAGGTGCAGAAATTAGAAGGTGAGCAGGAAGAGAAGAGAACGAGGTCGAGACAATGGCCATCACGGTGAGTAGGGGCGGTAGAGGATAGTCGGAGGTTAAAGGAGGATATCAGAGTGAGGAATTTAGAAGCGTAGGAGTTGGATGGGTTGTCACCCAGGGCACCCTGCTCTAGGGGTGGTAAAGATGCAATTAAAGTATTTAAATCTGTAAAAGTCCAGGGAACATATTTTTAGGAACAGGTTGGTTCCCAGTCCTTTTTCCATATAGCATATATTCCATATATTCCTTGTTTTATTTTATCCTGAACTTCATACTTTTCCCATACCTGTAATCCAGCCAGCATATACTTAAAATCCAATGAAGGATCTCCTAATGCACCCCTAATACAGAACCGGGCAGTATTCATATGTGTAGGGCTAAAGGAGCCCTCCCTGGGATTTGGTGCTATTTGAGATCTTACATTTTCCGTCCATCCTGCTAAGTTAGCAACCCAGGGATCCACAGAATAGTCAGATTTTTCAGCACGAGCTCCTATTTCCTTAGGGGTTTTAGTCTGGACAGAGAAATTAGTGATGGTGCTGATTTCCTCTTCCAAACGCCTAATTCGTTCATCTACCTGCCCCATTTCCTCCTGCTCACCCGTTCCAGCTAAAGTTTCCACAAACCCTACAGGATCCATTAAAGGACTTGTTTGTACTGCCCCTGAAATATAACTCCACTGCATATCAGCTATTGTTTTATTATCTAGTGGAAAAAGTACAGAAGTAGAAGATAGCAAAGCCCCTGACTCCTTAGGAACTAATTTTTTCTGAGATGTTAACCATGGCATAGACACTGTAGAGTCCTGCACAGATGAGGAGGAGGCTTCAGATATCAAATCCTCATCTAATGGAGGGGCCTTATATCCTGCTGCTACTTCAGGGGATTCCGTTAATGGAATTGTTTTGTTTGAACTTTCTACACATGGAAATAAGCCTGTCTCATTATGATTATATGGAGGAGGCAGTGGAGCTGATGTGGAACTACCCCTATCAGCTGTCTTATCCCAAAGGTCCCATAATTTTAAATGATCAATTAAAGACTTCCCCTTTTTCTCCTGCTCTAAGATGTTCAAAAGAGTAAGCAACGAACATGTCTCCAGAGTACCTTCTTTAGGCCACTGGATCTGTGATTCTGTCTTAGTCAACTTAAACCCATTTCTCTGAATATTTGACTAACAGGGGCATTTTCAAAAGAGAAGGGCGCCCATCTTCTGACACAAATCGGGAGATGGGCGTCCTTCTCTCAGGGTCGCCCAAATCGGCATAATTGAAAGCCGATTTTGGGCGCCCTCAACTGCAGTCCATCGCGGGGACGACCAAAGTTCATGGGGGCATCGTAGGCATAGTGAAGGTGGGACTGGGGCGTGCTTAAGAGATGGTTGTCCTCGGCCGATAATGGAAAAAAGAAGGGCGTTCCTGATGGGCATTTGGTCAACTTTCCTTGGTCCATTTTTTTCCACGACCAAGCCTCAAAAAGGTGCCCAAACTGACCAGATGACCATCAGAGGGAATTGGGGATGACCTCCCCTTACTCTCCTAGTGGTCACCAACCCCATCCCACCCTAAAAAAAATTGTAAACATTTTTTTCCCAGCCTCTATGCCAGTCTCAAATGTCATACCCAGCTCCATGACAGCAGTATACAGGTCCCTGGAGCAGTTTTAGTGGGCGCAGTGCACTTCAGGCAGGCGGACCCAGGCCCATCCCCCCCCCCCATACCTGTTACACTTGTGGTGGTAAGTGTGAGCCCTTCAAAACCCACCCGAAACCCACTGTACCCACATGTAGGTGCCCCCCTTCACCCCTTAGGGCTATGGTAGTGGTGTACAGTTGTGGAGAGTGGGGTTTGAGGGGCTCAGCACCGAAGGTAAGGGAGCTATACACCTGGGAGAAATTTGTGAAGTCCACTGCAGTGCCCCCTAGGGTGCCCGGTTGGTGTCCTGGCATGTGAAGGGGACCAGTGCACTACGAATGCTGGCTCCTCCCACAACCAAAGGACTTGGATTTGGTCATTTTTGAGATGAGCGTCCTCAGTTTCCATTATGGCTGAAAACCGGTGATAACCATCTCTAAGGTCGACCATCTTTAAGGTCGACCTAAATGTTGAGATTTGGGCGTCCCCAACCGTATTATCAAAACGAAAGATGGACGCCCATCTTGTTTCAATAATAGCGGTTTCCCCACCCCTTCATGGGGCCGTCCTGCAGGGATGCCCTCAGGAAAACTTGGGTGCTCCGTTCGATTATGCCCCTCCACGTCATCTTTATATAGAGGATAATGCAAACATACTTGTTCTAACGGGGAAGACATACTAACACCTAAACAGTACTATCAAGTTACACACTCACACACAACTAAACTTTCTACACCTACAATACACCAGGAAAAAATATATACATATATAACTTACCACCGGACGTCTCCGAAGGCATATACTTACAAATCCACTCTCTCAATCACCTTAGATGTGGATCATCGGCCGGCACCACTCAGTGTCTCTGTCTCTTCACACTGGACCGTCTGCATTCACGGTCATCTGCATACCTTTCTTCAGTGCTGCAGGCACCCAGTTAAGGACTGGTCGGGACGTTCTATTTCATGTTCACCACAGAATCGAAAGTCTGCCGCCTGAGGCATATGCCCTATCCCAATTGCTCCTCAAACAGGGCACCAAAAATGTTTATAGGGCACTCCCTTCTTGCCTCTAAAGAGAGCTGAACAGAAGAGACTAGAAAAAAGCAAGCCTTTCTAACAAAGGGAAAACACTTTAAGATTTCAGTTTTATATTATAATAATGCTAAAATTTATTAGAGTAAATAAATGGTTACAATAAAAATTCTTTTATCCCAGTATTACAGAAAATTGAATTCTTATTTATATCAGTCCAAATTTCAGTATAAGGAAAATAAAATCAATCTCTTTCTCTCTCTCTCTCTCTCTCTCTGTTTTCCCTTCGGAAGCTGTCAGATTCTGACCTAGTACAAAAGGTACCCAGGCTGAAAACTGAAGCTTAATTTGTCCAATCACTTAATGCCTTATATTTTCTCTCTTACTTATCTGGTATTCCTCAACTCTGATCTCTAAGGTCACCTTCACATTATTCTGTTTCTTTGGTATTTTTCTCAAATATTCATCATTTGCCCGTTGTAATGAATACCTATCACTCTTTGTGGTCCTTCACTGAAAATGTCCCTATTTGAAATAAAGAAATAGACACTTGTTTATTTATTTATGTATTTATTACATTTGTACCCTGCGCTTTCCCACACATGGCAGGCTCAATGCGGCTTACATAGTAACAGTATAAAAATAAAGTTTATAGCCCATTACGAGGATTAAGCAAGCCTGTCTATAGTCTGTGAGAAAACGAAGACACAAGCCAGCTAATTGCCCTACTAAATTAAGAAAAAGGAATGTTATACAAAGCTGACTGATTTGAAAAACCAAACAGCTCTGTACAGTACCCATGAATAAAACAAATCTCCAGACGGAAATGGGATGTAACCACCCTGTTACCACCGGGGGCATAAAAATACATTCCCTACATTCCCATCTGCCCACCAGCAACAAATAATAAAATAAAAAGTACACTCCAAAGAATAAGACAAGCAAATATAGACAAGACAAGCAGAGAAAGTAATCATGAAAGCAAAGATGCAAATGCAAGAAAAAATAGCCATTACAGCAAAATGGTTTGAGGGAGACTTTATTTTAGATATGTTAATGACAGGAAGCAGTGCAAAAGTGGTATTATGAGACTCAAAGGTGAAGGGGAGGATTATTTTGTGGCTGATGAGGATAAACAGAATTGCTTAACAAGCATTTCTCTTGTTTATTCAAAGCTGAAGGGATGGGAGTAGGACAGCAGAAGACAAACACAAATAGGAATGGAAATAAGATAGACTTCAAATGATTTTCAGAATGCTGTGTTACTGAAGAGCTAGCTAAACTAAAAGTAAACAAAGCAATGGAGCCAGGTGGGATACATCCAGAAATACTGAAGGAAGGAAGTTCTAGTTGCTCTGCTGTGTGACCTTTGAAATGCCAATCCAGTTAATTATAGGATCCAAGGCAGCAAGGTTTGACTAGAGATAGGTCTTGTCAGATGAATTTGATCATCTTCTTTGACTGGATTAGCAGAGGTGAATCAGAGAGAGTGCTATATTGGTGTACTTAGATTTCAGTAAAGCCTTTGACATTGTTTCACATAGGTGACTCTATATATGAGTCTCTGCTTTTTTTGATTATGGGTCAAACATGTCCATGTCTTAGGAATGCCCAAGTCTCACCTTCACCATGCCTCCGATACGCCCCCTTGAAATTTGGATGTCTTTGCGACGGACTTCTGTTAGAGACGTCCAAAATCAGGTTTCGATTATACCGATTTGGACGTCTCTGAGAAATGGATGTCTGAGTACCGATTTATGTCGGAAGATGGACATCCATCTTTTTCGAAAATGAGCCTGCAAGTCTTCTTACATCCTTAGTAAGATACGCCCTCCAAAACTGAACACAGTACTCCAAGTGGGGCTTCACCAACAACTTGTAGAGAGGTATCGACATCTCCTTTCTTCTACTGGTTATATCCCTGTCTATGCAGCCTAGTATCCTTCTGGCCATGGCCACCGCCTTGTCGCATTGCTTCATCATCTTCAGATCCTTGGGCACCATCATCCCAATTTCCCTCTTCTGTGTCGAGCTTATCAATCTCTTTCCTCCTATCTGGTATATCTGTTTTGGATTTCTGCACCCCAAGTGCATCACTATGCACTTCTTGGCATTAAATTTTAACCCAATACTCAATGGTGTGCTAATTTTAAATAACAAGGCACACTACACAAGAAATTAATTATTATGAATCTTACTATGCATATATGTTAATAACAGACTTTTTTTTAAACATTAAACAACTTTGTTTGAAGCTATAAACATATTCAATTGTTTATTACCATGACTGTGATGACTGATACATACAATTTCATATCCTATCACATACAAACCCTAGGGAGTTCATGTCTCTAATATAGTCTTCAATACTATCAATGGTGCCTTTATATGATGAGTTTTGAACAACAATACATTTATAGTAGCATTTATGAAATCAACATTGTATCTTGGAGAAGATTTATAGATGATGTTTTGTTGATTGGAAGGCACGGCGCAGTATCTTGGGGATTTTGTAGCTTATTTAAATTCAGTTGATAATAATATTCAATTTTCTACTTATTGGCATCACAGTACTATCAGTTTCCTGGACATTAGTATTATTTTAATGGACGCAGGGTTTTTTTTAAAACCTCTGTGTATCATAAGGAAACTGATCAAAATATGCTTTTACACTATTTGAGCCATCATCCCAAACCTCTACGAGATAACATCCCTGAAGGGCAATTTTAAAGATTGAAGCGTGTTATGATTCTGTTAGACAGGCAGGGAATGACTGGGACTCACCTCTGATTGGCCTGTTAGGGATTGAGCTGACATCTGGATGAAAGGAGGGAGATATAGGGAAAATACAAATAAGTACCTGTATACAATATGTAAGCCGCATTGAGCCTGCCATGAGTGGGAAAGCACGGGGTACAAATGTAACAAAAAAAATGGTGGAAGGAGGGGCAGAAAGAGGGAAGATGCTGGATATAAGGGTAGGGAGAGAAAGAGGAAAGACACTGGAAGGATAGGGAGAAAGAGAGGACATGCTGAATAGAAAAGGGTAGAGAGAGAGAGAACTGGCTAGAAGGAAGGGGAGATAGAGGGAGACAATGGATGGAAGGATGGGGAGAGAAAGAGGAATGACACTGAATGGAAGGGTAGGAGAGAAAGAGGGAAGGTGCTGGATGGAAGGCTAGGGAGAGAAAGAGGAGATGCTGGATGGAAGGATACAGAGAGAAAGAGGGGGAGACACTGGAAGAATGGGGAAAGAGGAGAGATGCTGGATGGAAAGGGGGAGAGGATAGAGTTAGTGAAAGACTGGAGAATAAGAGGAAGGGGCATGGGGAGAACAAAAGTGAGGAAAAGATGAAAACCCATAGGTAGATGAAGTCAGAAGAGGGAAATTAAAGAATGGATAGTAAGAATGAATTAAATCTGGACAGAGAGAGAGGCAGAAAACTAAAATGAAGAAAACAAAGAAAAAGGAGAGAAAAATGACAAATGGACAGGAAACCCTGGCAAGAGATTTAAGAGGACGAAGGAAAGCAGAAACAAGAGACTGGGACCAACACAATTAGAAAAAGTAAATGGCTAGACAACAAAGGTACAGAAAATAATTTTATTTTTAATTTAGGATAAAGTAATATGGTAGCTATGTTAATAAAGGTTAATAAATGCAAATAAAACATAAAATAGAAAATAAGGTGATACCTTCACTTATTTTAAAACATTTTTGATTAGCCTTCAGAGACCAGCACGTCCTTCCTCAGGTCAGGAGAGGATACCATAACAGCATTTTACTGTCCTGACCTGACCAGAGGCAGGAGGATTTGACCCTTGAAAGCTAATCGAAAAGGGTATTAGACTAGTAAATAAAATATTTACTGAAATGGCCATGGGATTGAGGTGTGCCAGGGGATGGAGCTATGTAGAGTAGGTGGAGCCAAGGCAGAGTGGGGTGAGACTGATATGTAGAGGAAAGAAGAGACCGGGGAGATATGATAAAGATGTCTAAATACTTGAAAGCTATTAATATAAAAACAAATCTTTTCCAGAGAAGGAAAAATGGTAAAACTAGAGGTCATGAATTGAGGTTGCAGGGTGGTATTAGGCATTAGGAGTAATGCCAGGTAATTCATTTTCACGGAGAAGGTGGTCAATACTTGGAATAACCCCACCTCCCACCCCAAGGGAGGTGGTAGAGACAAAAAAGGTGATGGAATTCAAAAAGACATGGCATGAACACAGAGGATCTTTAATTAGAAAATGGATAGTATTAAAAAATACAACTTAAATGGCTGTATGTGTATGTGTATGGCAACTGGTTGTAAAGAGCTAAGGCCTGTGCAGGGCAGACTTGTACCGTCTGTGTCCTGCAAATGACAAGATGGATTCAAATAGACTGGAGTGGGCTTCGATGGCAACTCCAGTAGTTGGAACATAAGGACAGTGTCAGGCTGACTTCTACAGGCTATGCCCCAAAAATGTCAAAGAAAGACCATGATCAAGTATTTTATATCACAATCATTGTTGGTTTAATCATGAATTGATAATGAGTGTGACTATTGGGCAGACTGGATAGACCATTCAGGTCTTTATCTGTTGTCATTAACTATTCCTCCCAAATATTCAATGCTATTTAACCGATCAGCAATAGTTGCTGACTGGTTAAATAGCATATCGGTGTATAACTAGCAATATTCAGTGGGAGATAACCAGTAATCTCCTGCTGAATATTGCCGGTTAGCGCCTAGTGCAAAATTGGCTATATCCCACGATTTATGTGGTTAGGCACTGATATTCAGTGCCTAAGCAGATAAATTTAGCAGTCAAATGGGACCACATAAATAGCTGTCCTATCTTTGAATGCTAAAATGTTAACTGGTTAGTGCTGAATATCGGTTTAACTGGTTAACTTTTTAGCACTTAACAAAAACCTGGATATTCAATGCCGGTCATTAGAAAAGGCCCAGCATTGAATATCTTTGTTTAACACTGGTGGCAGAGAGCAAAAGTGCTGCCCACTGCATATCGGACCCTATGATACTATAAGGGACTTTGTCAAAAGCTTTCTGAAAATCTAGATACACTACATCAACCAGCTCACCTTTATCCACATGTTTATTCACGCCTTCAAAGAAAACTTTGCCTAATGAGCAACCTGTTCTTCCACCTAATTCTCCAGAATCACTACCTCAACTCCTCCAGGTCCTAGCAAATGCCAAAGCATCTGCAAAACACAAGTTTGAGGAGCCAGGGTTCATATGTTGGCCCTTTTTAGCTTGGCAGACCATGTTTTGCTATGCTTCTCAGACGGCCTGTGACAGCTGAGGGCAGCCACTGTGGGTGCTTCTTAGGGAGTGTGCAGTCACTGCATGGCCAGAGGTCCTCACTGGCATTAAGAGGGCATGGGGATTGTGGCTGATGTGCAGCACTTTATTGGTGACATCTGCACTTTGGCAAGGAGATAGTAATGCACAGTTGGGCATGGCATGTGACACTTATGGTTGCAGTGTCTGCATTTGAGGGCTGCTTCTACCACGCATATATCTACAGGCATAAAGGAGCAGGCCTTTCAAGTGTACAGCACTGCGTATATCTAGTAGCTCTATAGAAATGATAAGTAGTAGTAGTAGTAGGCCTGAGCTTAGGTGGAGGAGCCTTTGAGATGCGCAGCCCATCATTTCAGCCATGCATGCTGGAGTGGGGGGCCATATGGAGCTCGGGAGACATGTTCTGGCCTTTCCTGCAAGTGTAGCCCATTGAGACAGAGGAGGGGACCTAATATCATTCCCACCAACTGATGCTGGGCTCATAGCAGCAATGCATGACAATTACCTTGCAAGGGTCCTCCTGATAAACCTCCAGACCCGCGTGGCCACATTGTGTTGTGTCAGCCTGTGGAGCCTTTAAAGAGCTGCCTCCCATGTTGGAGGTACAGCACAGCAAGCAGGTAGCCCTCCTCGTTGGAGAAGTTAGGATCCCTTCTCACTGACATGTTTTCTATGTAGTAGACGCATTTCCATGTACACTGGACATGAACGTTTTGCACATGGAGATAGATGGATGCCCCATCTGTCACAGCCCACACCATCCATCAGCGCATGTCTACTTCTGCATTTTAGTTGTTTTCACTACGTTATTTTACATCAGTGAATATAACTATCTTGAAATGTCCATGTCAATGTGCAGTGCGTCCAGATTTTGGATGTTTTTGTGCCGATTGTGGAATACATAAAAACATCCTTTGGTTTCTATCGGTTATTGGTGATTTTTTTTGGGATGTTTTGCGTTGTATTTTTTTTTTTTTTTTACTTAGACATCCTTTCAAAAATGCTCTTCTATTTTACTAAATATTTAGGTGAATAATTCATAAAGACTAATTCATGGACAAAGTTAAGAGTATTAACGGATTGCCTAAAATAGGTATCTGTAGAGACTCTTTAATCATGGGCAACACAAATTTCTTTATGTCATACCTTTGTAATTTTCTTTCCGCCTAAATACCTGCTTTTACAACAATACATGTCCAGCAAAACCTTCTGGTATTAGTTGCTGTATCACTGATGAATTCTTCTAGCAAACATATTGATGACAATGTTTATGTATGTGTTCTGAATAGATCAAATAAAGTTTGGATATTTCAGGATGTGAATAACATACTAAGCATTGGAAATATTTGGCTTCTAATAGATGGACAATTAAGAGGGCAATTTTATAAGAGGGTGCCTAGATTAATAAAGAAGGAAGGCACCTATTTTAGCTTATTTTATAAAGATAGATAGGTGTCTTTAAAATACTAGTACAACGCTTGCAGACATCACTCTTAGATTGAAGGTGAAGACATTATTCAGCTTATTTTCGAAAGAGAAAGACGCCCATATTTCGACCCAAATTGGGAGATGGGCGTCTTTCTCCCGTGGGCGAACAAATCGGTATAATCGAAAGCTGATTTTGGTTGTCTTCAACTGCACTCCGTCGCAGGAACGAACAAAGTTGATGGGGGCGTGTTGGAGGCGTGGCGAAGGCAGGACTGGGGTGTGGTTATTGGCCGAGGAGAGATGGGCGTCTTTAGCTGATAATCGAAACAAGAAGGGCATTTTTAACGAGAATTTGGTCCGCTTTATTTGGACCCTTTTTTTTCAGGTCCAAGTCCCAAAAAAGTGCCCCAACTGACCAGATGACCACCGGAGGGAATTGGGGATCACCTCCCCTGACTCCCGCAGTGGTCACTAACCCCCTCCCACCAAAAAAAACCCACTTTACAAACTTTTTTTCCCAGCCTGTATGCCAGCCTCAAATGCCGTACCCACCTACATGACAGCAGAATGTGTTCTATCCTCTGACAGCCTTTCCCTGGTTCTGATGCGGGTCTTGGGTGAGTGTGACACCTTTTCTGTTAAGGGCACTGCAGAGTCACATCAGCAATGCATTGTGGTGGGTGTAGGGTATTGGGATCCGTGATTCCACTAGCTTGTGTTACATGCTCATGATGTTGGTAGTTGGTAGGCTCTACTCCCATGGTGCTTTTCCCTCTGCTTACTGGGTCAGAGTGTGCCCTGTTTTGTTTCCGGTAGTCCATGAGGTAGTGGCCATTTTTGTAAGACACTTTTAGATCCCTTTCATGTGGTAGCCACATTACAGAACTTAGTTCTTACCTTGAATGTTGCTGAAAGAAGGCATTGTACACCATTCTGCCAGCTCTGACCTACTGCTAATCTCAGTACCAGGGAGACTCTTTGCCAGTGGGGCACAACCTCTGATCTGCAGTTAACTGTGAGTAAACGTGCTTATTCCAATAAAGGACGTTTTCGGAGAAATTAGTCTTCAGGTGTCAACTGGTGTGCCAAGATTATACAGCGACAACAAGTCCTAGAGGCCTGCGTGTATGCAGGTCCCTGGAGCACTTTTAGTGGGTACCGCAGTGCACTTCAGGCAGGCGGATCCAGACCCATCCCCCCTACCTGTAACACTTGTGCTGGTAAATGGGAGGCCTCCTAAACCCACTGTACCCACATGTAGGTGCCCCCTTCACCCCTAAGAGCTATGGTAGTGTTGTACATTTGTGGGTAGTGGGTTTTGAGGGAGGTGGTTGGGGGCTCAGCACCCGTGGTAAGGGAGCTATGCATGTGGGAGCGTTGTCTGAAATCCACCGCACTGACCTCTAGGGTGTCCAGTTGGTATCCTGGCATGTCAAGTGTACTATGAATCCTGGCCCCTCCCACGACCAAATGGCTTGGATTGGGACGTTTTTGAGCTGGGCATTTTTAGTTTCCATTATCACTAAAAAAAACAAACGCCCAGCTCGGAAACGACTAAATCCATAGCATTTTGGTCCGTACATACCGTATTTTCAAAGCGGAAGATGGACGCCCATTTTTTTCGAAAATACGGTCTGTCCCACCCCTTCACGTACCCGTTCTCGGACATAGACGCCCATGGAGATGGGCGTTCGTGTTCGATTATGCCCCTCCACGCCTGTTCGAGAGTAGGTATAAAAAGTATATACAGTGCAATCCGCTTAAGTGCAAGGTTCTGGGACCAAAGAAATACATGCAGTTAACCCAAAGAAGCTTGACATCTGATAAACATATGTACAGTACTGTTTATTATACGTACAGTATACAGTCTCCGTTAACTGACTTTATACAGTCTCCGTTAACTGACGTTAGGCTTACTTGAAGTAAACAGTCATAGTCCTCTGTACACTCTTGTGTCTGTGAGTTCTATAGACTATGTCTGCCAGACGGTAAAAACTGTCATAGCACTACATACATGCAGTTGTGACCCAAAGAAGCTTGATATCTGATAAACATATGTACAGTACTGTTTATTATACGTACAGTATACAGTCTCCGTTAACTGACTTTATACAGTCTCCGTTAACTGACGTTAGGCTTACTTGAAGTAAACAGTCATAGTCCTCTGTACACTCTTGTGTCTGTGAGTTCTATAGACTATGTCTGCCAGACGGTAAAAACTGTCATAGCACTGACATCCAGTGGCCTCCAGATAGGCCAACACGGTGTTGAGACTCTCCAGCGCTCTTGCAAAAGTGGCAGGAGGTTGTTGAATTTCGTCAGCATGTGCCTTGCTGCTCATTTCATCATCTGCTTCATCATCAGCCGTTGCCTGCATGTAGGCGCATATTTGGACATCAGTGCTATTGTCAGCTGTTTGTAGATCGTAATCAACAGCTACATAGTGATGAAACTCCTCTTCAGTAACACCGGCTGGGATGTCAGTAGCCTGTTCATCTGACGCGTTTGCAATAGCTGCATCTGTTTCATCCCTCTCCACATCCTGCTTGTAGGAGTTCACAATGGTTGCCTGTGTAACATGATTCCAGGCTTCTTTCTGCACATGTAGGGAATCCAACAGTGATAGAGTACGAGCCAGTTCAACAGCACGTTTATCCTTGCCAGTCTGGTCATCCATAACGCTCATCAGACAACGTAGCACAAGAGCCCGATAATGTTGTTTGAAATTAGCTATTATGCCCTGATCCATAGGTTGGAAGACCACCTTGATGCTAGACAACCTGACATCATCACTGTGTGCAGCACAATTATCACAAAGCAACAAAATCTGACGCTTTTGTGCCCGCATTCTAGTGTCTAACTTCTTTAGCCACTGCTTCCAAATTTCCCCAGTCATCCGTGAATTTGTGTTAGCCTCGTGTGACACAGGAAGTCGCTTAACATTCTTGAAGCAATGGGACTGTTTGCTCCTTACAATGACGAGTGGTTCCAGCTTCTCACTCCCATCCATATTGCAGCACAGGAGGATCGTCAGTCGGTCCTTCGACATTTTACTTCCTGTAGTTTCGGCTTGTTTGAATGCAAGTGTTCCATCAGGAATCGCTCGCCAGTAGTGACCATTTTCATCAGCACTGAAAATGTCACGAGGTGCAAACTCGTTCAAGATGGTGGGAAGAACTGAAGCAAACCAATTTTCAGCACCAAAGTAATCAGCGTCTTGTTTTTCACCATGCTGTTTCTTGAATTTTATGTTATTCCTCTCCTTCCATCTTTCCAACCATCCAATAGTGGTTTTGAATTCAGTTAGTCCAAGACTTTCAGCTAGCTGATCAGCTTTCTCCCTAAGCAGTGGACCACTGACAGGAAACTGTCTGCTCCTGACTTGAGAAAACCACCAAAGAAGAGCATCTCCTACATCCTCAGCTTTTCCTGCCCATTTACGTTTCCGGTGTGGATTTGTATTGTTTTGCCAGTCTTCCAGAAGCTGGTCTTTCTGCTTCAAGATATGTGAAATTTGACTGGGATTGACACCATATTCTTTAGCAATAGATGCTTGACTTTGTTTGTTTTCTAATTTTTTAAGAACTTCTATTCGTTCAGCCAGTGTTAAAGTCTTACAGATGTGCGATGACAACGACGACTCCATTGTACACTGTAACAACATTCTTCCACTTATTCTGTCTGTGACAGTTAATGAATGAGATTTCAAATTTATCGCCCCTTTGTCACGTGTCAATCGGCTTCCATATTCCGTGCTCCTCCTGCAGAGGAGCGATCTTAAATCATGCATATAAGTGAATCTTGCACTTATCAGTGGTGCGCTAAACCGAAGTTTGTCCCCATAGAAATTGATGGTGCCAAAAATGGGACCGAAGTATGGCATGCAGTTAAACAGAGCATGCGCTTATCCAATGTGCACTTAAATGGAGTGCACTGTACTTACAATACTCACAATTGCCCTCTTATAAACAAATTTCAAGAAGCTAAGCTCAAAATAGTAGGCCTAGTGGTAGCCTGCCTGGAAGACAAATTTGAAACCCGCTTGAAGTCTGTGGAGGTGCAATTGTTGGACATGGAGATGGAGTGGGTGGGAGAAAAGTGAGAGAGATCTAGAACACAGCAACATTTAGAGAAACTAAAAAATAGAATAGAAGATCAAGAAAACTGGAGTTGTAGATCCAATTTGCGAATCTTGAGTGTTCCAGAAGGCCATGAGGCAGGCTACCCAATTGCATAGGTGAATAAACTCTTACAAACTTGTTTTCCATCAACATTGGCCTCTCCTCCCTTTGATTGAATGGGCCCACCAGGAACTTCGGCACAAGTTGGATCTGATTCTGCCTCCGAGAGCAATCATTGTTAAACTATTAAGATATCAAGAAACTGAATTGGTGCTGTGCCAATCGCACAAGGACAAAATAAGTAAATATAAAAATGGTTGTGCATTTTTCCTGATTTGAACATAGGCACTGTGAGTAAATGCAGAGAACTGTGGCCATATAAGAAAGCATTGCAGGAGAAAGGATTTCAGGTGGGGCAGTGGTTTCTAGCCAAGTTGGTGGTTAATGTGAATGGCAAGAGGCAGTTTTTTAAATCACCAAAGGAGGGTAAAAAGTTTCTAAAAGTTCTGGCAGCCACCAAGTTCTTGGGTACACAGTCTACCCCTAAACTAGGAAAAGGTAATTATCGCTGGTGCAGGACCAGAAGTGGAACATGGGCCTGAGTTTGAAAAGAGTTCAGTGATGAATGGATCACTTAAGAGATGCTGGAGATGGTGGTGGCTCAAAGTCTATTACAGCAGAAGTGCCTATGTATCAGCAGAAACAGTCTGACTCAGAATATTTGGGAAGTGAGATCTCTGCAGAAGAGGAGGAGACCGCTGAACCACATGCAACAGTAGCCTTGAATGCCTACTGCGACTTTGCAGAGATCAGAAACTACAGTGATCTTCAGTTTAAATCAGAATTAATAGACTCGGTTTAGATATGAAGAGACATTAGTAGTGAACCTGTGTATGGGTAGAAATGTGTCTTTAACTGAGGGTATGTTAGAAATAGGGATGGAGGAAACATTGGTGTTGAACTGTGGGGTTGGAATACAGGTAGCAGCAGGGGGACAGGGATGCCTACACAACATAAAAGGGAGGGAGGTTGTAAGGGAGGGAAGAGGGAAAATGAAGGGCGGTTGGATTGGAGAAGAGGAGAAGCAGTGGAGGGGGAAGGGGAGGGTGGTACAATGTGGCTTTTGTTATGGTTAGCTGGATTGATTCAATGGATGGGCATATGGGTGGTCAGAGTGATCAGGAGGGATGATGTGGAAGGGGAGATAAGAGGCGATATGGAAAGAATTGTAGAGAGTTTGGCGGAAATCATCTAGAATGGGCTAAAAATGAACTCAGAACATTTGTATAGCTGGCATATTGAAGGGATTCAGGTGAATGACAAGAAGCAGGGACCAATAAACAAAGGATAACTTGGAGGAATTAATATTAACTATTGGGAGATTAAGTAGTTTATCCAGGATGGCTAATTGTATAAATGGTTCCAACTGAGGTTAGGTTGGCTACTTGGAATATGGGAGGTACAAATGGCCCCATAAAATGGAAGAGGATATTGAAACATCTTAGAGATGTCCACCTCATACTGCACTCTTGCAAGAAACTAAGTTAGTAGATCTTGAATGTCAAAAATTGCAAACAGGGGGCTGGGAAATGGTGTTCTTTTCCTCTGCAGGTTCAAAGCATAGGGAAGTGGTGATATTGATAAGCAAATCTTTTCCTTTTGTGGTATATGATATTGGTATAGAAGGTAGGTGGGTATTGTTAATAGAGAGGATAGATGAAGCTGTGTTGACTATACTTCATATATGTGCACCCACTGTACCAAAAGGTGGCTTCTTTACAAATGTGTTGTGGAGATTCTTCTGAAAGCCCTGGGAATGATCATTGTCGGAGAGGATCTAAATTGTAGCTTATAAGCTATTGACAGATCTGGCCATAGAGTAGGGACTACAGTACAGGACAGCAAGGAATTGCAAGATAACATGCTGAAGTGGGGCTTGGTAGATTTGTGGAGGGAATTTAATCTAGGGAGCAGTGATTACACTCATTACTCAGGTAGCTCTAAATCACATTTGCAGTTAGGTTACCTTTTGGGAAGCAACACACAACCGAGTGGTTGTTCAGGGCTGCGCATCCATCTTATTGTGATGCCAGATCACACAATGGTATCAGGAATGTGACTGATGGCTGTGGGTCAACCAGGAAATATCCTTTGGATGTTGTTACGCTCTGCTATACTTCTCCAGGATGGGTTGGTTTCTGTTTCCTAACCTAGCAGCCGTCATCCGGGTTGGATCATGGACAGCAGCCATCTTGGCTAGCTCAGGAGGGGGCAGCCATCTTGGAGTAACGAGGTCATGAAGAAAGCCCATATTTGGATGTAGGCACCTCTGCTGATGGGGGCAGCCATCTTGGAACAGCTGCTCATGGTTGAGCCTAATTCCTGCTCTATTTAAAGCCCTGTTTCCAGTCCTTCCATGCTTTGGCTTCTATTTGCTTAGAGGTTGTGGTCTTCATCCAGTGGTGTGCTGGAGCAGGCTCTCACAGGCTCTCGAGAGCCGTTTGTTAAGTTTTTAAGAATTTTGGGAGCCGGTTCTCCATGGCTACTTTAACAAACGGATCCCAAAATGTGGGCTTGGGCCCCTCCTGAATTCTCTTTTACTTTGCTGACGAGAGAGAGCCCCCTGTTAACAATATACCAGCACACCCCTGTGACTTCATCTGTTCCAGTGTTTTCCTGTGTTCCTGACCTTGGATTGTTTACTGACCACGCGTTGTGTTGCTGCCTGCCCAGACTTTCGGATTGCTCTCTGTTTTGCTGCTTCACTGACTCTTTGCTCCTGGACTGTGTCTGCCTGCCTGCCTGCCAGCCTGGTCAGCGGTTGTGCAACCCCGCCGGTTCCAGAAGTCCTGGTGGCCGCCTGCACATGGGGGCTCAACTCCCAGGGAATGGTGGTCGCTCCCCAGGTGAAGCTAGGGGTTGTCTGGCTGCCTGATCGAGTGCGGTGCCACTTCATCTTCGCCGTGCTCAGTCGGGGCACAAGGGCTCACATTCACCAGGTCATAAAAGTAAGCCGAAGCCATGAGCTCGCCAGACAGGTCTGAGCTGTCTCACCTGGCTCAGGTTCTCCACCAGCAGCAGAAGCATCTAACCCGCCTGTCCAGTACCTTGCAGGAGGTCTGCAGTCAGCTACCAGGGCTCCAGCGGCAAGGGGCTGCGGTTCCTCCAGTCCCGAGAGCGGAGACTTCTGCCGCACGTCTGCGACTTCCAGAGCCGCCTCGCTTTGACGGTACTCCCGCAGCTTGCCGGGGGTTCCTGAACCAGTGTCAGATCCTGTTTGAGCTGCAACAGGAGGCTTTCCCATCTGACAAAATAAAGGTGACCTACATCATCCCCCTGCTTTCCAGTGCCACGCTGGCTTGGGTGTCCCCGCTATGGGAACAGCGGAGTCCAGTTCTGGCAAACCCGGAGGAGTTCTTGCGGCAGTTCCGGATGGTATTCGACGTTCCTGGCCGACCTTCTTCTGCCTCTGGGGAGCTGCTGCGGATCCAGCAGGGCTCCGAGTCGGTCGGGACGTATGCTGTCCGGTTCCGTACCTTGGCTGCGGAACTCAGGTGGAACCAGGAGGCCTTAATGGCCATTTTTTGGCAGGGGCTGGACGGCCAGATAAAAGATGAATTGGCCGGCCGAGAGATTCCCACTACTTTGGACGCCCTTATTGCACTCTGCACTAGAATTGATATCCGGTTCCAGGAGCGAGCCCAGAAGAGGGTCATGCAGCCGGCAGCACAGGGATCCAGAGGCCTTCCCCGTCGCCCCGAGACGCCCCGGTCCTTCGAAAAGGGTTCGGAAAGAACCAAAGAGGAACCCATGGTATTGGGGTGGCATCGCCTGTCCAAGAAGGAGAGGGCCCATCGTCTCCAGAACCGGTTATGCCTATACTGTGGGCAGGCCGGACACTTCACGGGCTCCTGTCCAAACAAGCCTGGGAGATCGGGAAACGCTCCAGCCCGAGCCCTATGAAGGGGGTGGCTCTGGGCCGGCTGTCTGCCCTTCCGGACAACTTGCTCTCTGTTCCTATACTGCTCCAAGGAGAGGGTTTCCAGGCTCATACTAGGGCCTTGCTAGACTCCGGGGCCGGAGGGAACTTCATCGATGCCGAATTCCTGTCGCAGCTAGGTGGCTCCACGGTGCCCTGTCAACCGGAGCTCAGGGTCACCTCGATCCAGGGGGATAGTCTTCCTCGAACCATCACCCAGATCACCTCGCCCCTGGGTCTACAGGTGGGGGCGTTACATCAGGAGAAGATCCAGTTCCTGGTTCTTGCCCGAGCCATTCACCCGGTGATCCTTGGACTGCCTTGGCTCCGACTACACACTCCTGTTATCGACTGGGCCACCGGGGAGATCGGGAAATGGGGTTCCCGATGTGTCGAGCACTGTCTCCAGCAGGTCAAGCCACCTTTGCCGCTCTGCTCAGCTAAGCTGCAGACCCCACAGGAAGGTTCGCCCATGCTGCCGGAGAACTACCAGGAATTCCGTGACGTGTTCAGTGCTCGGGCGGCTGACACACTGCCTCCCCATCGGTCTTTCGACTGCGCCATAGACCTACTGCCCGGATCCAACCCACCTAGGGGGCGCCTTTACACCTTGTCCTGGGAGGAGTCCCGAGCCATGAGGGAGTATATCCAGGACAATCTTCGCAAGGGGTTTATCCGAGCCTCCGCTTCCCCTGCAGGGGCCGGATTTTTCTTCGTCTCGAAGAAGGATGGGTCACTTTGTCCCTGCATTGATTACCGAGGATTGAATAAAATTACCATTAAAAACCGGTACCCGCTTCCACTCATCCCGGAGCTGTTTGACCGTCTTCAAGGGGCCAAGATCTTCACCGAACTGGACCTGCGCGGGGCCTACAATCTTGTACGGATCCGGGAGGGAGATGAGTGGAAGACGGCTTTCAACACCCACGAAGAACACTTTGAATATCGGGTGATGCCGTTCGGTCTCTGCAATGCCCCTGCAGTATTTCAGAACTTTGTTAATAACATTTTCCAGGACTTGCTCTACTCCTCAGTGATCGTCTATCTGGACGACATCCTGATTTTTTCCGCTTCATTGTCACAACATGTTACTCACGACCGCACCGTGCTCCAGCGCCTCCGGGAACATTGGCTGTATGCCAAGTTGGAGAAATGTTCATTCCACCAACAGAGTTTGCCTTTCCTAGGATATATCATTTCCTCCACCGGGTTACAGATGGATCCCGGTAAATTGACAGCGATCTGAGACTGGCCGGTGCCTCAGGGTCTGCGGGCTTTGCAGAGGTTCCTGGGGTTTGCGAACTACTACCGGCAGTTCATCCAGGATTACTCTCTCATCACTGCTCCTCTGACGACCCTCACGAGGAAGGGGGCCGATGCAAAGAATTGGACGCCGGAGGCTTTCTCTGCATTCTCCACATTGAAGAAGGCCTTCCTCTCTGCCCTGGTACTCCGCAGTCCGGATCCTACTCAGCCTTTCCTGGTGGAAGTGGACGTCTCATCCCTGGGAGTAGGGGCAGTTCTCTCTCAGACATTGGCATCCTGGAAAAAACATCCCTGCTTCTTCTTCTCCCGGAAGTTCACCCCCGCGGAGCGAAACTACACGGTGGAGGACCGGGAGCTTCTGGCGCTCAAACTAGCTTTTGAGGAATGGCGATACTTACTAGAGGGAGCAGCACATCCAGTAACTGTAATAACCGACCACAAGAACCTGCTCTATTTGCAAAATGCTACCAGACTGAATCCTCGCCAAGCCCGGTGGTCTCTGTTCTTTGCCCGGTTTGACTTCCGTCTGATCTTCAGACCGGGGGAAAAGAATGTCCAGGCGGATGCCCTGTCCCGCAGCTTCGAGGCTCCCGAGGACCAGGAGGAGCCCTACCCAATGTTGAATCCGGCATGCATTCCCACCATGCCTGGGGCCAGTGCCACCTGCCAGAAGGCCGTTCCTGTGAGGTTTCGTAGGAAGGTGCTGCGCTGGGGGCACGCTTCCGAATTTGCTGGACACTTCGGGTTCCACAAGACCCTACATCTGATCTCTCGATCGTATTGGTGGCCCCGGATGGCGCAGGATGTTCTACAATACTTATCTACCTGTCCAGTGTGCGCCCGAACTAAATCTTCACATCAAAAGCAGTGGGGGCTGATGCAGCCCATGCCGGTACCACAGCAGCCATGGGAGGACCTGTCCATGGATTTTATCACCGACCTGCCACCCTCGCAGGGCAACACGGTCATTTGGGTGGTGATCGACCGGTTCTCCAAGATGGCTGAGGCTCGCAGTTTACCTCGCGCTTCTGGAAAGCTTTGTGTTCAGCTTTTGGGGTTACCATTTTATTCTCGTCTGCATATCACCCCCAGACCAATGGTATGGTGGAGCGGGTCAACCAGACGGTGAAGGCGTTCCTTCGGGCATACTCTAACCAGCACCAGGATGACTGGTCTACGCTGCTACCCTGGGCTGAGTTTGCCTATAATAACAGTCTGCATTCGGCCTCCCGGACGACACCTTTCAGCACCATCTATGGACGCCACCCGCGTCTACCTCCTCCAATTGCCCCTGCAGAAGTTCCACCTTAGGTGCAGTCCACCATCTGTTCCTTTCAGGAAGCTTGGAGGAAGGTCCAGGAACAGGTACGACGAGCAGCGGTCAAGGCCAAGGAGACCTATGACCGTAGAAGACAAGCGGCTCCCACATTCCTGCCGGGAGAAAAGGTTTGGTTGAGCACCCGATACCTGAAACTGCGGCTCCCATCTCTGAAGTTTGTTCCCCAGTTCATTGGACCTTTTGCCGTACGATCCAGGATAGGAGCAGTGACTTACCGACTACACTTACCCGGTCAACTCCGGGTGCACAATGCTTTTCATATGTCCCTCCTGAAACCTTTCCGCAGGTCAAAGTGGCATCCTGAGCCCAAGAAGGTGGTCGTGCCTGAGAGTGATCCAGATCCAGAGTATGAGGTGGATCACATCCTTGATTCCAAGCGTCGTGGAAGGAAGTTGTACTGTCTCCTCGCCTGGAAGCATTTTGGACCAGAGGATAACTCCTGGGAGCCGGCGGACAATGTGCATGCTCCAGATCTGATCTGGGAGTTCCACGCTCATCATCCTGCTAAGCCCAGACCGAACCGATGAGGGGGAGATCTTTCCGGAGGGGGTACTGTTACGCTCTGCTACACTTCTCCAGGATGGGTTGGTTTCTGTTTCCTAACCTAGCAGCCGTCATCCGGGTTGGATCATGGACAGCAGCCATCTTGGCTAGCTCAGGAGGGGCCAGCCATCTTGGAGTAACGAGGTCAGGAAGGAAGCCCATATTTGGATGTAGGCACCTCTGCTGATGGGGGCAGCCATCTTGGAACAGCTGCTCATGGTTGAGCCTAATTCCTGCTCTATTTAAAGCCCTGTTTCCAGTCCTTCCATGCTTCGGCTTCTATTTGCTTAGAGGTTGTGGTCTTCATCTGTTCCAGTGTTTTCCTGTGTTCCTGACCTTGGATTGTTTACTGACCACGCGTTGTGTTGCTGCCTGCCCAGACTTTCGGATTGCTCTCTGTTTTGCTGCTTCACTGACTCTTTGCTCCTGGACTGTGTCGCCGGTTCCAGAAGTCCTGGTGGCCGCCTGCACCTGGGGCTCAACTCCCAGGGAACGGTGGTCGCTCCCCAGGTGAAGCTAGGGGTTGACTGGCTGCCTGATCGAGTGCGGTGCCACTTCAACTTCGCCGTGCTCAGTCGGGGCACAAGGGCTCACATTCACCAGGTCATAACAGATGTGAACAAAAGCAGATCAGATAGTAAATTTACTCTGTGAATTGCAAGAATTCTAGCGTGAGTCTGCCACCTCCTGGATTGCACTGTTGTATCAAATTCTGCAGAGTAACATCCTTCTTGAAACAAGAGGTTAATCATATTTGTAATCCAATAGTATACTCCTATTGGAATATCTTTATACAGGGCACCTGGGAAATGATGCAGTTCACAGTTGCCTTAGGCAAACCTTCCTTTCTGGTGACTGTACCAAATGTTTCCCAGAGACAACCAGCTGTAATATGATTGGGTTCATCACTCAGAAATAATCCATGCTCAGGAAGCCTGCTTTCCCACACCTTTTGTGAACTTGCCGATACCATAATTATTTTTTCTTCAAAAAATATGCAAAATCATTGAGTCAATTTGTCAGTTTTTTCCTGTTGTTAAAGCTGGCATTGTTGTTAACTTCTTCTCCACTTCTTTGCTGTAAGATACTTCCTTTTTACCACCGACATCAAAAAAGTTATTGAGTGTCTGGACCCAACCCACGGTGAATACCCAGCAGACCGAATCTGGACAAACTTCGATCTCCTTACCGATGAAATAGTCAACCAAGCGATTAACAGGTTTGCCAAGACTCACAGTAAATTGGACACCTGCCCCAACTACCTGATAAAATCCATCCCTCAACGCTTTAGAACAGACCTCACATTCCACCTAAATCACATGCTGCAACATGGACTCTTCCCTAAGGATAAAGGCAGCATACCCTATACCTAAAGACACACACAAAAAAAGAAAATGAAATCATCAACTACCACCCGGTAGCATCTATCCCTCTGGCAGTCAAACTGTTGGAAAGCATGGTAACCAATCAACTTACCAACTACTTAAACAAATATTCTATATTACACAAATCACAATCAGGATTTCGCTCCAACCACAGCACTGAAACAGTGCTAATTACTCTCCTAACCAAATTCAAACAAGAAATTGCAACTGGCAAAAGCATACTTCTCCTACAATTCGACATGTCTAGTGCGTTCAACATGGTAAACCACAATATATTACTAAACATCCTAGAATACTGGGATTGGCAGAAATGTGCTCAGCTGGATCAAGGGTTTCCTAACCACAAGAACATACCAAGTGATATCAAACTCGAATATATCAGCACCATGGAAACCAGAATGTGGAGTACCACAAGGATCACCGCTATCACCGACCCTTTTCAACCTAATGATGATCCCCACTAGCCAAATCCTTATCCAACCATGGTCTCAACCCCTACATCTACGCAGATGATGTCACAATATACATCCCATACAAACACGATCTAACAGAAATCACCAACGAAATCAAACTCAGCCTGCAAATCATGAACTCATGGGCGGATGCATTTCAACTAAAACTCAACGCAGAAGAAACACATTGTCTCATCCTCTCATCTCAATACAACAGGAACAAACCCACAAATGTAAACACTCCTGATTACACCCTTCCTGTTTCAACCTGAAAATTCTCAGAGTTACAATTGACTGAAACCTAACGCTGGAAAGCCAAGCAAAAACTACAACAAAGAAAATGTTCCATTCTATGTGGAAACTCAAACGAGTAAAACCCTTCTTCCCGAGGGAAATATTCCGTAACCTAGTACAATCAATGGTACTAAGTCACCTAGACTACTGCAATGGAATCTAAGCGGGATGCAAAGAGCAAATCATTAAGAAACTCCAAACGGCCCAAAACGCAGCAGCCAGACATATTTGGAAAAACGAGATTCGAAAGCACCAAACCCCTACGAGAAAAACTGCACTGGCTCCCAATCAAAGAACGAATTGCGTTCAAAATCTGCACCCTGGTTCATAAAATTATTCACGGCAAGACCCCGGTATACATGGCAGACCTCATAGACTTACCAACTAGAAAACGAAAAGTTCAGCACGCACATACCTATATCTCCATTATTCAAGCTGCAAAGGCATAAAATATAAATCAACATACGCACCTAGCTTCTCTTACATAAGTGAGCAACTATGGAACACACTACCAAATGTCTTGAAAACATTGCATGACCTAACAAGCTTCCGGAAATCATTAAAAACCAACCTGTTCAAGAAGGCATACCCTAATGATCCAACCTAAACGCCTGAACCCTGCTACACAATGAAACTAATACTAGAACTGGACAAAACGTATCTCTTCTTCCTTCATTACCTAATGTTTTCACACTCGTGAACTTTAACACACTGCCACTCTGTATCTGTCATACCGGACATGGCGATCACCATCACGGTACTATATAAGCCACATTGAGCCTGCAAATAGGTGGGAAAATGTGGGATACAAATGCAACAAATAAATAAAATAAATAAATCTAATCTAATAATTATATAAATATTTCTCTCTCGCTCTCTCTAAATTTAGTTTACCATCACCAAACCTGTTTTACTGTGTCAGAAGTGAATTTTAGCCAAACTCTTCCCAGCTCTGTACCCTTTTGTTTTAAATATTTTAAATTATCAGTGTACCAGGGGGAATTCTCTCATAAGTGTAATCTTCCTAACACTTCTTCCCAGATCTGAGCTAAATTTAATCACCTGGATTCCTGGTTCAATATCAGTTTATAACTGACCAACCCCCAGAAATCTTTTGCAGACCTTTTCCAAATACTTTGGTCTTCCCTAGATGGTTTCTGTTCACAATCTAAATGTACCATAAAATGAAATTTAAAAAATGATCTTGACCATAAAACTGGAGTGCATATCCATTAGTTATTAAGGGGTAAATATTTAGCTGGCAGAAGTCAGCATTGTTTTGACTGCCAGCCATTATTCCCAGATATTTAATGCACTTAGGGCCCCTTTTACTAAACCACGCTAGTGACTCCTGGTGCTGAAAATGCGACTCAGCCCATTTATTTACCATGCGGGAATCGCTAGCGGGATTTAGTAAAAGAGAAAAAGAGACCCTTAACTGCCTTAGTGAAAACTGTCAAAGATAGACCTGTGTTTTAGGTGGTCCTACTTTTGGTTTTGCTTTTGCTTTACTTGCTTTGGAGTGGAGGAGTAGTCTAGTGGTTAGTGCAGTGGACTTTGCTCCTGGGGAACTGAGTTCAATTCCCACTGCAGCTCCTTGTGACTCTGGGCAAATCACTTAACCCTCCATTGCCCCTGGTACAAATAAGTACCTGAATATACTATCCTGCTTATTTTCGAAAGAGAAAAACGCCTATAGTGCGACCTAAATCGGGAGATAAACATTTATCTCGCAAAGGTGCCCAAATCGGTATAATCAAAAGCCGATTTGGGGCGTTTCCAACTGCACTCCGTCGCGGAAACGAATAAAGTTGATGAGGGCGTGGTGGAGGCTGAACTGAGGCGTGGTTATCAGCCGAGGAGAGATGGGCGTCTTTAGCTGATAATCGAAAAAAAAAAGGCGTTTTGACCGCAATTTTTGGTCACTTTTTTTGGACCCTTTTTTTTCACGAGCAAGTCCCAAAAAAGTGCCCCAACTGCCCAGATGACCACTGGAGGGAATCGGGGATGACCTCCCCGGACTCCCCCAGTGGTCACTAACCCTCTCCCACCAAAAAAAACCCACTTTACAAACTTTTTTTCCAGCCTGTATGCCAGCCTCAAATGCCGTACCCACCTCAATGACAGCAGAATGTGTTTGATCCTGTCACAGCCTTTCCCTGGGTCAGATGTGGCTCTCGGGTGCAGTACAGGGTCTCATCAGCATTGTATTGTGGTGGGTGTAGGGTATTGGGCTCCATGATTTCATTAGCTTGTGTTACAGTCTCACGATGTTGGTAGTTGGTAGGCTCTTCTCCCATGGTGCTTTTCCCCCTGCCTACTGGGTCAGAGTGTGCCCTGTTGTGTTTCCTGTTGTAGTCCATGCGGTAGTGGCCATTTTTGTAAGCCAGTTTTAGTTCCCTTTCCTGTGTTAGCCACGTTACAGAACTTAGTTCTTCCCTTGAATGTGGCTGAAAGAGGGCATTGTACAGCATTCTGCCAGCTCTGACCTATTGCTCATCTCAGTACCAGGGAGACTCGTTGCCAGTGGGGCACAACCTCTGATCTGCAGTTAACTGTGAGTAAACGCGGTTATTCCAATAAAGGACGTTTTCGGAGAGATTAGTCTTCAGGTGTCCTAGAGGCCTGCGTGTATGCAGGTCCCTGGAGCACTTTTAGTGGGTACCGCAGTGCACTTCAGCCAGGTGGCCCCAGGCCCATCCCCCCACCACCTGTAACACTTGTGCTGGTAAATGGGAGGCCTCCAAAACCCACTGTACCCACATGTAGGTGCCCCCTTCACCCCTAAGAGCTATGGTAGTGTTGTACATTTGTGGGTAGTGGGTTTTGGGGGAGGGGGGTTGGGAGCTCAGCACCCGTGGTAAGGGAGCTATGCATGTGGGAGCTTTTTCTGAAGTCCACCGCACTGACCTAGGGTGCCCAGTTGGTGTCCTGGCATATCAGGGGGGCCAGTGTACTACCAATCCTGGCCCCTCCCATGACCAAATGGCTTGGATTAGGACGTTTTTGAGCTGGGCATTTTTAGTTTCCATTATCGCTAAAAAAAACAAACACCCAGCTCAAAAACTTCCATTTTTTCGAAAATACGGTTTGGCCTGCCCCTTCACGGACCCGTTTTTGGAGATAAACGCCCATGGAGATAGACGTTTCCGTTCGATTATGCCCCTCCACGTAAACTGCTTTGAATGTAGTGCAAAAACCACAGAAAAGCAGTATATCAAGTCCCATTTCCCTTTCCCTTTATTACATTACTAGTAAAAAAAGGCCCATTTCTTAAGGGAAGGAAACGGGCGCTAGCAAGGCAATCCCCCACCCTCCCTCATTGTGTCGCTCTGTCCCCTCCCTGGCCTGCCACCCACCCAGTTCAAGGCCCCCTCAAGCCCCTCCCACCGACTCTGCCCTCCCTCCGTTTTTAACCCCCCCCCCTCCGCTTTACGGACCCCTGTACCCCTCTTCCGCGACTCTGTCGACCCCCCCCTTCTCGCCGAAAACTGTCCCCCCTGCTGCTGTTGAGTACCTGTGCTGACGGGGGACCCCAACCCCCGTCAGCCGAAGTCCTGTTCTGTCCTTCGCGGCATTGCTTCCTCAATGATGTTCTGTTCAAGTTTCTGTGCGTGCGTCTGACGTCAGACGCACACAGAGGAACTTGAACAGAACATCATTGAGGAAGGAACGCCGCAAAGGCCAGAACAGGACTTCGGCTGTCTGGGGTTGGGGTCCCCCGTCAGCACAGGTACTCAACGGCAGCAGGGGGGACAGTTTTCGGCGAGAAGGGGGGGTCGACAGGGTCGCGGAAGGGGGGTCCAGAGGGCCGTAACACGGGGGGCGGGGGTGTTGAAATCGGAGGGAGGGCAGAGTGTGGAACTTGGTGGGAGGTGCGTGAGGGGACACCGGGTGTTGATGTTCGTTGGGTGGGGGGGTGGTTTGGTGATGCGGCGAGGGGGGGGTCTGTGTTGCCCCACTCCCTGCCACTTGCTCCGAAGTGGCAGGAAGCGCGCACTGACAGCTGATTCCCAGGCAGGGGGAGGAGTAGGGAAACATGCTTTCCCTACTCCTCCCCCTGCCTGGGTCGCTGTTTGCTATTGGATTCCATCAGCTGTGTGGGATTCATGATGTCAGTGTGATCTACATCGCCTAGCAGACCACATCCGAGGGATCCAGGGTCCCAGGCAGCGACAGAACGTTGGAGGTGAGAATTATTATATAGGATGGCAAAAATGATCCAAGTTTTGGGATCACCCAAATCTTGCCCCCAACACACTGCTTTGTGATTTGGATGCACTATATGAACTGCATAGAAAACGTCTTAAATATGGGTTTCAAAATTTGCAATTGTGGATGTTTTGGCAAAAAAAAAAGTCTATCTGCCGTTTTGTGACACTTTTTGGATGTTTTTCTGTATTGAAAATGCGCCCCTTAGGCAGTTCTGAATATCAGCACTTAACCACATAAGTGCCCGCTCCTGGACCACCCACAAAATCACTGGCTTCATATTTGGCGGTTAGAGCCTGGTTAAATTGCTTTGAATATTGATCCCTGTTGCTTCTGATCTCTTTTTCCAAACTACTAACAGGTCTAATTGAAGCCCAATTAGATTACTGTAACATTCTATGTTGGTTATTTTAGAAGCATCCACATGTCTAAACAGCAGCCTTTAAATGAAGAGGCCCAGACTTTTAAATGCCATTTCAAAATAGGGGCCATTTAAATGTGTGGAAGCTCATTACATCTAAATAGTAAGGGGCTATGGGGAAGATGGAGAGAGAAAGTGATCTGGGCAAAACAACAATACAGATGTTCATGAAAGTCTCGTCTGCATGGGGAAACCCCAATATTACCGGTTCCCATGAGGCCAGATCCTCCTCCCCCCACACATATACCCATCCTGATGCCAGCCTTCTGAACCCTCCCACACACACACATCAGCAAGACCTCTGCTGATGGATTTAACTTAAGGTCCTCCCCTCGCGTCGGCACAATCAAGTTCCCTTTTGATATCAGCCACGCTTTCCAATAGCGGAGTGGAGGAGTGGCCTAGTTGTTAGAGCACCAGTTATGACATCCAGAGATATGTGGTTCAAATCCCACTGTTCCTCCTTGTGATCTTGGGCAAATCACTATCACTTAACCCCAGTGGCATAGCTAGGTGGGGGGCAGGGGGAGCAGTTGCTCTCCCAAACAGGTTTCTAGAAAAAAATGGCACCTATGCACCACTTGCCAAATAGTTTGCTCTGCCCCCTCCCAAGCAAGTCTCCAATCTTTTCCTCTGCCTGCTTTCCCCTCTGTGTGGTCAGTCACTTTTACTGCCCTGAAGCGGCGTTCTCCCTCTGGCACTGGCGAATCACAGTCAGCCTTCTGCCAGCACCGGGGCCTCTCCTCAGGCGTGCCCCGTCTACTCGAATGCAACTTCCTGTTTTCCGCAGAGGTAGGACGTGCCTGAAGAGAGGCCCCGACGCTGGCAGAAGGCTGACTGTGAATCACCGGTGCCGGAGGGAGAACAACGCTTCAGGGAGGTAAAGTGACCACGCGGACGAGGAAGAGAGGGAGAAAGATGCAAAACTCAGGGGGGGGGGGGGGGGGGGATGGAGAATGGAGAAAATGCTGCCGACAGCCAAAGACCAGAGTGGAAGTGAGCCCATCTACTCCACTGTAAGCAAGGAAGCCAATTGTTTCCACTTTCCACCCCCCTCCTCCTCCTCCGCGCAGCCGTCATTTCAGTTCACTCAAAACAAAGTGAGCAAACTTATGAGATGCTGCACCCACCTTGTCATTCTTTACTGTTGCTCCATCTTAAAAGGTGGCGGAGAAAAGAAATAACAATTGAAGATCACAAAAACAGCTTCAAAAATTATTGTAGCTAGTAGAAACTGCAATTATAAAGTCTATAGTTTGTGCTCATTTTTCTTCACTTCTTATATATAGATGTCCAGATTTCAGTGAGGCTGTCCTGTTTCCTGATGGGTTCATCTTAACTGTAGTTGTAATCTGCCTTCGGAAGCCTGGTGTTATAAAGATGATAAAATATACTGAAATTAAATGGAAGTAGAATTAAACTATCCTTTCATTGGGGCACATGGAATCATATCTTCATCTGTTTTGTAGACGTTTACCTTTTAGATACACAAAGGGATTTTTCTGTTTTGAACATGTTTCAGGGGCAAGTAGTTTTATAAGTCAAAATAAAAATAACTATTTTGTTTCATGCAGATATCTTTTGTTTAAACATAAATGGACTATATGCCCCTAATTCAGTCCACTGGTTTTCTTATATTTTGTTCTTTTGATGATGACTTATATTGTGCCAAAACTGAAAACTCTTATCTCTATCTGGTCGATAATAAAAGGAACACTATCTGTCCTAAAAAGTTGTTTTGTGGCTGTACATGAGGAATTGTGATATTGAATAAATAAGTTTCTCTGAGGACAAGCAGGCTGCTTGTTCTCACGACTGGGTTGACGTCCACGGCAGCCCCCACCAACCGGAAGAAAAACTTTGCGGGCGGTCCCGCACGCAGGGCACGCCCACCGCGCATGCGCGGCCGTCTTCCCGCCCGTGCGTGACCGTTCCCACTCAGTTTTTTTTTCCATTCCACGCTGGAGAGAGACGTGTTCCCGTCTCTCTCTTAGTCAGCCCCGGAAACCGGATTGCGGCCTAGCCTGCGGTTTTTTCTTGTTCGGTACGCGTTCGCGTTTATTTTCTTTCAAAAAAAAAAACCAAAAAAGAGTTTTCCTCGTCGTTCTTAGTCGCGAAGGTGTGTCGTCGCGGCCTTTTCATTCTTTTTCGGGTGTGCTTTTCACCGCCACCATCGACGATTTTGACTTCGCTGACGCGATTTTTCCGTCAATGTCCTCGAAGGTCCTGAGCGGATTCAAGAAGTGTGGTCGGTGCGGCTGGCAGATCTCGCAGACCGATACTCACGCTTGGTGCCTCCAGTGCCTCGGCCCGGAGCATAATTCCAAGACGTGCACCTTGTGTCTCGGCTTAAGGCAGCGGACGCAGGTGGCGAGGCAAGTTCTGCGGGACCGTCTTTTTGGTACTTGCGCCGGCCCTTTGACATCGACCTCGACGGCATCGGTGTCGACGGCCGGGTCTTCGGTGTCGGTACCGATGTCGGCGTCGGCGCCGACTATGGCATCGACCCCAGGAGCACAGGTACCTTTGGCCCGCCGGTGACGGCGGTGGTGAGCGGCCATGTGGGCAGTCTGCCCCGGCCACTCCCGCTGCTCAGGGCCATCGGGACCGAACCCTGTCGGATCCGATACCTCGAGGCCGGGGGGGGGCTCCACCTCCTCCTCGTCTCTTCCACGGAGCGCCAATGACGGACATCGCAAGAAAGCCAAGAAGCACCGTCATCGGTCGCCCACGGCGCATGGGACTGGCAGCTCCGGGACATCGAGGGACGACTCGACACCCAGGAAGCGGCAGTGTCGGGAGGAGCGTTCCCCCTCGGTCGAAGAGGTATCGCTGCGTGAGTCCGTGGGTATCTCGGTACCATCTCCTGGACCCGAGCAGCTTCCGGCACCGGCACCCGCACCGGCCCCCCTGCCTTTCCCGACAGCGGGCCTTGACGAGTGCCTCCGAGCCATCCTTCCCAGGATCCTGGAAGGGCTGATGCGCCAGGCTCTGCCGGCACCGGGGGTGATTGCGCCCCCCCGTGTCGTTGATGGAGGTGCCGGTGGGCTCTGGCCCGATGCTGAGGCCTCCGATGCTGACGCCGCTTGCGGCACCGGTGTCGACCGCCACGCAGGTGGAGTCCCCGTCGATGGAGGGAGCTTCATCCCCGCCGGCGCGGGAGTCCACCGCTCGACGCCATCATCGAGGACGTGGTTCCTCGCAGTCGAGACGGGCCCGGTTGAGGTCTGAGCTGAGAGAGCTCATGTCCGACACCGAGGAGGAGGCAGTCCCCAGATATTTCTCCTCAGAGGAGTCTGTGGGCCTTCCCTCCGACCCCACTCCTTCACCGGAGAGGAAGCTCTCGCCTCCTGAGAGCCTCTCCTTTGCCTCTTTTGTCAGGGATATGTCCATCAGCATTCCCTTTCCCGTGGTTACTGTGGATGAGCTGAGGGCGGAGATGCTCGAAGTCCTCGACTATCCATCACCACCTAGAGAGTCTTCTACGGTGCCGTTGCACAATGTCCTTAAGGAGACACTGCTTCGGAACTGGTTGAAGCCACTATCTAATCCCACCATCCCCAAGAAAGCGGAGTCCCAATACAGGATCCACTCAGACCCAGAGTTGATGCGGCCTCAATTGCCTCATGACTCGGCGGTCGTGGACTCTGCTCTCAAGAGGGCACTGAGTTCGAGAGATACCGCCTCGGCGCCCCCTGGGCGGGAGTCTCGCACTCTGGACTCGTTTGGGAGGAAGGCCTACCAATCTTTCATGCTCGTGACCCGCATCCAATCATACCAGCTATACACGAGCATCCACATGCGGAACAATGTGCGGCAACTGGCGGACCTGGTCGACAAGCTCCCTCCGGAGCAGTCCAGGCCTTTTCAGGAGGTGGTCAGGCAGCTGAAGGCGTGCAGAAAGTTCCTGTCCAGGGGTATCTATGACACCTGTGATGTGGCATCTCGAGCTGCGGCCCAAGGTATAGTGATGCGCAGACTCTCCTGGCTGCGTGCCTCTGACCTGGACAACCGCACCCAGCAGCGTCTGGCGGATGTCCCTTGCCGGGGGGATAACATTTTCGGTGAGAAGGTCGAGCAGTTGGTGGACCAACTACACCAGCGGGAAACCGCTCTCGACAAGCTCTCCCACCGGGCGCCTTCAGCATCCACCTCTGCAGGTGGACGTTTTTCCCGGGCCCGGCAGGCTGCACCCTACGCTTACAGCAAGCGTAGGTACACCCAGCCGGCGCGAAGGCCTCCTCAGGGACAGTCCCAGCGCGCTCGTTCCCATCAACAGCATGCGCCTAAGCAGCCCCCTGCGCCTCCACAGCAAAAGCAGGGGACGGGCTTTTGACTGGATCCATGGGAACATAGCCGCAATCAAAGTATCCGTGCCGGACGACCTGCCGGATGGGGGGAGGTTGAAGGTTTTTCACCAAAGGTGGCCTCTTATAACCTCCGACCAGTGGGTTCTCCAAATAGTGCGGTGCGGATACACCCTGAATTTGGTCTCCACTCCACCAAATTGTCCACCGGGAGCCCAGTCCTTCAGCTCCCATCACAAGCAGGTACTTGCAGAGGAGCTCTCCGCCCTTCTCAGCGCCAATGCAGTCGAGCCCGTGCCACCCGGGCAGGAAGGGCAGGGATTCTATTCCAGGTACTTCCTTGTGGAAAAGAAAACAGAGGGGATGCGCCCCATCCTAGACCTGAGAGGCCTGAACAAGTATCTGGTGCGAGAAAAGTTCAGGATGCTTTCCTTGGGCACCCTTCTCCCCATGATTCAGAAAGACGATTGGCTTTGTTCCCTGGATTTAAAGGATGCTTATACTCACATCCCGATACTTCCAGCCCACAGACAGTATCTCCGATTCCGTCTGGGGACACGTCACTTTCAGTATTGTGTGCTGCCCTTTGTGCTCGCCTCTGCACCACGGGTGTTCATGAAGTGTCTCGTGGTGGTTGCGGCGTACCTACGCAAGCTGGGGGTACACGTGTTCCCATATCTCGACGATTGGCTGGTGAAGAGCACCTCAGAGGCAGGAGCTCTTCGGTCCATGCAGTGCACTATTCAACTTCTGGAGCTGCTAGGGTTTGTGATAAATTACCCGAAGTCCCATCTCCAGCCAGTCCAATCTCTGGAATTCATAGGAGCTCTGCTGAATTCTCAGACGGCTCAGGCCTTTCTTCCCGAGGCGAGGGCTCAGAATCTCCTGTCCCTCGCTTCCCAGACCAGAGCATCTCAGCAGATCACAGCTCGGCAGATGTTGAGACTCCTGGACCATGGCCTCCACGGTCCATGTGACTCCCATGGCTCGTCTTCACATGAGATCTGCTCAATGGACCCTAGCTTCCCAGTGGTGCCAAGCCACCGGGAATCTAGAAGATGTCATCCGCCTGTTCGTCAGTTGCCGCAATTCGCTGCACTGGTGGACAATTCGGACCAATTTGACCTTGGGACGTCCATTCCAAATTCCGCAGCCCACGAAGGTGCTGACGACAGATGCATCTCGCCTGGGGTGGGGAGCTCATGTCGATGGGCTCCACACCCAGGGGGTATGGTCCCCCCAGGAACAAAATCTTCAGATCAACCTCCTAGAGCTCCGAGCGGTCTGGAACGCACTGAAGGCCTTCAGGGATCGGTTGTCCTACCAAATCATCCAAATTTGGACAGACAATCAGGTTGCAATGTATTACATCAACAAGCAGGGGGGCACCGGATCTCGCCCCCTGTGCCAGGAAGCCGTCAGGATGTGGCGTTGGGCCTCCCAGTTTGGCATGCGTCTCCAAGCCACATACCTGGCAGGCGTAAACAACAGTCTGGCCGACAGGCTGAGCAGAGTCATGCAACCGCACGAGTGGTCGCTCCATTCCAGAGTGGTACGCAAGATCTTCCGAGAGTGGGGCACCCCCTCGGTGGACCTTTTTGCCTCTCAGACCAACCACAAGCTGCCTCTGTTCTGTTCCAGACTACAGGCACACGGCAGACTGGCGTCGGATGCCTTTCTCCTCCATTGGGGGAACGGCCTCCTGTATGCTTATCCTCCCATACCTTTGGTGGGGAAGACCTTGCTGAAGCTCAAGCAAGACCACGGCACCATGATTCTGATAGCACCTTTTTGGCCCTGTCAGATCTGGTTCCCTCTACTTCTGGAGTTGTCCTCCGAAGAACCGTGGAGATTGGAGTGTTTTCCGACTCTCATTTCGCAGAACGAAGGAGCGCTTCTGCACCCCAACCTTCAGTCTCTGGCTCTCACGGCCTGGATGTTGAGGGCGTAGATTTTGCTTCGTTGGGTCTGTCTGAGGGTGTCTCCTGTGTCTTGCTTGCCTCTAGAAAGGATTCCACTAAGAAGAGTTACTTTTTCAAGTGGAGGAGGTTTGTCGTTTGGTGTGAGAGCAAGGCCCTAGAACCTCGTTCTTGTCCTGCACAGAACCTGCTTGAATACCTTCTGCACTTATCAGAGTCTGGTCTCAAGACCAACTCAGTAAGGAATCACCTTAGTGCGATTAGTGCTTACCATTATCGTGTAGAGGGTAAAGCCATCTCTGGAGAGCCTTTAGTCGTTCGATTCATGAGAGGTTTGCTTTTGTCAAGGCCCCCTGTCAAGCCTCCTGCAGTGTCATGGGATCTCAACGTCGTCCTCACCCAGCTGATGAAGCCTCCTTTTGAGCCACTGAATTCTTGCCATCTGAAGTACTTGACCTGGAAGGTCATTTTCTTGGTGGCAGTTACTTCAGCTCGTAGAGTCAGTGAGCTTCAAGCCCTGGTAGCTCATGCTCCTTATACCAAATTTCATCATACCAGAGTAGTACTCCGCATTCACCCTAAGTTCTTGCCAAAGGTGGTGTCGGAGTTCCATCTTAACCAGTCAATTGTCTTGCCAACATTCTTTCCAAGACCGCATACCCACCCTGCTGAACGTCAGTTGCACACATTGGACTGCAAGCGAGCGTTGGCCTTCTATCTGGAGCGGACACAGCCCCACAGACAGTCCGCCCAATTGTTTATTTCTTTCGACCCCAATAGGAAGGGGGTCGCTGTCGTGAAACGCTCCATCTCCAATTGGCTAGCAGATTGCATTTCCTTCACTTATGCCCAGGCTGGGCTGGCTCTTGGGGTCATGTCACGGCTCATAGTGTTAGAGCCATGGCAGCGTCGGTGGCCCACTTGAAGTCAGCCACTATTGAAGAGATTTGCAAGGCTGCAACGTGGTTATCGGTCCACACATTCACATCACATTACTGCCTCCAGCAGGATATCCAACGCGACAGTCGGTTTGGGCAGTCGATGCTGCAGAATCTGTTTGGGGTTTGAATCCAACTCCACCCTCCAGGACCCGATTTATTCTGTTCAGGCTGCACTCTCAGTTAGTTGCTCTTCGTAGGTCAATTTCTGTTATGCCCTCGCCGTTGCGAGGTTCAATTGACCTGGGTTTCTGTTTTGAGTGAGCCTGAGAGCTAGGGATACCCCAGTCGTGAGAACAAGCAGCCTGCTTGTCCTCGGAGAAAGCGAATGATACATACCTGTAGCAGGTGTTCTCCGAGGACAGCAGGCTGATTGTTCTCACCTCCCTCCCTCCTCCCCTTTGGAGTTGCGTTTTTCTCATTCATTTGCTTGTCATTCAACTGAGCGGGAACGGTCGCGCACAGGCGGGAAGACGGCCGCGCATGCGCGGTGGGCGTGCCCTGCATGCGGGACCGCCCGCAAAGTTTTTCTTCCGGTTGGTGGGGGTTGTCGTGGACGTCAACCCAGTCGTGAGAACAATCAGCCTGCTGTCCTTGGAGAACACCTGCTACAGGTATGTATCATTCGCTGTATGTTTGTGCCCCTAGTCATGCATCCTACGTTTATATAATCCTTTCAAGAAATCCAGTTAATTGTTTAACATTAGTGGAACATAGCCACATAGGCATGGTATGGTTGCATTTTTAATATGGTAATACTAGAGCCCAGCTAAGAAACAGGTTATTTTGAGTTAGTCTTCACTGGACCAAACTTGCTTTCCTTGTGTTATCACTATCCCGCAGGATAGGCAGTGTCTTAAAAGGTAGAGGATAAAGGATTTTTTTTTAACAATAAAGAGTGACAACGTGGATGCAGCAGCTCATAGGTTTTCTTGCTTTGTTTTGAGAGTACAGCAATGACAGCTGTGTGGGGAAGGGAAAAGTGAGATTGGCCTAATTGGTTTCAACATTTTGATGTCACTTGGTCTCCTGTCTATTAAACCTCCTTGGAGCTGCCAGAGGATGGACTGTGGGAGCAGGTCAGGGAGATATGTGGCCCAAAGGAGGATGGGGAGCGCTGAAAGAGACTGGGAAGAAGGTTAACATGGGGAGAGGGAAGGGTGAATGCTGGACAAGGAGGGGGAAGGACACAGAGTCAATACTGGACAGGGAGAGGAGAGGGACATTGGAACACAAAGAGGCAGTGCTGGAAAATGAAGAAATGGGGACACAGGACACTACTGAAAATGGGGGGGGGGGGGGCGGAGATAGAGGCTCTACTGAAAAGGAGGGGGATAGGGACACAGAGGGGCACTACTGGAAGGGGGAATGAAGATATGGGGACAATGGTGAAAAAGGGGTGAGATGGGGACAAAAATGTAATGCTGGAAAAGGGAGAAGATGGTAATGCAGGGGTAGTGCTGGAAAAAGGGGGAAGATGGGGACACAGGGCAATGCTAGAAAAAGGGAGAGATGGGGACACCTGGATGGCAAATGCTAGAAAAGGGGGAGATGAGGAGACCAGGTAGGCTTGTGCTGAAAAAGGGTGGGGGGGGGGGGGGGAGATGGGGACACAGAAATGGCAGATGCTGAACTTGGGGGTAGGATAGGGACAAGGGACACAGAAGGGAGATGCTGGACAGGACAAATAGTGGTGCAGAGGAAAGAAGGATGGTGCACTTGGAGACAGAAGAAATGTCAGATGAGCAAAAGACCCTGTAAAAGCAGAAGAAACAGAGAAAAACAGAAAAGAGACAGCGGGACCAAAGCAAATGAGAAAATAAATTGTTGAAACAACAGTACAGGGGTCCGTGTGCATTTTCTTAAGTCATTTTGGATGTACTGCAGCACAGATTTTGATGGGTAGAATCAGGGACTGCAAATCCCATATGAATTTGGGATGCAAGTTCACACTAGGACTGGTTGAAAAATCTCCCTTCTGGAACTGGATTACGTGGCAGAGAGTGTGTGTGTGTGTGTGTGTGTGGGGGGGGGGGGGGATCTCTATTTCAAAAATTTTTTTGTGGCTCCCTATTCTGTATTAGATTGGTAGAGTGGAATGTTGTCACAATTTCGGTTTCTGCCAGGTGCTTGTGACCTGGGTTGGCCACTGTTGGAAACAGGATACTGGGCTAGATGGACCATTGGTCTGACCCAGTATGGCTAATCTTATGCTTATATAGATGAGGGTCTGTCCATGTTCTGCATGTGTGACTGAGGTGAAGGATTCTGCTAGCATGTAGTGTCTGTGTAGGAATGTGTAATAGTGTAGTTTGTACTAGTTTCCCAAAACTGAACATGGCCAAGACCGAGCTCATTGTCTTTCCACCCAAACCCACTTCTCCTCTCCCTCCACTCTCTATCTCAGTTGATAACACCCCCATCCTCCCCGTCTCATCTGCCCGCAACCTCCGAGTTATCTTCGACTTCTCCCTCTCCTTCTCTGCCCATATCCAGCAGACAGCCAAGACCTGTTGCTTCTTTCTCTATAACATCAGCAAAATTCGCCCCTTCCTCTCCGAGCACACCACCCGAACTCTCATCCACTCCCTCTTCAGCTATCGCCTTGACTACTGCAACCTATTCCTCACTGGCCTCCCACTTAACCATCTATCCCCCCTTCAATCCGTTCAGAACTCTGCTGCACGTCTTATCTTCCGCCTAGACTGATATGCTCATATCACCCCTCTCCTCAAGTCACTCAGGGCCATGCCAATGCAGTAAGCCAGGTAGGGGGGCGCCTGCCTTTGAGGGGCGCTGCTGCCCTGCGGTCCCTGCCTTCCACTCACTTGCAAAATCTTTTACCTGAAGTTGTGATCGCCCTTGCCCTCCTCCTTTTCATGGCAACCTGGAAGTGAAAGCAACAGCAGTATTCACTGAGGCAGGCAGGCTCTTCAAGTTATTTTAAAGAATGCAACCAAATTGCTATATATGCTGTGGTTTGGGGCTAACTCATCACTCAGGGTGAGCTTCAGAGCTTGACCAGCATTCAAATTAAAGAGAACCTGAAATTTTAAAAGTGCTAAAAATAAGTTTTAAAAGTATTTGTATTAAATCTAATTGCAGAATGCAGGTGCTGGGAGTCTGTACTTGGTTGTCATATGCTCAGATTTGTTTAACTCAAATGCAAATTAGTCCGTTTTGGGAGGTTCTCATTTGCATATTTATGAATAAAAAATGATGGAAGTGTTTACAGCCTTAATGTTAGGGCATGGCTCTGATCAAAAGTGTGAAGTTTGGTCCAAAAACGAAGGGTTTATCTAGTGTTTTTCACTAAAAATTCCCATTCTCCGAGGACAAGCAGGCTGCTTGTTCTCACTGATGGGTGACGTCCTCGGCAGCCCCTCCAATCGGAATCTTCCTAGCAAAGTCCTTTGCTAGCTCTCGCGCGCCCGCGCGCACCGCGCATGCGCGGCCGTCTTCCCGCCCGAAACCGGCTCGAGCCGGCCAGTCTTCTTTCGTCCGCACTCGGTACGGCTGTGTTTTTTGTCGTGTCGAGCCCCGGAGAGTCGACCTCGCGCGTCCGTGTTTTATTGACGTGTTTTTTCTTCGGAAAAGTTTTCTAGCTGTCGGGAAGTGCTCCGAAAACCCCCTTGGGTTTCACTTTCCCCTTCCCGTACTTCCAGTTTTGCCCCGGTAAGTTTTCTTTCGTCGTCGGGGTAGGCCTCTTTTCGGCCTCGGTCGAGATTTTTTCTCCCTTAAAGTTTTGGTGCTCCAAATTCGTCATTTCGGATTTTGACTTCGCCGGCGTGATTTTTCCGCCCATGACATCGAAGCCTTCCAGCGGTTTCAAGAAGTGCACCCAGTGCGCCCGGGTAATCTCGCTCACTGATAGGCACTCTTCGTGTCTTCAGTGTCTGGGGGCCGAGCACCGTCCCCAGAACTGTAGTCTGTGTTCCCTGTTACAGAGGCGGACTCAAGTAGCGAGATTGGCCCAGTGGAACGTTTTGTTCTCGGGCGCTTCGTCGGCATCGGCACCGGGGTCATCGTGTGCATCGACGTCATCAGCGTCCAGACCTTCATCCTTGGCTGCCAGTGCATCGAGTGCATCGAGGCATCGGCCCTCTGCATCGGCGCCGAGACATCGGATAGCTGCATCGACGTCGGTGGTACCGGGACCTCGTCTCCTGATGTCGTCGGACGGTGGTGCATCGAGTGGAGTGCAGGTGAGGGCTGTCCTTTCCCCTGCTGGTGGCGGTGAGCCCTCGGGTGGGTCTCCTCCTACCCTGAGGGCTCCTGCGGTACAGCCCCCCCGAGATCGACCCTCTTCGGTCTCGGCCCCGAGGAAGCGATGGATGGATTCTACGTCCTCCTTGTCGGTGCCGGGAAGCTCCGGTGACATGCTTCGGAAGAAGTCGAAGAAGCATCGACACCGGTCCCCTTCCCGCGTCGGCACCGAGAGCTCTGGGTCGCCGAGGGAGTCGGCACCCAGCAGGCATCGGCACCGAGAGGACCGCTCACCCTCTGTTCAAGAGGTGTCGATGCGCTCCACTCTGGACAGCCCGGAACAGCCTCCACGCCCGGAACAGGTTCTGACGTCGACGCCTGCATCGACCTCCATGCCTTTCTCTGCAGCCGCTCTGAACGAGAGCCTCCGGGCCGTTCTCCCAGAGATTCTGGGAGAGCTGTTGCGCCCTACCCCTCCGGTACCGGCGGTGCTTGCGCCTCCGGTACCGTCGAGCATGGCGCCGGCTGGCCCATCGCCCGGGGTGAGGTCCCCGACGTCGGTACCGCGTGCGGTGCCGACTGCGGCCACCTCCCAGGAGGGCTCCCCGACTACGTCGGCGGAGGGAGCTTCGCCGATGCGGGCGAGGGAGTCTACCTCTCGACGCCCCCATCGTGGACGTGGCTCCACGGAGTCGAGCCGGGCGCGGTTGCAGACGCAGGTCCGTGAACTTGTGTCTGACACCGAGGGTGAGGCCTCGTGGGAAGAAGAAGAAGATCCCAGATATTTCTCTGACGAGGAGTCTGAGGGTCTTCCTTCTGATCCCACTCCCTCTCCTGAAAGGCAGCTTTCCTCCTCCCGAGAGTCTGTCTTTTGCTTCCTTTGTCCGGGAGATGTCTACGGCCATCCCCTTCCCGGTGGTTGTGGAGGACGAGCCCAGGGCTGAAATGTTTGAGCTCCTGGACTATCCTTCTCCACCTAAGGAAGCGTCCACTGTTCCCCTGCACCATGTCCTCAAAAAGACATTGCTGGCGAACTGGACCAAGCCTTTAACTAATCCCCACATCCCCAAGAAGATCGAGTCCCAGTACCGGATCCATGGGGACCCAGAGCTGATGCGCACTCAGTTGCCTCACGACTCTGGAGTTGTGGATCTGGCCCTAAAGAAGGCTAAGAGTTCTAGGGAGCATGCTTCGGCGCCCCCGGGCAAAGACTCTAGAACCTTAGACTCCTTTGGGAGGAAGGCCTACCATTCCTCTATGCTCGTGGCCAAAATTCAGTCTTACCAGCTCTACACGAGCATACACATGCGGAATAATGTGCGACAGTTGGCGGGCTTGGTTGATGCTCTTCCCCCTGAGCAAGCCAAGCCTTTTCAGGAGGTGGTCAGGCAGCTGAAGGCGTGCAGAAAATTCCTGGCCAGAGGAGTTTATGACACTTTTGATGTTGCGTCCAGGGCCGCTGCTCAAGGTGTGGTGATGCGCAGGCTCTCATGGCTGCGTGCCGCCGACCTGGAGAATAGAATCCAGCAGCGGATTGCGGACTCGCCTTGCCGTGCGGACAACATTTTTGGGGAAAAAGTCGAGCAGGTGGTAGAGTCTCTCCACCAGCGGGACACCGCATTCGACAAGTTCTCCCGCCGGCAGCCTTCAGCTTCTACCTCTACAGGTAGACGATTTTCGGGGGAAGGAAGACTGTTCCCTATACTTCTGGTAAGCGTAGGTACAATCCTCCTTCCCGACAGCCTGCGGCCCAGGCTAAGCCCCAGCGCGCTCGCTCTCGTCAGCAGCGTGCGCCTCAGCAAGGCCCGCGGCTCCCCAGCAAAAGCAAGGGGCGAGCTTTTGACTGGCTTCAGCAGAGCATAGCCGACATCCAAGTGTCAGTGTCGGGCGACCTGCCAGTCGGAGGGAGGTTGAAAGCTTTTCACCAAAGGTGGCCTCTCATAACCTCCGATCAGTGGGTTCTGCAAATAGTCCGGCAAGGATACACCCTCAATTTGGCCTCCAAACCTCCAAATTGTCCACCGGGAGCTCAGTCTTACAGCTTCCAGCACAAGCAGGTACTTGCAGAGGAACTCTCCGCCCTTCTCAGCGCCAATGCGGTCGAGCCCGTGCCATCCGGGCAAGAAGGGCTGGGATTCTATTCCAGGTACTTCCTTGTGGAAAAGAAAACAGGGGGGATGCGTCCCATCCTAGACCTAAGGGCCCTGAACAAATATCTCGTAAAAGAAAAGTTCAGGATGCTTTCCCTGGGCACCCTTCTCCCCATGATTCAGCAAAACGATTGGCTATGCTCTCTGGACTTGAAGGATGCCTACACACACATCCCGATACTGCCAGCTCACAGACAGTATCTGCGATTTCAGTTGGGCACCCGCCACTTCCAGTACTGTGTGCTACCCTTTGGGCTCGCCTCTGCGCCCAGAGTATTCACAAAGTGCCTAGCTGTGGTAGCAGCGGCACTTCGCAGGCTGGGAGTGCACGTGTTCCCATATCTCGACGATTGGCTGGTGAAGAACACGTCCGAGGCAGGAGCCCTGCAGTCCATGCAGATGACTATTCGCCTCCTGGAGCTACTGGGGTTTGTAATAAATTACCCAAAGTCCCATCTTCTCCCAGTGCAGAAACTCGAATTCATAGGAGCCCTGCTGGATTCTCGGACGGCTCGCGCCTATCTCCCAGAGACAAGGGCCAACAACTTGTTGTCCCTCGTCTCGCGGGTGCGAGCGTCCCAGCAGATCACAGCTTGGCAGATGTTGAGATTGCTGGGCCACATGGCCTCCACAGTTCATGTGACTCCCATGGCCCGTCTTCACATGAGATCTGCTCAATGGACCCTAGCCTCCCAGTGGTATCAGGCTGCTGGGGGTCTAGAAGACGTGATCCACCTGTCCACGAGTTTTCTCGAATCCCTGTATTGGTGGACAATCTGGTCCAATTTGACTCTGGGACGTCCTTTCCAAATTCCTCAGCCACAAAAAGTGCTGACAACGGATGCGTCTCTCCTGGGATGGGGAGCTCATGTCGATGGGCTTCACACCCAAGGAAGCTGGTCCCTCCAGGAACGCGGTCTACAGATCAATCTCCTGGAGTTGCGAGCGATCTGGAACGCTCTGAAGGCTTTCAGAGATCGGCTGTCCCATCAAATTATCCAAATTCAGACAGACAACCAGGTTGCCATGTACTATGTCAACAAGCAGGGGGGCACCGGATCTCGCCCCCTGTGTCAGGAAGCCGTCAGCATGTGGCTTTGGGCTCGCCGTCTCGGCATGGTTCTCCAAGCCACATATCTGGCAGGCGTAAACAACGGTCTGGCCGACAGACTGAGCCGGATTATGCAACCTCACGAGTGGTCGCTCAACTCCAGAGTGGTGCGCCAGATCTTCCAAGCGTGGGGCACCCCCTTGGTGGATCTCTTCGCATCTCAAGTGAACCACAAAGTCCATCAGTTCTGTTCCAGGCTTCAGGCCCCCGGCAGACTAGCATCGGATGCCTTCCTCCTGGATTGGGGGGAGGGCCTGCTGTATGCTTATCCTCCCATTCCTCTGGTGGGAAAGACTTTGTTGAAACTCAAGCAAGACCGAGGCACCATGATTCTGATTGCTCCTTTTTGGCCGCGTCAGATCTGGTTCCCTCTTCTTCTGGAGTTATCCTCCGAAGAACCGTGGAGATTGGAGTGTTTTCCGACCCTCATCACGCAGAACGAAGGGGCTCTTCTGCATCCCAGCCTCCGGTCCCTGGCTCTCACGGCCTGGATGTTGAGAGCGTAGACTTTGCCTCTTTGGGTCTGTCAGAGGGTGTCTCCCGCGTCTTGCTTGCTTCCAGGAAAGATTCCACCAAGAGGAGTTACTTCTTTCTGTGGAGGAGGTTTGCCGTCTGGTGTGACAGCAAGGCCCTAGCTCCTCGCTCTTGTCCTACACAGACCCTGCTTGAATACCTTCTGCACTTGTCTGAGTCTGGTCTCAAGACCAACTCTGTAAGGGTTCACCTTAGCGCAATCAGTGCATACCATTACCATGTGGAAGGTAAGCCGATCTCAGGACAGCCTTTAGTTGTTCGCTTCATGAGAGGTTTGCTTTTGTCAAAGCCCCCTGTCAAGCCTCCTACAGTGTCATGGGATCTCAATGTCGTTCTCACCCAGCTGATGAAATCTCCTTTTGAGCCACTGAATTCCTGCCATCTGAAGTACTTGACCTGGAAGGTCATTTTCTTGGTGGCAGTTACTTCAGCTCGTAGGGTCAGTGAGCTTCAGGCCCTGGTAGCCCAGGCCCCTTACACCAAATTTCATCATAACAGAGTAGTCCTCCGCACTCACCCTAAGTTCTTGCCAAAGGTCGTGTCGGAGTTCCATCTGAACCAGTCAATTGTCTTGCCAACATTCTTTCCCCGTCCTCATTCCTGCCCTTCTGAACGTCAGCTGCACACATTGGACTGCAAGAGAGCATTGGCCTTCTACCTGGAGCGGACACAGCCCCACAGACAGTCCGCCCAATTGTTTGTTTCTTTTGATCCCAATAGGAGGGGAGTGGCTGTAGGGAAACGCACCATATCCAATTGGCTAGCAGATTGCATTTCCTTCACTTACGCCCAGGCGGGGCTGGCTCTTGAGGGTCATGTCACGGCTCATAATGTTAGAGCCATGGCTGCGTCGGTAGCCCACTTGAAGTCAGCCTCCATTGAAGAAATTTGCAAAGCTGCGACGTGGTCATCTGTCCACACATTCACATCGCATTACTGCCTGCAGCAGGATACCCGACGCGACAGTCGGTTCGGGCAGTCAGTTCTTCAGAACCTGTTTGGGCTTTAGGATCCAACTCCACCCCCCGAGGGCCCTGTTTGTTCTGTTCCAGGCTGCACTCTCAGTTAGTTGGTAAATTTTTTAGGTCAATCTCAGTTATGTCCTCGCCGTTGCGAGGCCCAATTGACCTTGGTTGTTGTTTTGAGTGAGCCTGGGGGCTAGGGATACCCCATCAGTGAGAACAAGCAGCCTGCTTGTCCTCGGAGAAAGCGAATGCTACATACCTGTAGAAGGTATTCTCCGAGGACAGCAGGCTGATTGTTCTCACAAACCCGCCCGCCTCCCCTTTGGAGTTGTGTCTTCCCTTGAAGTGTATTGTCTTGCTACATACTGGACTGGCCGGCTCGAGCCGGTTTCGGGCGGGAAGACGGCCGCGCATGCGCGGTGCGCGCGGGCGCGCGAGAGCTAGCAAAGGACTTTGCTAGGAAGATTCCGATTGGAGGGGCTGCCGAGGACGTCACCCATCAGTGAGAACAATCAGCCTGCTGTCCTCGGAGAATACCTTCTACAGGTATGTAGCATTCGCTTTACAGTGTCTGTATGTTAATCTGCATTCAAACAGAGCTCTCTGATTGGATGATCAGCTTCTGTTAGAAATCTGCCTGGAAGGGAACAGAGTGAGACAGCAACTGACTGTCGGTTTGGCCAAGAGAGACCTGCAGCTGTGAGTTCCTGTGTGTGTTGACTGAAATTATAAAAGACTGCCAGATTATGTGGTAAATGAGAAAACATGAATGAAAAGAGGTTGGTGGAGATTGAAGTTTGAGGTTTCTCTAGTGAAAAAGGATCTGAATATTTCAGGATTACTTGAAGTTTAAGAAGAATAGAAAAGGGTGTTTAAATCCTATAAGTTATATAAAGGCTAGGTAGATTTAAGTGACTGTAAGCAAGGAAACCTTAATATTTGATCTGAAATAAATATTTGATCTGAGATAGTTGATCAGAGACAAATGTTTGATCTGAATTATATCCTTTGGTGCAAAGGAGATTAGAAAAAGAATCTTTGGAAACTAAGAGGACTTTGCTCACATTTTGAATTAGCATTCCTATTTTGAGTTGGAAATCTTTGAAGTGTTATGAAAATACATTTTGCTTTAATGAAATTGCTAAACTTTAGAGTCACAGACTTATCAATGAGGGATACATACAGTGCTATTTTTTCCTGAGGTCCGGCTTACTTGCCTGCTCCCTTCTGTTCCTGCTCTGCTAGACGGAGGGGGGGGGGGGGGGGTGCGCCAACTGATAGTCTGCAGGGGGGCACCAGAGACAATAGGCACTGCCCTGAAGTCACTTCACTGGCTTCCGATCAGGTACCACATACAGTTCAAACTTCTTGTACTAACCTACAAATGCACTCAATCTGCAGCCCCTCATTACCTCTCTACCCTCATCTCCCCTTACACTCCTACCCGTAACCTCCGCTCACAGGACAAATCCCTCCTCTCAGTACCCTTCTCCACCACCGCCAACTCCAGGCTCCGCCCTTTCTGCCTCGCCTCACCCTATGCTTATAAACTCCCTGAGCCCATACGCCAAGCCCCCTCCCTGCCCATCTTCAAATCCTTGCTCAAAGCCCACCTCTTCAATGTCGCTTTCGGCACCTAACCATTGTACCTCTATCCAGGAAATCTAGACTGCCCCCAATTTGATTGACTGCACTTTTTTGTCCTTTAGATTGTAAGCTCCTTTGAGCAGGGACTGTCCTTCTTTGTTAGATTGTACAGCGCTGCGTAACCCTGGTAGCACTTTAGAAATGTTAAATAGTAGTAGTAGTAGTAGTAATGACACCTAACACCCTTGAGTCCCGATTAATCTTAGTCCTTATTTAATTTGAGTCTCATAAGTCTAGACCAGGCTACAATCTCCTTAGTGTAAGATTTTAATTTAGAATAAAAAGTCTCAATATCAGTTTCTATTGGAACCAGTAGAAAAATATCAGCATAGGACCATAATCTAATCTTTGAGCCAAAAGAAAGCGTACTCAATATATTCATATATAAATTGTACAGCAGAGGAGATAAAGGAGAACCCTGAGGCACAGCACAAGGTGAACATCATGGAACTGATAAAGAATTCTCCTTTAATACGAATATTGTCTATGTGTACGAAATTATTTGAATCAGAGAAAAACTGAATATGTCAGACCAAAAGCAGAAAGTAAATTCAACAATAGTACATGATTAATCGTATCAAAAGCAGCTGAGTTGTCAAATTGTAAAAGAACTATATTACCACCTCAACAAAGAACTTTTTTGACCTCTGAAGTCAGTGAAATGGGTAAGGTCTCAGTACTATGAAAGGATCTAAACCCATGTTGAGAAGTATGGAGTAAACTGAATCGCTCTATTTAGGTTGCTAGCTGAGCAGTAACAACAAACTCAACCAATTTTGTTAAAAACAGAATACTAGCAATGGGTCTGTAGTTGGAAGATTGGGAAAGCTCACCACTTTTGTTTTGGGATAGGAGTTAATACAATGTTTCCCATATCAGATGTAAACCAACCATTGGTCAATGTAGTATTGATAAATAGAGCTAACCAATTTACGATATCAGAAGGAAGATCCTTCATTAAAAAAAGAAGGAAGTTTATTCAATGGGTAGTTAGACCAAGCTAACCTATTGATCAGTGAAGGCAACACAGAAACAGAAACCGGATCAAAAGAAGACCAGCATCTACCTGCCAGAACGCTATCTGAAACTGGTGTAAATTCTAACAGATTACAAGGAGAAGTACTGTCAAATGAATACTAGTTTTCACTGTGGACGCAAAATAACCAGCCAGTTCCTCAGCAGATGGCTGAGCAACGCTTGAAGCAGAAGATGTTAAATTAGAACTGACCAATTCAAACAATTTTCTAAGGTTTGGTTTTTCTATTCCCACTAAGTTGAAAAATGTGTTCTTTTAGCCTTATTTAAACTAGTTTTATACTGTTTTAACAGTTGTTTCCATGGAAATTTAGATCTTCTGTTAACTCTTAATTCTCATTCAGGAGCAATAGAGTCAAAAACTGAAACTGTTGTAGAATTGTATGTTGAGAGTAAAACTTCAGGAAAAGATTCAGAATTATCTAAAAGTGGTATTACTGATTACCAATAAAACAATTCATCTATTTTTCCTCTATCTCTTTGAGTTTTAGAAAGAGGAGTTTACAATAACTTGGAGGAAAAATAATTCAAGGTAAAGGTACAGACAAAATGATTCGACCAAACTACTAGTTCCCAGTTAATAAAGGTCAGTAAAGATGGGTCGTTTGCACATAACAAATCTAGCATGTGACCTTTCTCATGAGTAACTGTTATAACAGGTAATAAAAACAGTAAATCTAATAAAAACAATAGGGCTGATCCAAGCACACCCTTGATCACATTACCATATACTGTAGCAGTGGTGGGATTTTTTTTTTTTGTCTGCAGAAGAGACAGCCCACATATCTTCAGGGATTGGGGCCTCAGTACAGCTTGGGGGGGTGGGGGTTGTACAAAAGGCTAAGGTGATTAGCTCCACCTTAGAGAGAGAGGGAAAACACAAAAGGTAGCAAGAGCAGGACAAGCAGGTTTTTCTCTCTCACTGTGGGTTCCAGAGAGTGTTGCAGTGCTACTAGAGCAGCAGGAAAATCTGGCCTGGAGTGGTCAGAAGAAAAGAGTGTGTTTGAGAGCTAAAAAAAAAGCAGGGTTTTGACAAGCTAAGGTTTGATTAAGCTGCTGGATTCATTGGTGAAAAAAAAGCACAGTGTGTGAAGGCAGTGCAATTAACAGAGAAGATGGTCTGAAAGAAGAAAGCTTCTATGGGAAAGTGAAAGTGTTGCTGCTGGTACTGGAGCAGTTAAGAAAAGCCTGTCCAGACTCCAGGTATGGAGCTGGAACTGTAGCTACTTAGTGGTGACTAAGAAAGCAAACAGAATTAGGAAAGGAATGGAAAACAAAAATAAGGGCATTATAATGCCTTTGTATTGCTCCATGGTGTGACCACACCTCGAATACTGTGTGCAATTCTGGTCACTGCAACTCAAAAAAGATAGAAAAGGTACAGAGAAGGGCAACAAAAATGATAAAGGGGATGAGACGACTTCCGTATGAGGAAAGGCTAAAGCGGCTAGGGCTCTTCAACTTGGAGAAAAGACAGCTGAGGGGAGATTTCAAAGAAACTAACTTTGCAGAGAAGGAGAGGGAGGAGTCGAAGATGACTCCGAGGTTGCGGGCAGATGAGACAGGGAGGATGAGGGTGTTGTTGACTGAAATAGAGAGTGGAAGAAGAGGAGAAGTGGGTTTGGGTGGAAAGACAATGAGCTCGGTTTTGGCAATGTTCAGTTTCAGGTGGCGGTTGGACATCCAGGCAGCAATGTCGGATAAGCAGGCCGATACTTTGGCCTGGGTTTCCGCAGTGATTTCTGGTGTGGAGAGGTAAAGCTGGGTGTCATCAGCATAAAGATGGTACTGGAAACCATGAGATGAGATCAGCGAGCCCAGGGAAGAGGTGTAGATTGAAAAAAGAAGGGGTCCAAGGACAGATCCCTGAGGGACTCCAACAGAGAGTGGGATGGGGGTCATTCTTGATTCATCGCTTTCAATGGATTTAGAGATTTTAAAAAATGTAATACGCAAGGCATAATTTAAACTTAAACAGTTAAGATTGTTATGTTCATATATTTTATATGATCATTTTAAAATAATTGTTCAATTGTCAATTCTGGAGTAGTCTAGTGTTGGGTGCAGTGCACTGCAGACAGGTGGACCCAGGCTCCCACCTCCCCCTACCTGTTACGCTTGTGGAGGAAACTGTGAACCCTCCAAAACTCACCAGAAATCCACTGTACCCACATATAGGTGCCCCCTTCACCTGTAAGGGTTATGGTAGTGGTGTACAGTTGGGGGTAGTGGGTTTTGGGGGGGCTTAGCAGACAAGGTAAGGGAGTAATGGTGAGATGTGTACTTGGGAACATTTTACGAAGTCCACTGCAATGCCCCCTAGGGTGCCCTATTGCTTTCCTGGGATGTCACTTTTCCATTATTCTACCTGATGCCAAGCTTTCTATTTTTTATAACATCTGAGCCTTGTGTCTATTGTTTATCAGTAGATTTGGGCTTTGAATTCAGATCTATAGGTAAAAAGGAGGTCTCATTACATATATCTAAATACAAGAGTGCTATTTTTCCATACTTCATAGCAAGGGTGTGCATTCCCTAATTACCTGTCCCAATGCAACTGAAGCTTTTTCCTCCTCAGTGTATGTAAATGGTTTCATCCCTGTGTGGATTCTTTGATGCCATGTGAGGCTCACTTTCCAACCAAAGCTTTTACCACACTCAGAACATGTAAATAGTTTTACTCCTGTGTGTATTTTCTGGTGCATTGTGAAATTTACCTTCCGACAAAAACTTTTATTACACTCTATACATGTAAATGGTTTCACTCCTGTGTGCATTTTCTGGTGCACTGTGAGGTTTCCCTTCCAGTGGAAGCTTCTACCATACTCTGCACATATATATGTTTTCACTCCTGTGTTGATTGTCTGGTGCACTGCAAGCAATGCCTTCTTTTTGAAGCTTTTACCACACTCAGAACATGTAAATGGTTTTACACCTGCATGGATTCTCTGGTGAACTATGAGTGATGTCTTGCCTGTGAATCTTTTACCACACTGAGGACATATAAATAATTTTACTCCTCTGTGGCTAGCACCACAGTCAGAACAAACACTAGTCTCTCATTTTTCTGAATGTTTTGATATTTTGAAATATTAGGCTTCCTACAAAATAATTAGTCAGATGTAAGGAACTGACTGATTCTACAGCAGTTTGAACTTTGTTATCCTCTATGAATGCTTTCCTGTGACTGAAACTTTTCTTATGGTCTGTATCCTAATGACGTGGTTTTGTATGTTTTGCATTTGGACATTGTTTGCTTGAAAATGGACTGAAAAACAAAACGTTTAAATCACAAAACATTTTTCAAAACAGTATTTTGAAAAGAAAAAGATAGACTTTTTTGTTGTTGCAAATTACCTTCTTTGCTGTTCGGAATTTCGACGTTTTGTGTAAAATTCAGATTTAGACGTCATATTGAAAATGCCCCTCCACGTATACTAATTCATTTCTTAGCCCTGTCTTATATGTCCCATCTCTTTAACTTCTCTTCATCTAAGAGTACATAAGTAATGCCACACTGGGAAAAGACCAAGGGTCCATCGAGCCCAGCATCCTGTCCACGACAGCGGCCAATCCAGGCCAAGGGCACCTGGCAAGCTTCCCAAATGTACAAACATTCTATACATGTTATTCCTGGAATTCTGGATTTTTCCCAAGTCCATTTAGTAGCGGTTTATGGACTTGTCCTTTAGGAAACCGTTTAACCCCTTTTTAAACTCTGCAAAGCTAACCGCCTTCACCACATTCTCCAGCAACGAATTCCAGAGTTTAATTACGCGTTGGGTGAAGAAACATTTTCTCCGATTTGTTTTAAGTTTACTACACTGTAGTTTCATTGCATGCCCCCTAGTCCTAGTATTTTTGGAAAGTGTGAACAGACGTCTCACATCCACCTGTTCCACTACACTCATTATTTTATATACCTCTATCATGTCTCCCCTCATCCGTCTCTTCTCCAAGCTGAAAAGCCCTAGCCTCCTTAGTCTTTCTTCATAGGGAAGTCATCCCATCCCTGTTATCATTTTAGTCGCCCTTCGCTGCACCTTTTCCAATTTCACTATATCTTTCTTGAGATGCGGCAACCAGAAATGAACACAATACTCAAGGTGCGGTCGCACCATGGAGCGATATAACGGCATTATAACATCCTCACACCTGTTTTCCATACCTTTCCTAATAATACCCAACATTCTATTCGCTTTCCGAGCCGCAGCAGCACACTGAGCAGAAGGTTTCAGTGTATTATCGACGACAACACCCAGATCCTTTTCTTGGTCCGTAACTCCTAACGTGGAACCTTGCATGACGTAGCTATAATTTGGGTTCTTTTTTCCCACATGCATCACCTTGCACTTGCTCACATTAAACGTCATCTGCCATTTAGCCGCCCAGTCTCCCAGTGTTGTAAGGTCCTTCTGTAATGTTTCACAATCCTGTCGCGAGTTAACGACTTTGAATAACTTTGTGTCATCAGCAAATTTAATTACTTCGCTAGTTACTCCCATCTCTAAATCATTTATAAATATATTAAAAAGCAGTGGTCCTAGTACAGACCCCTGAGGAACCCCACTAACTACCCTTCTCCATTGTGAATACTGCCCATTTAATCCCACTCTCTGTTTCCTATCCTTCAACCAGTTTTTAATCCACAATAGGACATTTCCTCCTATCCCATGACCCTCCAATTTCCTCTGTAGCCTTTCATGAGGCTCTTTGTAATGGAGATAGTCTATCAATGCATTTTCCATGAGCTTTGGGTGTAAAATACACACTGATCTTTAATTCAGCTTTCACTTATAAAGTTGCAAAAATCTGTAATATTTTTGGCTGATATATATAAGATCTGAAATGGATAACATGTAGTTTCACCAGAAGTTGAAAACTATTTTTCAAATTTTCAATTATATATTATTTTTATTGGTACCGTGACCTTTTTATTTTAACTTACCAAAAATGTCTAGCTCTTTTACTTTAATCTCCATTGAACCAAAACTACTAGAATTTGCAGAGCATAAACAGTTGTATTGTATTGAATTGTAGAAGACCAATCAAATGTTTGGCATTTAAAATTTAATAGAAAAAAGTACAGTGATACACTTGGGGAGTAGAAATCCAAAGGAGTTGTATGAATCAAGAGGTAAAAGGCTCATATGCATAGACCAAGAGAGAGACCATGGGGTCATTGTGTCCCGTTCACATTAATTGATTTGATTTGCTTACTTTATTTATTTTTTTTGTCTATTAGATTGTAAGCTCTTTGAGCAGGGACTGTCTTTCTTCTATGTTTGTGCAGCGCTGCGTACGCCTTGTAGCGCTATAGAAATGCTAAATAGTAGTAGTAGTAGTAGTAGTACTGAAGATCTCAAGGTGGCAAAATAATGTGATAATGCAGTGGCTAAAGCCAGAAGGATGCTAGGTTCATAGCGAGAAGCGTTACAAGCAGAAGAAAAGTGGTGTTAATGCCCTTGTACAAATCATTGGTGAAGCTCCATTTGGAGTATTTTGGTCAGTTTGAAGGCAGTACCTTGTTAAAGACATAAAAAGACTTGAAGTGGTACAAAAGCGATGAATATGATATAAGGTTTGCACCAAAAGACATATGAGAAGAGACTTGAAGACCTGAGTATGTATACCCTAGAGAAAAGGAGGGATAAGGGAGATATGATACAGATGTTTAAATACTTAAAATATATTAATACACAAATAAATATTTTCTAGAGAAGGAGAAGCAATAGAACCTGAGATATAAATTGAGATGGTAGACAAGGAGTAACTTTAGGAAATACTTTTTTCATGGAAAGAATGGTAGATGCCTAGACACCCTCCCATTGGAGGTGGTGGTAACAAGTGACAGAATTTAAAACTGATCATTACATAGAAAGAGTATGGAAACAAAACAAAATGACCTCATGACTGTCGATGTGTTATGATAGGTAGGAGTGGTGCTTAAACGGCAATTCTATTAGTTGAGAAGTAAAGCCAGCATCGGGCAGATATCTACTGTCTATGTCCTGTGAATGGCAATAAATCAGGGTCAGGTAGGATATCTTATTACATCCATATCATATGTCAAGAGTGTTGGTGTTGGGTAGTGCGGTAGGAGAAGACTTCCTAAGGTTGAAATTAGCGACTAAAATATTAGCAATATTGTTGATGTAGGGCCCTGTTTACTAAGGTGCGCTAGCGTTTTTAGTGTGCACTAGCTGTGTAGACGCCCATAGGAATATTATGGGCATTTATGCGGTTAGCGTGCGCTAATGCGTAGCATGCACAAAAACACTAGCGCACCTCTAGTGTGGCTTAGTAAACAGGGCCCTTAATCATGTATTGATAATGAATGTGTCTGTGCTGCAGCATAATAATAATATGGTTCTGGCCAACTCGTGGGGCAGATATGCAGGCACTGTTCCCTCTAAGCTGAGCAGGAGTCCTCCACCTACAGTTCTGCCAGTGGAGGGTGCTATTTTACTATCACTTTTCAAAAATAAGGGACTGGCAAACTCTGCAGGACTCCAGGGATCCTACTTGTCCCTAGAAATTGAAATCACAATATTAGAACACCACTCCCCACTGGCAACAATTCAGCTGGAGGACTCCTATTAAGCTTAGAGGGAACAGTGCATACAAGTCTTTATCTGCTGTCCTTTACTATGGGCCCCTTTTACCAAGCTGTGGCAAAAGGAGGCCTGCACTGGCACATGTTTTTCTACACATGTCAAGGCCCCCTTTTACCGCAGCAAGTAAAAGGGAGTCTCTCTTTCCTGCAGGAAATGACTGTGCAGCAAGTAAAGCACTTGCCACGCAGCCATTTCGGGAGTATCCCTTACCACCACCCACTGAGGTGGCAGTAAGGGCTCTCGCGCTAACCCGGCAGTAACCGGGCAGCATACGGCACTGCCTGATTACCGCCAGGTACACTCCGGCACTACAAAAATAAATATACTTTTCTAGCACCGGATATGACAATTCGCTAGGGGTGGGAAGTACCGCCGGGCTGCTGCGGTAGCCCGGTGGTACTTCCTGTTTAGTGAGCGGTAAGCCTGCTTTGGGCATACTGCTGCTTTGTAAAAGGGGCCCTGTGTTAATCACTGCCACCTATTGTTTTAGTAAAACATTGTTTGTTGTCAATTGAATTGATTGATTAGCTTTTAGCTAGCTTCAAATTACTGTTCTAACTTTTGGTTTCTTTTGTAACAGTGCTTTATACCTATATATCTTGTTACAGATTCTTGCCTCCATTGAGCTCCTTGCTCGATCATTGCCAAAAATTCACCGGAGTGCATCTGAACCCTCTTTGAATCGTGCTGGCTTCCAGACAGAGGATTTTAGTCTATATGCTTGTGCTTCTCCAAAAACACCCATTCAAGCAGGAGGATATGGTGGGTTCCCAATACAGTGAAGGATTGCTTGTCTTGTAATAATTTGTTGTAAATGATATATCAGTAGGGAATCTGACAATTTTTGATTCCTTCACTGAATTTTACCCATCTGATAGTGGCTAGGAACTCTTTGTTTTCGATTGCTGATCCAGCATTATAGAATGCCCTAATGGTATTACTTAGGATGGAAGATGATTCTTTACAATATAGAGAGAAGCTAAAAGCTCTTCTTTTCTCTCATGATTTTGATTAAATTATTTTTGGTTGGCTGCTTTTATTGTTATCATAAGTAGTATTATGCTATGATGTTTGATTTCATTTGTTTTATTAAATTTATTAATTTACAATGGGAGTGACTAACCTGCAGTAGCTTAGTACTTCAGGTTAATCATTCCCATGCTACAAGAATAGTGCTACTTACAATCAATCTCGCTAGCAGCATTATTTTAGAGGTCTGGGAGCATATCCTGCTTATAATCGAAAGAGAAAAACGCTTATATTGCGACCCAAATAGGGATATAGACGTTTATCTCTCAAAAATGACGAAATGGGTATAATCGAAACACAACTTTCAATCCGTCCGTATCGCTCTTACGCTCAGATACAGACGCCCAAACAAGGGGCGTGTTAGGGGCGGTGTTATGAGGTGGTTTTGTACAATGTATAACGGATAGCGAAATGGCTCTGGTTGGGCAGGAACATGGGCGTCATTGGTTAAACCCGAAATAAAAGCGACCAGAGCAAGGGGGAAATCGTCTTTAGACCCATTAGCGATTGTGTGGAGTTGGAGAGTGGCGAGATCGTTGTTGGGAGAGCTGAATTGTTGGTTGCAGAGAGAAATCTGAGTGTGTTGAGTACCTGTTACGTTCATCTGTGTGCCCTGCCTCTTTTGTGTCTTACCGTTTGACCTTTCCCTACTCCTTGCTCTATCAGCCCCTCCCCCTCCCCTATCCCTCTCCATTCACTGTTCCCACGTGTATATTGTATTCCCTGACCTCCGTTTGTCTCTGTGTTCCCTGTACTGTTTGGCGAGCGAGTGGCCAGAGGGCGTGGTGGCAGTGAGAGATCTGTGTGCTGTTCTTGTGTTACTACTAGTACTAATACTTGCACTGGTGGGGAAATAGATGCACTAAATTCACTGGTGGCTGGCATGGTAGAGGAAGAGGCCACACACCGCAGGAGGTATTCACGGCCCCGAGTGTTCAAGCCCCGCACCACCTTCCTAGACCTCACTGACCAGCAGTGTCTAACAAGGTTCCAGTTTGATAGGGCGACAATTCAGCAGCTGTGTGAGCAGCTGAAACCCCTCCTTCAGCCCCAGACACGTAGGAATAACCCCATACCTGTCCACCTCAAAATCACTGCCTCTCTCTCTGTCCTGGCCACTGGGAGTTTTCAATCTGTATTAGCTACTAACACAGGGCTCACCCAGGCTTCTATTTCACACTGTCTCACCCAGTTCCTGGATGCTTTTCTAACTCACGCCTCTCACTACATCACTTTCCCCACCACCCCCCAGGCCCTGCACAACAACATGGCTGCCTTCTATGCTGTTGCTAGATTCCCCTCGGTCATAGGTGTGATTGATTGCACACACATCGCACTCAGACCCCCCCCCCCCCGCCCACACGAAGCCACCTACAGAAACAGGAAGGCATTTCGTTCTATGAACATGCAAGTTGTGTGTGATGCCCAGGGGGAGATATTAGACGTGTGTGCCAGGTACCCGGGTTCCACCCTTTATGCCTACATCCTACAGCACTTGGGCATATTCCGCAGGTTTGAGCGAGGGGAGTTCCCTGGTGGATGGCTAGTAGGTAAGTGCAACATGGATGTACCCATACTATACCTCCTCCACTGGGCAACCCTCCACCCTGGCTTCTTCCAGCTCACTCCACAACCCACTATCCTAATCCCCCCCTGTACCGGCTCTAAGCAATACAAACTCATCTATCTCATTCTGCTTTTCTCCAAAGGTGACCGAGGCTACCTGCAGAGGATGTGGCTCATGACCCCCGTGGTGCACCCACAACCAGGGGCAGAAGAAACCTACAACAGGAGACATCGGAGCACCCGGGGGATCATTGAGCGGACCTTTGGTTTTTTGAAAAACCGTTTCCTCTGTCTGGACCGGTCTGGAGGGGAGCTCCTCTACAGCCCCCAAAGGTGGCCAAGATCTTTGTGGCGTGCTGCATGTTGCACAATTTGGCCCAGCGCAGAGGACAGGCCCTCCCAGAGGAGCCACAGCCACCAGAGGAGGCCCCAGATGAGCAGGAAGAGGAGCCCCCTCCACCCCCAGCCCACAGAACAGAGCTCACTGCTTACCAGCTTGGCGTCAGAGCCAGACAAAGACTCATTGAAACAAATTTTGTGTGAAAGTAAGTGCACATTTATTTCTATTAATCAGATAACTATTAACATCACACCCACCACCACCACCACCCACCAACCCTCACCCTCCAGCATGTCCCATCACTTTCCCCGTCCCCTCTCCTGTCCCCTCTTACCCCTCCCACGGACTTCCTTTGCAGCTGGTGCTGCAGGGGAAGTCTGTTCAGACTCCTCTGATGGGCTGCTCCCACTGTCCTCCTCCGTATCCACACAGCAGCTTGCGGCTTTGGCTACCCTTCTATCTCGCTGCTCCCTATGCCTGGAATAGACTCCCTGAGCCAGTATGTCAGGTTCAGTCTCTGGCTGTCTTCAAGTCTAGGCTTAAAGCCCACCTCTTTGCTACTGCTTTCGACTCCTAACCATGACTCTCTTACTCAACACCCTCACTTATCACCCCTACCACTGCAATTTCCCCACCCCTAGCTGTCTGTTCATCTGTCCAATTTAGATTGTAAGCTCTGTTGAGCAGGGACTGTCTTTTTCATGTTAATTTTCATGTTAATTAGCGCTGCGTAAGTCTAGTAGCGCTATAGAAATGTTTAATAGTAGTAGTAGTAGTACCCTGTGGAAATCCGGCCACCTTGTTGGCTGTAGCCTGGGCACAGGACCCAGAAGGGGAGCTGGTGTGGTGGGTGCTGCACTAGTGGCTGCGGAGGCGGACGATCTCAACGCCCACCTCTTAGCTGGTGGTTGCTGCCCACTGGAGGAAGTGGATGGCAGGTTTTGCGGCAGCAGCACGGCTGGAGTAGGTGCTGTGACCTGAGGGCACAGGCCTTTGATGCTCTGCTCCAGCCATTGGAGTTGCTGGAGCACCTCCTGGTGGCCTTGGCGCTGTGCCTGGAGCAGGTCCTGGTGGGCTTGGCGCTGCGCCTCCAGTGCTTCCTGCTGCAGCTGTAATTTCTGCTGCCGGTACTCCTCCAAGTGCACATTGTGCCGCAGCAATTCAGTGGCCAACCGCAGAAGTTGCCTCCTTTGGCTGGATGGCCGCTGGCGAGGAGCTGGCCCCCTATCTGCATCCTCCTCATCAGCAAAGTCAACCGGTGGTGGAGGTACAGCCTCTGCCGGTGGTGCTGGTGGAGGTTGGGCCTCTACTGCTGGTTCTGCTGCTGCAGGTGGTGGAGGTAGAGGCTGGACTGCTGCTGCAGGCGGCGGAGGTTGAGCCTGTACTGCAGGTGGTGGAGGTAGAGGTTGGACTGCTGCTGCAGGCGGTGGAGGTTGAGGCTGTCCTACTGGTGTAGTCCTTTGTTGGGACTGAATGCCACTAGGGCCATCCTCCTCAGAGTATAGCACAAGGGTGAGGAAGTGTGTTGGTGAAAATAACCCACGTTTGTCTTTCAGCATTCATATACATTGCCCCACACTTGATGACCCAGCAAAGAGATGGTGAGGAGGAATGGGGTTGACACCGATGTGAAACAGAGCCCCACAGGCAGCTGGGTAGAGGTGGTAGACGGACAGCCAAGAGGACACCCGCTCAAAACTTTGTGGACAAGCTATTTGTTGTATATTTGTTAAAGTGAAGGACATTTCAGCATGTCTTGTGTTACTACTGACTTGGTACACTGCCTAGAACTGCTTTATGACCCCGATTACAGGCTCCTTAAGTTTCATGCATGTGGCCCACACTGACTAGAGCACAGAGGTGACAGAAGGAAATAGGCACAGTTTGGTGATGGGAAAATAGGAGGGAGTAGGAAGGAAGGCCCCCAAAGTTGTGCCACAGTAGTAACCTACACACACCCATAGGAGCCAAGTGTAAAGTATTATTGAGGGTGCAAATAACCCCTCCCTGGTCACCTACATATTTCCTCAATGTTGGGGGTGCTCAAACACCCACAGAGTCTGCTCCTATAACACACATTAATACTACCACTACTCAAATAGAACTTACAATGTAATTAAGATGCACCACAGTCAGGACAAGTAAGAAGAAAGCCAATGACTACTGTAGGGATAGAGAGTAAGGGTACGGAGCAAGTGAGTAGGGGTTAGGAGGTCAGGACACTATCATAAAGGTGGGCTTTTATTCTACATATGAATACAGCCAGAGAGACACCCTAGTAAAACTCCTCCTCCCACCTCCCTCCTCCTGCCCCCCCACTCCTTACCTCCCTCCTCCTGGCCCCAACTTGTATAACACAGTGTAGTGCAGCACAACAGATACCCCAGCTTCATAATGGTCGACCTACCTGAGGCTTCAGGTTGTGCCGAGATGTCAAGGGACCCGATCCCATGGATGCCCTCCTGGGGTAGGAGGGCGTGAACCATGAGCTCCATGGGGGTGAGGTTGGCGGTGTCATGTGATGCGGGATTGGCCCCAGCCTTCCTCCTCACATCCCGCCTCAGCTTGTGCCACTTGCGCTTGTAGTCCTCCACGTCCCTTGCACAATGGAAGACTGCATTCAGGCGGTCATGTACCGCCTCCCATTCCCGCTGCTTTGTTGTTGCAGCCAGCCTCTGTCCGGTGGGAGCAAACAGATTGGCGTGCCGTTGCTCTATCTCCTGCACCAGGAGCTCCACCTCAGCATCAGAAAAATTACCCTTCCGGGTTAGGGGCTGGTGTGGCGGCATTGTACCAATGAGTTTCGAAAATACAGAGAGGGGCGTCTAAATAGTCGCCAGGAATGCCCATGTTGGAATGGAATAGGTGTGTCTGATATGGGCGCTTTAATTTCGATTATACACAAATTTCCTAAACGTGTCCAGCTGAGGTAGCGATTTGGGCCTTGTGATTTCAATTATGGGTAGATAAGTATGGGCGTCCCCACCTGCCTTCCCTTTCTTGATTGCCATTTAAACCGGCATTTCCTGTGCTGGGACGTTTGCGGTTCTTATTAACATTAGTTTACAGTGTTTTACCCTCACTTATAATAACGTTTGTGTTTGGCAATGTATGCTTGGGTACACCTGTGTATTTTTTTTGGGGGGTGGGTTGTGATTTGTGGTGGCCCTCAGCCAACACGGCTTCCGTTTCCAGTCTTCCACATCCCGTGAGCCTCCCTTACTGTCTCCCATTCTCTCTGCCTGGTAGTAGCAGGCAGTCTGTGGGAGCGAAGAGATTGGTAGAATGGCACCAAAGGAAGCACCCATCGGTAAGGGTCATTTCACTGACGCTGAAATTGAGCTAATGGTCCAGGAGATAGAAGCCGCACTACACAATCTTGCAACACACATTCAAGGTAAGCTCATACTTCTCAGCCACCTCTTCTCTTTCTGCTCATAATCAAGGAGTGTCCATTCACTGTATGTAGTCTGCAGTCAACTCTTAGCTCTATTTTCACCAGGTTCCTGTACACTGGTTGGAGGCCATCAGCGCCGTACTGTGTAGTTTTGGCAGGTCCTCAATGCTGTGGGCCAGCTGTTGGAGCTGTTGTATTGGTTCCCGGTAGGTTCCATCTAGGATGTTTATGTGGTGAACCCCAGTCCCCATTTATGAAGTGGCCACCCATTCTCAAGTTCGATAGGAGGGGGAGGGGGAATAATATATGCAATTGTTGCAGGAATTGATGCATGAATTACCCCTATTGTTAGCAGAATCTGTGGTACTTCAGGAGTCAAACAGCACACACCAGAATGAGGGAGAAATCTTCTTTATTTGCCAGCAAACAAAGTAGGACATCAGTTCTAGCTCTCTTCTTCCCTTTCTCAGCTCTCTGGATGTTATGGCTTCTGTCTCAGCTTCTTCTCTTCTTCTGCTGTCTGTCTTCCTTCAGCTCTCTTTCTTCTGTCTGTTCCTTCTGACGTAAGCTGCTTCTGCTCCCACTTATATACCGTTCTATCTCCCTCCTAGCCCCCCTTACTCTCCAGATGGTAAAGAATAGATTGATCACCCTGCTTGAACTAATTATTACCATACATATATTCCAAATATCAGTTACATAGGTTTAATATTTCTCAAACTGACCTATGACCTGGGGCCCCTCACATTAGACAATATGGCACCAGTCTCTTGCATTTTCATTATGATTAATTTCTCAGCTATAGCTTAAACTGGGTTCATTTAGGGGCTAAGGGACATTCTCATATTCCTAGTCAACTTCATACTAACTGCTAACTGAACTCTGGCATTCATTAAGGGGTCAAGGGCCAGTCTTACTTAATAGCATACAGCTATAGTTTGTTATTTCTTTCAGAAAGCCCAGTCCTACATTTACCTATAATTAATCAAGGAGAAGAGAGTTGACTTCTCTTTCACCTAGCCAGGACTGCAGCTAACTCAAACCATATGCTAACCTTTTCAACTACAGTCTTACTTAGAAAGTCAGACAAAGAGTTGGACAGACATTAGATTTAAAAAGGTATTCTACATATTAACTACACAGAATAAACATATTCTAAAATAAGCATCCTTATAAGACATATTCTAAAATACACAGAAATCAGAATTCCTTATAACAAAATCTACATATCAAGAATATCTAGAATTATTTAAACAGCATTCAGCCTACTTTTAAACTACAGTATGTCTGGCTCATGCCTTGTTCATAATAGTATACAGATGTATGTGGTAAGGTAATATCTTTGAACTAGCCTTCACCCTCCATCACTCACAAGGGGTCAAAGAAAGTTTCTCTCTCTGACCTTTTTAACCTTTAGCTTAGCCAAAGCTAGACTTTCTAAGTAATTAAATCCAGCTGGCATTCCTTCACTTGCAGGGTGAAAAGTTGAAATAAAATTTCTTATATATCTATATAATTATGCCCATGCTGTCTCACAATGAATGTGTTTACCACATTATTGAACACCATCCTACAATCCTCCATAGTTAGGGAACAACAACATTTCTAACGTGGTAGGCTGCAAACTAGGTTCAAGGTGGCCACAGGTACTGCCTACTGAGCCCTTAAGACATGGTGAGGGAGAGGGTTTATGGTTACAGGTCCAAACCCAAATTACGTGCAGGTGGCTATAGCCTGGTGGCTGCAGTGGCCTAGTGGTTAGAGCACCTACCTTGTAATCACAAGGTTGCTAGTTCAATTCCCACTGCTGCTCCTTGTGATCTAGGGCAAATCACTTAACCCTCCATTGGCTCCGGTACAAACTTAGTCATCCTGGGACAGAGAAAGACCTTGAATGTAACTCTCCTTGAGCTACTACTGGAAAAAAGTGTGATCAAATAATGAACACCATATTTATTTGTGCCCTTCTGTAACTCTTGTATTATATTGCAACTGTGATGAAGTAAGCATCCATCTAATGGTTTTCCCATTGTTTTCCCTTTTCTCCTCAACCAGGGGCATAGCTACGGGTGGGCCTGGGTGGGCCCAGGCCCACCCAACCATGGCTGAGGCCCACCCAGTTCTGCCTGATCCTCCAATCAATTCTGTTTTAGGCTTAAGGAAATTGCCAGGGCTGCAGCCTCATTGGCTCTGCTCACAGCCACACATGCAGTCAGCACACAGCAAAAAAAAACAGGAGCTCTCCGCCTGCCTTGCCTTACTCCCGTTCCCGCAGCATGCAGACCAGTGTTACAACAAGGAAATTTCTGCCGACAGTGTTGCAGCTCGGCTGGAGGAGATGTGCTGGAGCCGGCTCCAGAGCTGTTTGTTATTTTTTAAAGAATTTTGGGAGCCGGTTGTTAAACTTTAACAACATTTGGGCTGGGGTGGCTCAGGTCCCTTCCTGGCAGCATCAGTTCCAGCTGCCTTGTGGTGGGGACATCTCACTTCGAATCCGACCCTCACAGCAAAACAAAAAACAGCATGAAACCATGTGCGGGGCTGTAGCCCTGCACACGCTGCTGCAGGCTCCCTTCCTCCTCCCTCTCCAAAACGGGAAGTTAAATCCTGAGGGGAGGGTGGAGGAAGGAAGCCGGCAGCAGCGTGTGCAGGGCTACGGCTCCGCACATGGTTTCATATTGTTTTTTGTTTTGCCTGCCACAAGCAAGATTGTAGCTCAAGGTTCTTTCTTCAGCCTTCAGGCCACGGAAGTACCAGCCCGGGACTCGGAAGCCAGCAACAGTGAATGCAGGGCTGCAGCTCAAAGAGGTTAGATATGTTAAGCACACGCACCCTGCTTTTAAAAGGGAAGAGGTTCCAAGTTATTCCAGAAATGGCCTGGGGCTATATTTTGTGTAGGCTGGGTCTGTTGTTGTCAACCTCCAGTTTTGAAAAAGCATGCCTGAGTATTTGAGGAGCTCTCTTTTACAACCTGTATAGAAACATTCTTTGATAAATATCCCGGGGCAATTGCACTGCTAGTTACAATAGAGTACTGTTTGTTTTCATGCAGCTTTCAGAAGCTTGCCTGCCATGACTGCTTTGTGTGTTTCATCACTTGGGATATACCTCCTGCTGATTCCTCAGAGGTTTGTCTCTTTCCCCTACCCAGCACAGCCATGGTCCCAAACAAAGCAAACAGTCCATTGAGCTGCTGCTCCATGTTGTCATTCTTTAATGTTGGTAGCATGTTTATTTAATCTCACTTATATGTTCAAACATGCCAGCTTTTCATAGGTAGAGTAGTAAATTGTTATAAATCGTAATTAGTGTGTCATTTGGAGGAGGGGCTAGTTATAGGGACACTCTAGCACGTATTGTGTTCATGCAGAGATTTTTTTCCTCATGGAAAGAGCCACTAAAACAGATATCATATTATCATAAATGTATTACAAATATCTGTTTTTCTATTTTCTTGAGTGGGAAAGCGCGGGGTACAAATGTAACAAAATAAATAAATATTAAGTATATATGTGGTTTATATTGATGCAGGGCAGCTGTTGGGCAGACTACTTAGAAATCCATCATACCTATATACATAGTGCCCACCCATATTAGCTCCAGGCCCACCCAAAATGTCAGGTCTGGCTACGCCACTGCTCCTCACCACCACCACTATATATCATTGTTGATGTACTGAATGTGAAAAGATGAGCCAGCTGTTTGTAGCTCCTTCGTGGGCCCCCCACCAATTTGGTATGGTTGTGGGTAAGGGTGTCTGGTGATCACACTGAGAAAACATCATGTATGTGCTACCTAGGGTTATGTGCAAGTTTCTACTTGGCAGATCACAAGTGCTAGACAACAAATCTATTATTTATGCCACTCTGTACTGTGGGGCTGTATGGTAAGGGGGAGGGAGAGAGGCTGGATGGCCATTTGTTTTCCTCAACAGTAATAGCCATCTAGCCTCCCCGGCCCACCCCCCTGCACATACGGCCATGCAGGTTGGAATGAACAGGTGGGCTCCTGTATGGGCACCATTATCACAGACATGCATCAACTTTCTCATTCACACTTCACATTTCATGCAATGCATATTGCTGCCTCCTCTCATATCAACACCACCATTTGGTTATATGTAATGCACAAGGTACAGACACACACACCCTGTTATATGAAATAGGAAAAATATATTTTTGTACAAACCCCAACATTTCCCCCCACCCCTAAAAAATCTCCCCCCCAAAGCAAATCCCCAACACCCCTACATATCCCCCCACCCGCCCAATCCAACAAATCCCCCCCCAACAAATCCCCAACACACCTACATATCCCCCCAAATCCAACAAATCCCCCCCCCCCCACCCAAAGTCTGTCAAGGGCAGCCACGCCCTCTTAGCAAGGCCCTCTGTAGCAGGGTAATGAGCAGCACCAGCAGCACCCTCAGTGGGCCGTGGAGCTGCACATTACCCTGCCTTATGGCTCTGAGCTCCTGCAGCACCTGGTTCTGGCCATCTACCAGCTGCTGCAGGAGGCGCAGGGCTGGAGCTGGGCCAAAGGCTGGAGCTGGGCCACGGGCTGGAGCTGGGCCAAGGGCTGGAGCTGGCCCAGGGGCTAGAGCTGGCCCAGGGGTTGGAGATGGCCCAGAGGAAGGAGATGGGCCAGGGGATGGAGATGGCTCAGTGGATGGAGCTGCAGGTGGGGAGGGGTCCTCCATAATGTCCTCATCGATGAGGACCCCCTCCTCTGAGTCCTCCTCCTCCTGGTGGGCCTCCTCGACTGGCTCCTTCTCCTGGTGGGCCTCCTCGGCTGGCTCCTCCTCCAGGTGGCCCTCCTCGTCCGCCTCCTCCTCCTGCTGGTGCTGGAGCCCTGTGTATGTAAAAGGAGTGTGGTTGAGATTAGCACATGCAACATGGCTTGCATAGTGCAGTAGCTGGGTGGCCTGAGGCGGGGGATGGGGCAGGGTGTGGTGAGGCGTGGCCTATACCCATGGGGACTGAGATGCATCAGATGACATGACAGGGAACCCTGGAAGCTGCTCTGACACAGAACACAGAGAACATGTTGGCAGACCACACTCATTGCTGACCAGCATGTTTGCATTCTGATATGTGACGACGGTTTGCTGACCTGTTTTTGTTGTTTTTATTGTGGGGGGGGGGGGGGGGGCGTTGGGAAGGGTGTTTAGCACATAACTTTTATGTGAGGCCATGACATCCACTAAAAGTAGGGCCTCAGGCAGGACTACTAGGAAACACTATCCACCCACCCCAGAAAGGGGGATAGTAAAGTGAGGCATGTCATCTCATTCATCTTGGGGGGAGGGTCGGTGGAAGTTGCAGCCACACTCATGGGAGGCAGGGCCGTGCTGACACAGTAAGCGAGGTATGCAATGCAGGGGGGCGCCGACCTCTAGAGGGCGCCACTCACTTGCAAAATCTTTTACCTGAAGTTGTGATTCTTCTCTCTCCCCTGCCCGCCTCAGGAAGTGAAGGTAGCCCAGCAGTGCTGAGACAGACACGCTGCTCTGCTAAAGCTGCTTCAAAGAGTACAACCAGCAGCTATTTATGGCTTTGGTGTGTGAACAACTTTCATTCAGGGTGAGCTGGAACAACATTCATATTAAAGAGAACAGGTTTGGAGGCAGGTGTGCAAGTGAGACTGGGGAGAAATAAAAAATAAATAGTGTAATTGTTATCTGTAAGTGGTTCAAAGTTTTTGTTTTTTGAGCATGTACACTGAGAGGAGGGCATGACTGCAATGATGTGTACATAATTATCATAGCTACAGCTAAAATCCATTTAATTGGCTGAGGAAGTTTAGCTGACGTATAGTGTAGAATAGCTGGTAAGTAAAAATCTGATTGCTTTTTTTGTGTGTTTGTTTTTATATAAAACATTCTGCTTGGATAGGGAGAGTTTGTGATATTTGAAAATACATTTTGCTTTAATGAAATTGCTAAACTTTAGAGTCAGAGACTTATCAATGAGGGATACATACAGTGGAAAGGAAGCCCTGGAAACAGAGTTAAGAGGACAGATACCAGCAACAGAATCAGATACTGGGCCAGCATGATCAGAAAAAGAAAGTCACCAGCCAACAAAGGTAGAAAAAAATCGTTTTATTTTCATTTTAGTGTTTGGAATATGTCCACTTTGAGAATTTACATCTGCTATCTTATTTTGCAATGTATAGCAGTCTCCAAGGAGGTCAGACTGTGTAAATGAGATGAAGAGACCCCCCCCCCCCCCCCCCCCACTGTAACAAAGACAGGAACATGCATAATCAAAGCTTAGGTCTCTGCAGTTACAAGGGCTGGCCATTCCTAATTATGCTAATAGTTTTTAATAGGCTAAGTCCCACTGAAAAGCCTCTTTATAAAGGCAGTGCTTTCTCTGGAGAGCAGTGTTAAGAAACAGCAGGAATTGTGTTTATTTTTTTAAACTGCTTTCCTGTGTAAGCTAATTTACAGTTTTCTAGTATATGCTTGACATTGAAGGGTGTGGTAGACCCTTTTATCAGGTCTGGCTGGGCCTGTAGTTTTCAGTCTAAAGGAAAGACAGGTAGCAATGGAGAAACATCTAATGAAGAAGCGAGACGGGGGGGGGGGGGGGGGGGGGGGGGGAACCAACTGATAGTCTGCAGGGGGGCACCAGAGACCCTTGGAACGGCCCTGATGGGAGGGCACCTGCAACCTGAGTCCTTGATCTGGGACAGATATGTTATTACTTACTAGTTGGCTATTAGTCACATGGAAAGTGATATTGTACAGTACATTTGCATTATTCAATAAATACATTTACAAATGAGTACAGGTGTCCTGTTTTGAAGACTTACGTCGAGCCCTCAGGTGCCGTCGCACTGCCCTGATGATATCTAGGCTCTCGCGGCGTACGCACCTGAACCTCCTCCTGAGGGACTCGAGGTCCCTGTGAATCCCGAACCGTCTGTAAGATATAAGTTTGTAGAGCAGGAGTCAGGGGATGGTCCTTCTAGTCCTCTGCATACACATTAATTTGTCAATCAAATAGCAAAGAGGGTCAACACTGTTGGGGGGGGGGGGCATTCCATTGGTACAGATGCTCATAGGAGACACCTTTTTAAATTATTGGGGGTGCTAACCCCAGTGGAGATAAGCCCTCCCTGGACACATACAAGGAATTTATTCAATATTGGGGGTGCTCAAGCACCCACAGCAGCCACAGAGTCGGCTCCTATGCAGATGATGCCATAGAGGCATTGTAAGCTCCTTGAGCAGGGACTGTCCTTCCATGTTAAAATTGTACAGCGCTGCGTAACCCTAGTAGCGCTTTAGAAATATTAAGTAGTAGTAGTAGTAGAGGTGGTCATGAGGTTAGAAAGTCCCGTTTGTATTCATTATAATTTATGCTTGTTAAACTACTAATTTATTTTGTTAAATGTTTCCACTATTCATGATGTATTGTAAGCTACATTGAGCCTGCAAAGAGGTGGGAAAATGTGGGATACAAATGCAATAAATAAGTAAATAAAGAAATAAATTATTGTTCGGCTGTGGGAATGGTTGTCCTTTCCAGTACATACATTTTATTACTGATTGTGCATGTACCCATATTACTCATTATCCTTGCATGCACACTCCAGTTACTGCTTACAATGATGACGAAGCTGTTATATGTGTAGGTACAGGAGGGGGACTTGATGGGGGGGGAGGGGCCAACACTTACCTTTCCAGCCTGTTCCTGATGCGGGACCAGGCTCTCATTGCCTATATCCTGGGGGGTGGTGGTGGTGAATAAATAGCCTGTGCCGGTGCCTAAGGCACAGCCGCACCAGCAGCAGGCTCTCAGCCTCACTGAAGTTTGGCTCACGTCGCAGGTGCACCATATTTTTCAGTGAGAATAGGTGTTGGAAAACAAGTGCCTTATATGGACGCCCTTGCGTGACGGACGTCGTTTCGTGCACAGCTCCATATAAGGCCCTATCAGCACGTGGATGCCGTCATAATCATAGACGTCCCTGACGTGCAGAATAGTTGTTATGCGTGCGGGCCCTTCCTGCGTGCGGAACTTGCCTTATATAGATGAGTATGAAGCATGCGAAACTTTTCACATATACACAATATGCATATAGCTGCATGTTCAGTAGGTACAGTGCATGCAGTTCCGGACATCCAGATAGGGCACATATGAGGAATATTCGGTGGAGCAATATGATCTTCCTGTATTTGACGCGTATGAACGTCCCTCATATTTCCCGTACCTGGATGTCCATTACAGCATGCACTGTACTTGCGGTACAACACGTACATTGTTTTACTATACTTTCTGATTTGGTCGTTTTCACCTGCGATAATCGAATGTATAAGGGCGCCCTATTTACTAACCTTTATGCGCCCCTCATTTGGTCGTTTGCAACAGGGATAATTGATTATCGAAAAACGTCCATACTATTTTTCGATTATACCGACCTGATTTTGGACATTTTCGTAAGGACGTCCTAATTCGTACTTGGACGACCTTTCAATTATGCCCCTCCACGGCTACCAAGCTGCAGCCTGATGCTCCCAGGCACTTTTTTTTAATTAACATTTTAAATTGTAATCCAAGCAAAAAATTGTACAGAAATCAAGAAGAAATCTCCAATCTCATAAGGAAACTAGAATATCAAGAAAAAATAAACTTTAGCAGTGGTTCCCACACCTGGTCCTGGAGGCATCCCAGCCAGTCAGGTTTTCAGTATATCCATAATGAATATTCATGAGATAGATTTGCATGCAGTGGAAGCAGTGCATGCAAATCTCTCTCATGAATATTCATTGTGGGTATCCTGAAAATCTAACTGGCTGGGGTGCCTCCAGGACCAGGTTTGGGAAAAACTGAACTATAGCATTCAGTCCACAAAATATTTTAGGGGGAGAAAACATTGGAAAGTTGAGAGGTGTGACCAGCAGAAGAAAGGGGGTGTTGATGCCTCTGTATAAGTCGTTGGTGAGGCCCCACCTGGAGTATTGTGTTCAGTTTTGGAGGCCGTATCTTGTTAAGGATGTAAAAAGAATTGAAGCGGTGCAAAGAAAAGCTACGAGAATGGTATGGGATTTGCGTTACAAGACGTATGAGGAGAGACTTGCTGAACTAAACATGTATACTCTGGAGGAAAGGAGAAACAGGGGTGATATGATACAGACGTTCAAATATTTGAAAGGTATTAATCCGCAAACGAACCTTTTCCGGAGATGGGAAGGTGGTAGAACGAGAGGACATGAAATGAGATTGAAGGGGGGCAGACTCAAGAAAAATGTCAGGAAGTATTTTTTCACAGAGAGAGTGGTGGATGCTTGGAATGCCCTCCCGCAGGAGGTGGTGGAAATGAAAACGGTAACGGAATTCAAACATGCGTGGGATAAGCATAAAGGAATCCTGTGCCGAAGGAATGGATCCTCAGGAGCTTAGTCAAGATCGGGAGGCAGGGCTGGTGGTTGGGAGGCGGGGATAGTGCTGGGCAGACTTATACGGTCTGTGCCAGAGCTGGTGGTGGACAGCGGGACTGGTGGTTGGGAGGCGGGGATA